>NW_022436942.1:77615643-77801033 GCF_009761245.1 Sapajus apella
TGGGGTGTTAAAGTCTCCCACTATTATTGTGTGGGAGTCTAAGCCTCTTTGAAGGTCATTAAGAACTTGCCTTATGTATCTGGGTGCTCCTGTATTGGGTGCGTATATATTTAGGATCCTTAACTCTTCTTGTTGCATTGATCCTTTTACCATTATATAATGTCCTTCTTTGCCTCTTCTGATCTTTGTTGGTTTAAAGTCTATTTTATCAGAGATGAGAATTGCAACTCCTGCTTTTTTTTGCTCTCCATTTGCTTGGTAAATCTTCCTCCATCCCTTTATTTTGAGCCTGTGTGTATCCTTGCATGTGAGATGGGTTTCCTGGATATGGCACACTGATGGATTTCGGCTTTTTATCCAATTTGCCAGTCTGTGTCTTTTGATTGGGGCGTTTAGCCCATTTTCATTTAGGGTTAATATTGTTATGTGTATTTGATCCTGCCATTTTGATGCTAGCTGGCTGTTTTGCCCATCAGTTTATGCAGTTTCTTCATTGTGTCGATGCTCTTTACCATTTGGTATTTTTTGGAGTGGCTGGTACTGGTTGTTCCTTTCTGTTTAGTGCTTCTTTCAGGAACTCTTGTAAAGCAGGCCTGGTGGTGATGAAATCTCTGAGTAATTGCTTGTTCATAAAGGATTTTATTTCTCCTTCATTTATGAAGCTTAGTTTGGCTGGATATGAAATTTCTCTTGAATGTTGACTGGATAAACAATGGCAGAAATAAAGATGTTCTTCGAAACCAACAGGAATGAAGACAAAACATACCACAATCTCTGGGACACATGTAAAGCAGTGTGTAGAGGAAAATTTATAGGAATAAATGCCCACATTAGAAGCAAGGAAAGATCTAAAATTGACACCCTATCACCAAAATTGAAAGAGCTAGAGGAGCAAGTTCAAAAAAACTCAAAATCTAGCAGAAGACAAGAAATAACTAAGATCAGAGCAGAACTGAAGGAGACAGAGACACAAAAAACCTTTCAAAAGAATCAGTAAATCCAGGAGCTGCTTTTTTGAAAAGATCAACAAAATAGACAGACTACTAGCCAGATTGATAAAAAAGAAAAGAGAAAGAATCAAATAGATGCAATAAAAAAGATAAAGGGGATGTCACCACAGATTCCACAGAAATACAAACCATCATCAGAGATTATTACAAACAACTCTATGCACATAAACTAGTAAACCTGGAAGAAATGGATAAATTCCTGAACACTGCATCCTCCCAAGCCTAAACCAGGAAGAAGTTGAAACCCTGAATAGACCAATAACAAGAGCTGAAGTTAAGGCAGCAATTAATAGCCTACCACCCAAAAAAAGCCCAGGTCCAGATGGGTTCACAGCTGAATTCTACCAGATATACAAAGAGGAGCTGGTACCATTCCTTCTGAAACTATTCCAAACAATCCAAAAAGAGGGAATCCTTCCCAAATCATTTTATGAGAACAGCATCATCCTGATACCAAAACCCGGAAGACACTCAACAAGAAAAGAAAACTTCAGGCCAATATCCATGATGAACATAGATGCAAAAATCTTCAATAAAATACTGGAAAACCGATTGCAACAGCACATCAAAAAGCTTATCCACCATGATCAAGTAGGCTTCATCCTGGGGATGCCAGGCTGGTTCAACATATGCAAGTCTATAAACATAATTCACCACATAAACAGAACCAAAGACAAAAACCACATGATTATCTCAATAGTTGCAGAGAAGGCCTTTGACAAAATTCAACAGCCCTTTATGCTAAAAACCCTCAAAAACTAGGTATTGATGGAACGTACCTCAAAATCATAAAAGCTATTCACGACAAACCCACAGCCAATATCATACTGAATGGGCAAAAACAGGAGGCATTCCCTTTGAAATCTGGCACTAGACAAGAATGCCCTCTCTCCCCACTCCTATTCAATATACTATTGGGAGTTCTAGCCAGAGCAATCAGGTAAGAAAAAGAAATAACAGGTATTCAATTAGGAAAGGATAAAGTCAAATTGTCTCTATTTGCAGACGACATGATTGTATATTTACAAGACCCCATTGTCTCAGCCCAAAATCCCCTGAAACTGATAAGCAACTTCAGCAAAGTCTCAGGATACAAAATCAATGTACAAAAATCACAAGCATTCCTATACACCAATAACAGACTTAAAGAGAGCCAAATCAAGAACAAACTGCTATTCACAATTGCTACAAAGAGAATAAAATACCTAGGAATACAACTAACAAAGAACGTAAAGGAGCTCTTCAAGGAGAACTACAAGCCACTGCTCAACGAAATAAGAGAGGACACAAACAGATGGAGAAACATTCCATGCTCGTGGTTAGGAAGAATCAATATCGTGAAAGTGGCCATACTGCCCAAAGTAATTTACAGATTCAATGCTATCCCCATCAAGCTACAAATGACCTTCTTCACAGAACTGGAGAAAACCACCTTAAACTTCATATGGAACCAAAAGAGAGCCCACAGAGCCAAGACAATTCTAAGCAAAAAGAACAAAGCTGGAGGCATCCCACTACCAGAATTCGAACTACACTACAAGGCTACAGTAATCAAAACAGCATGGTACTGGTACCAAAACTGAGATATAGACCAATGGAACAGAACAGAGGCCTCGGAGGCAACACCACCCATCTACAGCCATCTGATCTTTGACAAACCTGACAAAAATAAGCAATCAGGAAATATTCCCTGTTTAATAAATGGTGTTGGGAAAACTGGCTAGCCATGTGCAGAAAGCAGGAAACTGGACCCCTTCCTGACACCTTACACTAAAATTAACTCCAGATGGATTAAAGACTTAAACATAAGACCTAACACCATAAAAACCCTACAAGAAAATCTAGGCAAAACCATTCAGGACATAGGCATAGGCAAGGACTTCATGACCAAAACACCAAAAGCATTGGCAATAAAAGCCAAAATAGACAAATGGGACCTAATCAAACTCCACAGCTTCTACACAGCAAAAGAAACAGTCATTAGAGTGAATCGGCAACCAACAGAATGGGAAACAATTTTTGCAATCTAGCCATCAGACAAATGGCTAATATCCAGAATCTACAAAGAACTAAAACAAATTTACAAGAAAAAAAAAAGCCCACTTAAAAGTGGGTGAAGGATATAAACAGACACTTTACAAAAGAAGACATATATGAGGCCAACAAACATATGAAAAAATGCTCATCATCACTGGTCATTAGAGAAATGCAAATCAAAACTACATTGAGATACCATCTCATGCCAGTTAGACTGGCGATCATTTAAAAATCTGGAGACAACAGATGCTGGAGAGGATGTGGAGAAATAGGAACACTTTTACATGGTTGGTGAGAGTGTAAATTAGTTCAACCATTGAGGAAGAGAGTGTGGTGATTCCTCAAGGACCTAGAAATAGAAACTCCATTTGACCCAGCAATCCCATTACTGGGTATATATCCAGAGGATTATAAATCATTCTACTATAAGGACACATGCACACGAATGTTCATTGCGCACAGTTACAATAGCAAAGACCTGGAACCAACCCAAATGCCCATTGATGATAGACTGGATAGGGAAAATGTGGCACATATACACCATGGAAAATATGCAGCCATAAAAAACGATGAGTCCGTGTCCTTTGCAAGGACATGGATGAACCTGGAAACCATCATTCTCAGCAAACTGACACAAGAACAGAAAATCAAACACCGCATGTTCTCACTCATAGATGGGTGTTGAACAATGAGAACACATGGACACGGCGGGGGAGCATCACACACTGGGGTCTGTCAGGGGGAAATAGAGAAGGGACAGCCAGGGGTGGGGAGTTGGGGAGAGATAGCATGGGGAGAAATGCCAGATATAGGTGATAGGGAGGAAGGCAGAAAATCATACTGCCATGTGTGTACCTATGTAACAATCTTGCGTGTTCTTCAGATATACCCCAAAACCTAAAATGCAATAAAAAATAAATACATACATACATACATACATCTTGCATCTTCCCACCTCTAGGCATTTGCACGGGCCATGCCTGCTGCCCAGAACATTTCCTTAATAAACACACCTTTGTCCTTCTTTGGGTCTGTTTAGATACCACGTCCCCAAAGACACCTTTCCTAATCCTCCCTGTAAGTGCTCCCTGTCACCAAGCAGATCAGGCCCCTATAACACTGTGTTTGTTTGGCTTGCTAAATGTATCCATCCTGGCACTTACCATAATAACTAAATAAATGTTTGTTTAATGTCTTTCTCTCCAACCAGCTTATAAATCACATCTCTCCTGTTTACAGTCAGCGCCCCAGTGCCTGACATTTAGTGGAAATCAATATATTTTTTAAATAGATGAGTCAATGAATGAATGAATGGACAAATGAATGAATGGATTGGGTAGACCCCTCAGAGAACCCAGTGGCCATTCTTTTAGTATAACGATTTCAAGATGAGTTATTTGATGACCGAAAGAAGCTCTCTGCTTCTCAAATTCTAATCTGCAAGAGGCATCACCTGGAGATCCTTGTGAAAATGCAGGTTCGAATTCGGCATTTCGGAGTTGGGCTGAGACTTGGTTTTCTGTCAAGTCCCCAGGTGACACAGAGGCTTCTAGTTCCTGAGCCACACTTTGAATAGCAAGGAGTTAGATGATCTTAAGAAAGAACAGTGGCAGGTGCATTTATTTTTAAAGCGCTCATTCCCTTTGCCTTCGTTGACATTTATTTTTACAAAAATTCTAAAAAGCAGCAGTGCTTCCAGGCGGGGCAGCCATGCCACTTGGCTTAATTTCCTGCTGCTTAACGTCAGGCCAACTAGTCAGACCTCAATACATATTCAGGATTTTGTGTGATGCCATTTCTCATTTCGGATTAACCAGGTTCCTCAACAAAGCACTCAGTACTGCATGACTTTACTTTTTATAAAATGTGAGGGGAGGATGTGAGGTTGCTGAGCTGAACCAAATTCAAGAAGTATCAGAAAATGAACTGTTACCCATGTGTCTCCGTGGCTATTCTGAGCTCCTCTAAGACACAGTGGGGCCAGTAACACCTACTGTCACCATTCATAACAGTGTGACTTCTTTTTCCAAGTATGTGCCTCTGTGTGTGTGTGCGTGTGTGTGTGTGTTTTCTCAAAATGCCATCCACATCTGCGTGCTTTCAGGACTTATAGAGGGTATTCTGAACTGCAGACCCTGGGGACTTCAACACTAACCATCAAATTGCAGAAATACCAGACAATGCCTCAATGTCTTAGGCATAGATATAATAGGTATAATGTTAGAACTTGGGATCTAGCCTCAGACTGATCTGGATTGGAGAGCCTCCATCCATACTTCATAGCTATGTGCCTTTGGGCAAGTTACTTAGCCCTCTTGGTCCTCAGTTTCTGCCTCTGCACAATGACAGCAACAATAACCTCTACCAGAAAGAGCTGTTGTGAATGTCAAACAGAGAAGTGCATGTAACGTGCATGTGGTAATGTGCATGTAACGTGATGCTGCAGTGTCTGACACCTAGCTAATGAGAGCTATCATTGTCACTGTTATTGTTGTTGTTGGTACCCATAAAGAAAGCTAAAAGAATTTTGTTTTGTAGGTTGATAGGGCTTTTCTGTATTAGGATAAGTGAAGATCCAGTGTCATTTTCTTCCTTCTGAGCGCTGCAGAAATGCTTGGTCTGAAGTGGCCACCTTCTGGAAGCCTTCCGCAGTGGGATCCCGCAGCATACCAGTGGGTTGTGTGGCATGTCTGAGTGCTCGAGACAGCTGCGCCTTCTACTGCTTTGCGCCCCTGTGCAATTTGGTATGCATTGTTGCAGCAGTCTGGGACCAAAACTCAGGACAGGGCTCTGGAAGTATTCAGCGATCTATGGTTATAAGACCAGCTAACTCAGGCCCTCTCAATTGTTAAGTAACATGAACCCTTTCAGAGATCAAGAGAGGGGAATTTATTCTAGAGACAAAGGGTGTCCTGTGGAGTTCACAGGTAGGAGATGCTGTGGGACCTCCCAATGGACTCCCAGAACCTAACATATCACTGGCCTAGAATATCCACCACTTCACCTTTCCCCAGATCCACCCTCTGCAGCCCAGCAGACGTGGAAGAAGGCAGCTACTCACGGAGACCCTGTTTCTCTGAGAGCTGCGTCCTGTTGGACTGTAGCCAGCTTTGAACCATGTGACACAGCCCCACTCTCTTCACCTCTGCTATGGGGAGAAGTGGACACTTGACCCAAGCTGGGCCAATAAGGTTCTTCCCTGTGAGTTTGGAACTAAGGCTGAATTACTCCTGGCTGGTTTTCTCATCTGTAAAATGATGATAATAATAGTAACATTTGCCTAGTAGAGTTGTGGTAGAGATCGAATGAGAGATTACATGCCAAGTTCTTACCCAACACAGGGTGCATAATAAGCACTCAATAAAATGACTGTTATGATCATTGTTATATCCAATACCCAATACCATAGCATAAGGCCTAGCACAAAGTGGTGCTCAATAAATATTTATGGGATGAATGAATGAATTGATCAATCAGGGAATGCCATAGGTTTCCATCAGCCATGCTAGCTGATACTCAACTAGCATCATTGGTTCATACCAATGCATGAACCACATGTTTGTGCAAAATCTGTCTTTGGAGAATACTGGACTTTGCCTCCTAAGCAAAACCAAGTTGAACATCCTAACCCTGGGTCTCGTTTGTGAAGTGCAAGTGCTACACAACAGTTTTGTGGCCAGGTGTGGTGGCTCACACCTGTAATCCCAACACTTTGGGAAGCCGAGGCAGGTGGATTATTTGAGCCAAGGAGTTCAAAACCACCCTGGGCAACATGGTAAGAATCCATCACCACAAAAATACAAAAAAAAAAAAAAAATCAGACGGGCATGGTGGCACATGCCTATGGTCCCAGCTACTTAGGAGGCTTGAGGTGAGAGAATCGCTTCAGCCCATGAGGTTGAGGCTATAGTGAGTTGTAATCGCGCCACTGCACTCCAGCCTGGGTGGCAGAGCAAGATCCTGTCTCAAAAAAGAAAGGGCTCTGAGGGTTGCCAGGTACTAACAATACATTTTACAGCTCGTTAAATCTCTAGTTAGACAAACTCAAATCATGTGTTTTTGTTAAAATGAGATTTGAGCCATTTCAAAGATTTCACCACACAGGAAATATGGTTTAAGTTTTCCATTGAAAAGGAGGAGGGGGAAAATGCATTTCACAATAGCATCCAAGAGTTCCACAGCATATTTCTCATTTTATACTTCCTGCAGTCATTCTCTTTCACAAACGATTCCTTGTTTTGCTTTCACTGCTTCCGAATAGTGTTTATTTTGTCTGCATCTCCACCTACACCCTAGGCTCACAAATGCACATCCTGGAGATTTGTACCTGCAGTAAACAGGGAGCATGTTTATATATTTCAAATGTAGTGTAGTAAACAACTTCTGAATTGTACATGGAGTAAACGCAGACAAACGTGCTTAATCAACTCGCCCTTGGAGAGCAAGACACAGGGAAAGTTTTGCAAATGGAATTATCTCCCAGTGGCTTAGAAAAGAGCCTTCAAAGTGGCAACTCGTGCCCACACCTGGACGGGCTTCAAGAGGAAAGAAATATCGGTCTGGAGCTTCCTGCTTTTGTGTGACATTTTCAGTGAAGGGATAGAGCAAGGAAATAAGGATTCATTTAATAAATGACACAAGGTCAGATGACCTCTTCTGGTGCAACAGGGCTACAATGAAGCCATCAGATATTAACCAGCACCTTCAGGAGTGAGCGCTCAACACATACCACCTTTGGTGTTGTAAAACAGTGTTTAACAGCCCTGATTATCTTGAGCTTAAGTATTTTAGAGTCTCAAGATGCTGGAACTGTGACAGGCCCTTAATAGGCTCCCAGAAAATATTTGTGGAACTTATAATAATCATGCTAGATAAAAAATGACAGATCCCATTTACCAATAGCTTGCTACATGCCAGACATTCTGTGTTCACTAAGTTTAATTGTTACAACTGTGCCTCAAAGCAGGCATTGTTATAAGCACCTTCACCATTGTAGAAATGAGAACATAGAGGCTTAGAGAAGATAAAGAACTTGTCCAAGGTCACTCCACCAGGAAGCAGAAGCTTGAGGATTTGAAACCTATATCTGTCTGATACTAAAATCCACATTTTTGCCTCTTGTCTCCCCAAACCCTCTCCTTTTTCTTAAAAGCATTTTCCCAGAGGCCGGGTGCAGTGGCTGAGGCCTGTAATCCCAGCACTTTGGGAGGCAGAGGCGGGCAGATCACCTGATGTCATGAGTTGGAGACCAGCTTGACCAATGTGGAGAAACCCTGTCTTCACTAAAAATACAAAAAAAAAAAAATTAGCTGGGCACGATAGCAGGCACCTGTAATGCCAGCTACTCGGAAGGCTGAGGCAGGAGAATAGCTTTAACCCATGAAATGGAGGTTGCAGTGAGCCAAGATCTCACCACTGCACTCCAGCCTGGGCAACAGAGCGAGACTCCATCTCAAAAAAAAAAAAAAAAAAAAAGAAGAAGAAGAAAAGAAAAGAGAAGCCCAGGCAGGAGGATCACTTGAGCCCAGGAGTTTGAAAACAGGACTTCCAGGAAAGCTGTGCTTCCAGGAGCTCAGTGTGTTTCAGAAGTACTCAGAGTGACTACAGAAAAGAGTGTGTAGGGGCAGAGGTGCAACCAACAGACGCGAAATCATGAATGATTCTACAGAATACCCCAAAGAATTGAGGCTTTGCTTTGTGGTCAGTGGAAACCACTGAAGGGTCTTGAGAACGAGCATGTGTATTAGTCCATTCTTGCACCACTATTAAGAAATACCTGCGACTGCATAATTTATAAAGAAGACAAGTTTAACTGGCTCGCAGGCTGGACGGGAAGCATGATGCTGGCTTCTGGAGAGGCCTCAGGAAACTTACAACCATGGTGGAAGGCCACCACACCTGGCCTCGTCCACTCCTTTTCTTATGAAGACACCAGCCATTGGACTTAGGGCCTAATTTAGTATGACTTTATCTTGACTAATTACATCTTCAAAGGTAATATTCTGGGTGGATGTGAGTTTCAGAGGGACACTATTCAACCCACTCCAGATTGTGTAGAAGTGAGAGTGGCAGTAGGAAGCTAGCAGACCAGCCAGGAAGCCAGCCCCACAGCGGGGGAATGGGTCATGGATACAGCAGTGGAACAGCGACCCAGTATTACACCAAGGACTTCGGTGTGGGCCCTTTCCCAGAAAGAAGGGGGTCATAATGACACAATGAGTCCCATTGAGTCCCACTGGAAGGGACCACCGCGTGCCTGTTATCCTGGCACTTTGAGAGGCCAAGGCAGGAGGATCACTTGAGTTTAAGAGTTCAAGACCAGCCTAGGCAATATAGCAAGACCCTGTCTCTAAACAAATTTTTTTTAAATCAGCCAGGCCTGGTGGTGTGTGCCTGTGGTCCTAGCTACTCAAGTTGCTGAGGTGGGAGGATCACTTGAGCCCAGTAGTTCCCGGCTGCAGTGAGCCATGATGGTACCACTGCTCTCTAGCCTGGACGGTTGAGCAAGACTCCATTTCTTTAAAAATAAAATAAAATTGCTCACATTTCCTTTTTACTGATAAAAGTGATCATGGACATTAGTAGGTGGTGAAACCAGTATTTTACAATTAGATAAGCTGTCTTGAGGATCCCTTTATAGTCTTAAGATTGTTTAATACATACTGGCTCTTTGTAGTACGGTTTAGTTTAGGCCTTCAAGAGCTGAGGAGCTTATTGGCAGAGCCCGTAATTGTCTTAATAGATAACATTTATTAAGCACACACTAAATGCCAGGTACTATGCGAGGTGCCTTGAATTCATTAGCTGTAATTCTCAGACCTCCAAAAAGAAAGGCAATATCATGAATGCCTCCTTTCTACAGATGAGGAAATTGACACATTGGGATGTTCTAACTTGCCCAGGGTCACACAGTGATGGCACTGACCTGTAATTTAGGGCCATGCAATGCCAAAGGAAGTTTTTCAAACCAACAAAAACTATTGAGGAAAAATATAGGATTAAGGTGGTGGGGTATGGATATTTCATAAATTCAAAAGGACCCAATTTATCTAGATCCGAAAGAAGAAGTCTTCATGTCCCCAGCTTGGGATAAAGAATCAGTTCTGGAAGCCTGGATGACAAACTGGGGTCACCCTCTTAGTGCATGGGGTACTCAAAAGGAGATGCACCCAGAACCCAGATGGGCATCATCTTGTCGAAGGAGGGACCTGGGATCCAACTTAATTAATCCTCTTCTCACTGCCAACATTCCCCTTACCTTCCCATCTGCTCTTTTCTCCAGGGATTAAGGGACCTTTTCAGTTCCAGCTTATTCAGAATAAAGTTCCTTCAAATGAGTGGCCAATTTCTTTTTTTTCCTTTGAGCCTGACACACGGAGCCAGCTGTTGACTTAGGAAACTCTGCCAACAGAGCCTGTCGGGTGCAGACCTCATCTGGTGTCTGCTTGGGATTTTCCTTTTAATTATAATTATACCTCAAAGGGAATCTGGAACTCACAGAGCCAAAGATCAAAGCCTCACAAGGGATTACATTCTCCCTAACAGTCCCCAACAGGGATCTGAAGACAGGGGGGAAGGGAAGGATGTAGGTGATGCCATCAGCCTGGCTAACCTCAGCCCTCCCACATCGCACCCTGTGTTCACATGGCTGCCACCGGGCATCCTGCTTAGCCAACTGGTCCCTTCAGTGTGGCCAGGGTAGGAAGTTACCTATGGGGTATGATCTGAGGATGAACCAACATGGTCCCACACTAAAACATACCTCTGCACACCAAAACTTGGTACATGCCTAATATTACACCATTTGCCAAGCATCCTTTTAGATTAAGTATTGTCCACTCCATGCTCTCCATTTTCAAGGTGAAGATGCTACTAAGGTAGCAATGCCATGTGTCACTCCCACCTTAGTATAAATTAGCCTTCAGGTTGGTTTCCCTAGGTCAGAACAGCATAAGGATATTTAGCACTGGGTGGCAGAGGATAACTGATGGAGAAGAGGAAATATTTCAATATCACTAAAAAAGGAAAGAAATGAAAGAAACCAAAATTTATTAAGCTCCTGCTATGTGACAGTCTTTTATGTATGTGATATTGTTTGTTTTCTTAGCAACCCTCTAAAGTTGGCATTATTACCCGAATTTGTAGTTGTCTCTTCCCTCCCAGTTGAGTTTAATCCAGTGGTTCTCAAACTTTAACAGCCATAGGAATGCCTGAAAGCAGAGATTCCTTGGGCCACACCAGAGTTTTTGATTCACTTGGCCAGAATGTGGTCCATGAATTTGCTGGTGTAATAAGCTCCCAAGTGATGCTGCTGGCTGGTTCATGGACCCCAGCTTGAGCAGCACTGGTCTTGGCCAGTCGCAGCTATCTTGTTCGCTTAGCCAGTGACTGGTTCAAATGATGGGCATCCTGGAGCCCATTTGGACCAATGAGTGTGAGAAAGAAGCCTTGACTCTGGCTGCTACCAGAAGCTACTTTACAACCATGGGGGGAAGATGGCTATGGATGAGGCTGCTTCTGTGGGCAACTGACTCTGTGCAGAGCTCAGTGACATGACAGACCTCTGAAGTCAACCCTGAAATCCTAAATCCTACTCCATACTTCCTCTTACGTGGAGTAATAAATTTCCTTATGTGTAAGCAAGAGTGAGTGGAGTTTCCTGTTACTTTCGGCTCAAAGATATTGTCAGCATTTTCAGATGAAGAAAGAGGGGCTTGGTCCAAGGTCCATGGTCATAGAGCTGGTTACTCAGGTCTGTATGATGCCAAATGTCCTTCCAATCTGCCGCACCGCCTGAGCGGTTTTCTCTCCCAATACCTGATGTGACTCCCCATCTACTTTGCACAAGTATTTGAGGCCAGACCCACCTAATCTCTATCACCAAGAGGTTCAGAATTCCATTCATCCATCCAACTGTCCATCCATCTGTCCATCCATCCATCATCCTTTCCTTTATCAAGCATTTACCCAGCACTTGCCACATGTCAAAGCCTGTACTCAAGGCTGAGGATCTACTGCAAGACAAAAGATGCTATCTTAGCCTCGAAGGAGCTCAGATCTAGAGGAAGAGACAGCCCCACAATCTCAGCATCTCTTTCTACATTCAAGACACGGGCATTGAGATCAGCCCGTGGATCTCCAGATGTCCAGTTATTGTGGGTTTGTAAGGTGTTGGCAGATAATAAAAGCCCAGTCTTCTTTTATTTGACTCAGATAGATGTATCCATTTTTGGAAGGTTGGATTTATTTTAACATCAGTAAAACAATTCAAAATATCCTCAATAATGGACATCATATAAATATTCAACAATCACATTTCTCTGTTTATAGAGCATCAAAGTGCACAGCACATTATAAAGCTTCTAATTAATTCTTGTAACGCCCTGTGTCATGAGCAAAAGGTGGATAATAACCCTTCTATGTTACCGGTGGGAGCAATGGCCATTGTAATTCAGCAACTAGCCTGTGGTCCTGTGGCAGATCACCTGCATTTTACACCTTCATTAACAGCACAGCTTATTAATTGTAACAATTACATTAACGATTAACATTTATTGAGAGCCCCCATAAACCTGGCTCTGTCCTGAGAACCTGACACACACATCAGCTCATTGATTCCATCACAAGCCTATGAAGTAGGTTCTGTGATTATCCTCACCTTGTACACAAGGAAACTGAGGTTCAGAGAGTAATCTTATCTGCCAAAGATCCTGGCTGGTGAACTCAGGTCTGTATGACTCCAAATCCCATACCCTGACCTTTGACTTTTTGCACGTGCTGGGTAACATGTTAGGAGGAGAGGATCGGTGTATTTTTTTCCTGAGTCTTCCATTCCTTTGCTGTGTGAACTTGGGAAAATTCTCCAGCTTCCCTGAGTCTTAGATGGCACATCTGTTGGTGAAGCAGAGAGAATACAAGCTTTGGAGCCAAAGTGCAGTTTGCGTTTGGACTCCAGCTCTGTTTCTCACTCTGTCATGTAACTCTGGAAATTAACCTCTCTGTACCTCAGTTTTCTCATCAGTAAAATGGAGATAATAGCAGTCCTATCCCACAGAATATATTGCAAGGATAAATGGAATTAATATGTGTAAAATTAAGCAGGTCGTCCATAGTATGCCCTTAGTAAGACAGTAGGTAAATGACAGCTAGCGTGTCCGTCATGTGATGGAGGTGTCGTGCTGGGTAATCTCTTAACACTGATGATCTCTGATAATTTTAAAATGAAAGATCTCCCGGCCGGGCGCGGTGGCTCAAGCTTGTAATCCCAGCACTTTGGGAGGCCGAGGCGGGTGGATCATAAGGTCAAGAGATCGAGACCATCCTGGCCAACATAGTGAAACCCCGTCTCTACTAAAAATACAAAAAATTAGCTGGGCATGGTGGTGTGTGCCTGTAATCCCAGCTACTCAGGAGGCTGAGGCAGGAGAATTGCCTGAACCCAGGAGGCGGAGGTTGCGGTGAGCCGAGATCGCGCCATTGCACTCCAGCCTGGGTAACATGAGTGAAACTCCGTCTCAAAAAAAAAAAAGAAAGATCTCCCATAGATTTTGGTTTAGCCCCAGGGAACTAGTGTAACCCTCCAGGGGTGTAGTTTAGGGTTGTCTTGACAAAAATATTTGCCATATGCTAACAAAATTATGGTCAAATCAAGATCCTGCCAGTTGCAAATGATAGAAAACCCCAATTCAATGTGGCCTAAGCAAAAGAGAAAAATAATTATCTAAGGTAAACAAAAAGTCCATAAGTAAACCTAGCTTTAAGAATAATGAGTTCCAAGTGTTCAAACATTATCTCCAGATACATACTCTTCTTTCTTCTGTGTTGCCTTCATTCTCAGGTAGGCTTTACCAAGTTGATGGCCAAGATAGTCTCCAAAGCTCTAGGCTGACATTCTTCCGTGGGAGCAACCCCAGCAGAAAGAAATCTTCTCTTTCCCAATAGCAGCAGCAAATGTCCTGGGACTAAATATCTTAGTCCTTTTTTGGGCCTCAGACTCACAAAAAAAGAAGATCCTCCCTGCGGTCAGGGAGGTGGAATATTCTGATTGGCTGGGCCTGCATCCCGAGTTCACCTCTGAAGCCACATGGATTGAAGGCGAGAGAGGAAGGCTCCCTGGGAGTTTATTGGTGTGTCTATGCCTAGGAGGAGACTAGTACAGTCCAGCTGTCAGTCTGCAAATTTCCTGAGCTTAGAGTCTAAGAGCATAACACTGGGCTTTAATCACCTAGCTGCAAACTGGTGTCCCTCTCCCAACCACAGTGGCCTGGGAAGAGTCCCAGCAGCCACGCTCAAACCCCTCAGCTCCTGTGCTGAACATAAAATCCCAGATCCCAGCTGTTGTCATGTTCATGATTTGGCCCTTCCTGTAGCTCCCTCGTTCCTCACCCTCCCCTCTACCAACCCTATTGGTATGCTCCAGCTGGACTGAGCCACCTTCACTCTCAAGTTCTTACTCAACTCCATGCCGATCTTCGCACATGCTGTCCCTTCTGCCTGGCACATCTTCCTCCTTCCTCTTCTTTTGTTTTTTAAATTGAAAAACGAAAATTTGTATATATTTATGGCATACGACGTGATGTTTTGATGTATGTATACACTGTGGGATGATTGAGTCAAGCCTATTAACAAATCCATCACCTCACATACTAATCATTCCTCACCCTTCAGAACTCTGCTCAGACTTAGAAGTCATTTCCTTTAGGCCAGGCTTGGTGGCTGATGTCTATAATCCCAGCACTTTGGGATGCTTAGCAGGCGGATCACTTGAGGTCAGGAGTTCGCGAACAGCCTGAACAAAATGGCGAAACTCCGTCTCTACTAAAAATACAAAAAAGTTAGCTGGGCATGGTTGCACATGTCTGTAATCCCAGCTACTGGGGAGGCTGAGACAGGAGAATCACTTGAACCTGGGAGGCTGAGGTTGCAGTGAGCTAAGATCACGCCACTGCACTCCAGCCTTGGTGACAGAGTGAGATTCTGTCTCCCAAAAAAAGTCATTTCGTTTATCCTTCTGACTGTCCCTCTACCCTTGATGGGTCAGTTGTGTGCCCACACTCCCAGCTCCCTCGCTCCCACCGCAGCTACATCATATGGTATCCTAACTGCTTAATTGTCTGCCTACTCCCCCCTACCACCACCAATGAGACTCTGGGAGGAAGTTTTGGGGCAGGTGTGTGTTTCCTAGCTCTGAGCTGGGACCCCCAGAGGGGCTCAGGAAGACTTTTGAATGGAGAAATATCTGCACAGTGAGGATGATTTATTGACAAGTCCACAGGTCAGAAAAGCAAGGAGCAAGGCACCTAGTATGAGAGGGACTTGAGAAGGTCCTCGTCAATTGCCAAGAGACCCCAACAGGGAGAAGGACACTTAGGTCTGTCCGAGGTTAGGCAGATAGGGCACTCTTGAATCTCAGCTCTAGATAAGATCTTAACACTGATCCTAAACCATGAGCGATCTAGAAGGTTGTGCCCAGCAGAGCCCCTTATAGAGACAAAGATCCTCACCACTCCCTCCCAAAGGCACATGGAGAGGGTTTGAAAGAAATCTTTGCAGTTCCCACAAAAAGCTCGTGCTTGGCAAACAAAAATGCTCCCTCACCTACCTTTGTGGCGTTTGGTTCACCTCCTTCTATTTTGCATGATGAGCCTGCTTGGGTCTCTGATTAGCCCCAGGAAAGCATGAAAATGAGCATTTGACATCATCAAGGGCATCCATGCTTGCACCTCTTTGGAGAAAGGGGCTTCTCTCTTCAGGCTTTCACGTTTGGAAATAATAAGCAAGTTCAGCTCATTTTTCCACCCCAGGATGTAAAGTGCACTCTTCTGTCTCTGAGCACACCCCCAGGAACCGTGTTTGCTAACAATGAGGAGGAAGGTGGTTTGCTTTTCAAACAAGCCTGAACCCCAATTAGTTTCTCGGCGACTTGATCCTCATTGGTGGCAACTGTGGTTTCTCATCCAGCGTTGTTATTGATTTGGTCAGAAGTAATTAAGGAGATAATTCTTACTCAATTACATTTCCCTGAATTTCCTGAGGTTGCTAACTCTGCTCCCTGGCTGTATTTTCTTTTCCAAATTAATTTTGTCTTGACTCTGAAATGAGTGTGGATATTACAAGTCTTGTTGTGCTTGTTGATTTTCACAGGAACAAAGCAGGGCTCTGTATTTTAACTCCAACTAGGGCTCTCAAACTAAGTTTTTAGAAAATTAATGTAAAACATACACAGATTTTTAAAAGAAACAAATATCATCAAAAATCTTCTACTGTAAAGCAGGAGTCCCTCTTCCCTGCCCTCTTCTCATCCTTGATGCCATCCCTCAGGGCAGCCATGTCTAACACTGTGCTATTTCTTCCAATGACCTGTGCCTCTAAATTATGAAGTCTTACAGGTATTTCTTAGTTTATGCATTTAAGACCTGAATAATCTTCTGCTGTGAAAGATGAGGACCTAGTTCCCTGCATCCCCACACCACTCCCCACCCCTTACTCCCATCCCTCCAAAAGTAGCCTTACCTTTAGCTCCCCTACTGGTTAATTCTGTAATTTAAAAATACAGATGACAGATTTGCACTTCTTGCCTCATTCACCATACAGAGTATCTCTGACTCCTTACCTTGTAGAGGAGATGAGCGTCTCATCAGCTCTCCTTATGTCTTTACTGCTATTTTTACGTTGTCAAGATCAATAGCATTCTCATTCCATACCCATAATTCAATTTCCTAGGCTTTGTCTCTGCGTTGTCTAAAAGTTGGAAATCAACACATATTGAAGTTTTATTTTCATTCCTTCATCCACTCACTGAACAAGTAACTGCCAAGGAGCCACTCTTGGTTTGGCATTGTGCCTGAAACCAAAAACACAATGTGACAAGGTCACACTCTTGCATACACCACAATGCCAGAACCCAGAGGAGGAAAGAGAAAACACAGAATTTACAATGTAAGAGGAATAGCTGCTTAAATCAGTGGTTTTGAATATCTTTAAAATATGAATACAAAACATAATAAAAAGGTAAGCTGAATATAGCAAAATTAAAAAAAAAAGATGTTAAATTGGAGGTGCTTGGTTTTCTTTATGCTTCATGAATTAGGCCCAGTCTTGATGCTCCAGCCTCACCCACTTACCTACCTACCCCCATTGATTCTCAGGCTCAAGCCAGAGCACCAGAGGAGGCAATACATCAGGGTTTCTATACTTCCTCCAGGGACTGAGAGATGGTGAGAGGCCTCACAGTTGCATTTTGGTTTCATGTTTGAAAAGTTCCTTCATCAGCAATGAGTCTTTACAGCATTCAATGTTCAGAACACACTCGCTAGAAATACCACTTTAAGGACAGCTGAGGATAAATAACTTCTCGTCATGAGAGGTGCCGGAACAGTCACCACGATGCCAGTGGAGTCAGCAGAGAACACCCAGGGGACATCCAGGGTCATAGAGGGGCATATTCTGACTTCCCTTGGCATGAAAGTCCCATGTAGGTGGGTGTGTGTATGCAAGTAGAGCATGACAACACTGGAAGCAAGGTGACCACGTGCAGTGGGAAAGTTAAAATTGTAAGATGATGTATCTGGCCAAGCACTGTGGCTCACACCTGTAATCCCAGCACTTTGGGAGGCGAAGATGGGACAGTTACTTGAGGCTAGGAGTTCAACACCAGCCTGGACAACATCATGACCACTCATCTCTACCAAAAAATAATAATAATAATTAGCCAGGCATGGTGGCACATTCCTGTGGTCCCAGCTACTTGAGAGGCTGAGGAAGGAGGATCACTTGAGCCCAAGAGTTCGAGACTGCAGTGAGCTATGATCGTGCCGCCGCACTCCAGTCTGGGTGACACAGGAAGACCATATCTCAAAAATAATTTAATCAATTACTAAAAATATGTTGTATCTGTCCAAGTACACATGTGTGAATATGTACCAATTAAGAAAGCCCCAGATCATTCGTCTACTTGCTTACCTTGCAAACGACGCAGAAGTTTATTTACTTAATGATCACCATGGGTTCACTTCCTGACTCTGTAGTTATGTGCAGTCTCTCTGCTTCTCCATGCCTTGGTAGTGATTTTTTTTAACCTATGAAATGGGCATTTCAGAAGGTGTATTTCTTATGGTTCTTGCCCAAACAGTTAGCAAATGGCAGAGCTGGGATTTAAAACCAAGTCTGATTCTAAAGTCTGTGCTTTTCAATACTACAGTCTACTGTCTCCTGTGGTAGTTCAGTTATGGAATTATCTTGTTTACAACCAAGTCATACCCAGGCCGTGGACAAAAAAAATTAAAAATTAAAAGGTTTCCTAAGTTTTATTTTATTAAAAATAAAAAGGTTTTTTAAATGCATATGGGAACCAGATAATGACTCACACCCTGAAACAGACCAACACATTTTTCTTGCCAATAGTGGATACTGATATAGTCAAAGAAGTACTATTAATTTTGTGACTGGCCCCTAAAGAGAAAGTAAATGAGTTTGTGTAACCCAAATCATCAACTGTTTCTTGTGGGGAGTCTATTCCTCTACAGCTGTAT
The DNA here is from genome assembly GCF_009761245.1 of Sapajus apella. Classification (NCBI taxonomy): domain Eukaryota; kingdom Metazoa; phylum Chordata; class Mammalia; order Primates; family Cebidae; genus Sapajus; species Sapajus apella. The sequence goes on from NW_022436942.1 coordinate 77,634,221, forward strand.
TTCAGTTACATATTTCTATGTGACAAATTACTCTAAACTTTAGCAGCTTAGGGCAACAAACATTGATTATCTTACAATCTCTGTGGGTTGGGAATCCAGGCATAGCTTAGCTGGGGCCTCTGGTTCGGGGTCTCCTGAGGCCACAACGAAGTTGGCAGCTGGGCCTACAGTTATTTCAAGACTTAACAGGGAGGGGCTCACTTCTGAGCTCACACACTTGGCTATTGGCAGGCATCAGGTGCTTTCTGGCTGTAGGCTAGGGATATATTAGGTTGACACAAACGCAATTGTGGTTTCTGCCATTTAAAAGTAATAGCAAGAACCACAATTACATTTGCACCAAGTTAGTAAGTTTCTTGCTATGTGGATCTCTCCCAAAGAGAAGCTCACACCTTGGAAGCTGGTTTTCCCCCAGATCAAGAGCAGGTACCCAAGACAGAAGCCATGTTTATCCTGTAACCTAATTTCAGAAGTGACATTGCATCACTTTTGCCATATTCTAGTCATCAGAAGTGAGTAAAGGGGTTCAGCCCAACCTCGGGGGAAGGGGATTGCACAAGGGTGTGAGTACCAGGAGGCGGAGATCATGGGGGTGTCTTAGAGGCTGCCTACCACAGACTCCAGTGTGGGGAAAGCAAAACCTAGATCCTGATCATCACCAACCTCGGTGCTGGGTGCCCCAGGATCTTCAGGAGAAACAAAAGCACAGCACTTGCCTTGGCAATAGTGTTGCTCAACCTCAGCACTCTTGACAATTTGGATCTGATACAGCTTTGTGGGGGAAGAAGGACCAACCTGCACATTGTAGGATGTTTAGCAGCCTCACTGGCATCTACTTACTAGATGCACCCCCAGCAAGTTGTGACGACCAAAAAGAACTTCAGTAACACCTTGGGAAGTTACCTGGCTATCTACTGAAGGTCTCCCCTGCAGTGAGGAAGAGGAGGCATTGCGGCCACCAGGCAGCAGCGAGCCCTTCGTGAATGACAACTTTATTGTCACCAAAATGTGCTCCAGCCCTCACACCCACAAATAATTAAGAAATGCAAAAAGATAAATGATTTGGGATTTTGCAAACATAAGAAAACTGGGATTTCACTCAATATCCATTTTCTTCTGCTGTAATAAAACTTTATTTGCAGACACAGGCAGCCTTTTCTGTAGCTTCTTGGTCCTCTCTGTTTCTTGACAGTTTCCCCCTATGTCAGTCTTTGGCCTTCTAATCTTCATAATCTTAGCATCCTCTTCTCCCCTCCTCCCTCCATGGCCCCCATCGCTGTCTCTTTCTGTCTCCGTCTGTCTGCCTCTGTCTCTGTGTCTCCCACTGTCTCTCTTTCTCTCTCTCTGCCCCCTTTCCCCACCTCCCTCTCCGAGAGTTAATTCAACACTCCTTACCTTAACTTCCAATTCCATCCTCTTCTCAGAGCTCCCATCCATGCATTAATGACAGCCTCTTAGCCTCTACTCTCATTCCCAGGTTCAGCTCTAAAGACTCAAGAGTTTGGCATCACCCTCCTCCAACCTCCTTCTGGTCCCTCAATACTCAATACCCTGACATTCTCCAAGATGCATTGTTATGCGGGAGGAAATCAGGGCACAAACAACGCTGCCATGTGTATTTGTGTGAAAGGTAGATGCTAGTGTTGGAAAGAATGTGTGTGTGTAGGTGAGTGTGTGTGTGTTTCCAAATCTCTCTGGAAGGGTACACAAGAACTTGATAACACTAGTCCTTTCCAGGGAGGGAAATAAATGGTTTGAGGACAAGGTGGAAGTAATACATTTTAAAATGTGACATATCCTTTGATATGTTTTCTTAAACCATCTGAAAATACTAATTGCTTTAAAAAAACTAAAGTAATAAAAAATGATGGAATAACAGAAAACTCAATGCTTCTTCTTCAGTCCTTCACTGGGCCCTCACCCCAAGCTGATTTTGCTGAAATGGCTTAACAGCATTACCAGCTTCAGGAATGTTCTCTCCTGCCTGGTGACATCAGAAAAATCTTCATCACCACACCCCAATAGACACACACACACACACATACAAACCCCATACTCTGCATTCCAACCATTCTAGCTTCTTCTGATTTCTTCTGTCTGAAACACCTATAAGGCAGAAAAAGTAAAATCCTTTACCTCACCCATCACAAGGGTCTTGGATGACATTCCCATAACAAAAGACATTTTAATAAGAGAAAAGCATAACAAGTTTTTTTTTTTTTTAGATGCAGTCTCGTTCTTTCGCCCAGGCTGGAGTGCAGTAGTGTCATCTTGGCTCACTGCAGCCTCTGCCTCCTGGGTTCAAGGGATTCTCCTGCCTCAGCCTCCCAAGTAGCTGGGACTACAGGTGCATGCTACTACACCTGGCTAATATTTGTATTTTTTTTTTCAGTAGAGATGGGGTTTCACCATGTTTGTCAGGCTGGTCTCAAGTGATCTGCCTGCCTCAGCCTCCCAAAGTGCTAGGATTACAGGCGTGAACCACCGTGCCCAGCCAAAATTATTTTTTTAGCCAAAGTTTTACATAACATGGGAGCCTTCAGAAAAGGAGACCCAAAGGCCCAGGAAAACTGTGTGTTTTTTTGCTAAGTCTGATGAGAAGCGTGGATAGTGGTAGAGAAACATGACTGGACAAAAAGGGGTGTGATCTAAAGGTAATAAGCTTAGGAGAGGTGCACTTAGGAAGGCCTGTGTGTTCGGATTTTCTGTGTCTCTGTCAGGTATGGGACCAGAAACATGTCACATAGAGCAAACAGGGTGGAAGGGAGGAGACCAGAAAGGTGCCTTTGTAGGTTTTACAGCTTGCTTTGGGACAGCAAAGTTTTAGTTTCTATGAGCCACCTTGGGGGTGAGAAATTCCCGTTTCTATGACCTTCTCGGGGGTGAAAGAGGAGAGATAGAAAGAAAGTCAGAGAGACCTTGTTTCTGAGCCCCCCCCCCCATCTCTTACCATCCAAAAATACTTAGCATGCCAAGGCACCGTGTTCTGGGGCATCATGTTCTGAGCCCGGACTCACCCTTCCCCCCACATTTTGCATTCAGCACAGTCTGAATCACTGCCAACAGCCCTTCCAGCCCCCACTGTGTCTGGTGCCTGCACTTCCCTATAGCCTAGTTAAGTCTCTCCTGTGAGACCACCAGATCCCTGAGGATGGGATGGTCCCTAGTTCAGCACCATATCCTCAGACATTTTCTAACTCCTAATAGATATTTAAGAAATATGTGAGCTGCTCTTGCCCCTCACTGAGCCTCAGCAGGTAATCCATATAAATTGGCATCAGATGGCATCCAGGGAACAGCATCCTGGCATGCCTGGTGTCACACTAAAGCTCAGCCCAAGAGTCAAGCCCCGACCAGCTCTCCTGCATCTTGGCTCATTTCTCTTTCATCAGTGGCTTAAGCTCAGCTCTGCTTCTGCTCTTCACATTAAAAAAATGAAGTTAAAAGTTATTAGCCAATGGGAGGCCAGGTTTCTTTGAACCTTCAGGGGGTTCACTTGATTGCTGCAGAGATGTCAACTTTATCTTCTTCCAGGGAGACAGAAAATGGATGGAAGCCACATAGGAGCTTAACCACCAACACACATTCTTCTTATGAGGACAGCGGCAATGTGAAAGGATACTTTCCTAGGCTGCTCTTTGTTTCATTTATCCAGGATGAATTGCCAAACAAATTTTTTCATTTCCGGAAAGGAAGTAAATTGTGGTGTAATATGCAATAAAGGGAGCCCTCCAGCCGACTGGATACGTTCAAACTTCTGGTTCTAGTCCTCACTCACTCGCTGGGTGACCTCCGGCAAGTTATTTAACTTCTCCAGGTCTTAAGTCTCTCAGTCAGAAAATAGGGATAATAAGAATCACACTACCAGCTTCTGGAGTGGCTATGAAGATTCAATAAGAAAAGGTAGCTAACCCCCCCGCCCACCGCAGGAATGGCAATGAGGCATCATTGTTCCTTCCCGGGTCCATGGCAGACATTGCTAATCAATCACAGATATTTCTTCTGATAAGATTGGACTGGAGGGCACTCCAGACAGAATGACTACTCATGGGTAGATTGAAGCTGGCACTCAGACTGGAGCCCATTTGCCATCTCAAGCTTTGCGCATTTCCAGACACGCCATTTGCAAGGTTCATGGTACAGAATAGAGGGATTGTCACATCCCGGGGCACCTGTTTCCTGAAGCTCCTCCAGGACTTTGAACAGCAGCCCCTAGCCCATCGTACAGATTCTTATTGGCTCCCAGGGCCTGACAGCTGGACTGCTGGCCCGTCATACTTAGTCTTTCAAAAGAGCTTATGAGATTAATGTATTTGATTATTTTTTTTTTAATTAACTGGGTGGATAACACATTGGCTGCTGGCATGCCAGCTCAGTCCCAGGGCTGCTGGGGGGGCTCATTGATGCTGGCAGCCAATTTCCATTTCAATCAAATGAGAGAGGGAGGCAGAGAAAGATTGAAAGAAACCAGGATTTGATTGAAAGCTATGGCATCTAGCGCCACCTACTGTTATATTGCTGCATCGCTATCTTTGCTGACCGTGGGAGCAGGGGGGTCACTGACAATCTTACTGGGCCCTTAAGGCATTTTGGGGGGAACATTTTTGTAATCTCACTCAAGTTACATTTTTCATGCATAGCTCATAATTGATTCAATGTGTATAAACTACAGGCACTCCTGGTATAGTGAGAGTAATAGTGACATTTCTTTGGCTTGCTAGGTTCGCAAAGCCCTGTGTACCAAGCAGGCCTCTTAGCATCCTGGCCACAGCGCCATGAAGACCAGGCAGATGCCAGGTGGGAGCCCTGAGGCGCACAAGAGATGACTTTCCTGGGGTCACGCAGGGGCGGCGCATGGAGACGGGATTCCAACACCACATTTTTTTCTCCTGAATCTGTCCCTTGTCCACCTCTGCTCCCCCCGCCCAGCTTGGGGCCGGCTCATCAAGCCCCTCAAAGCACAATACCCACTCCACATGTGCCAGTGCATAATGGGGATTTTACTGAAGAGTTCACAGAAGACAGGGAGAAGGTTACCCTATACCTCACACAAGAAAAAATAATACAGTCCTTTAGCAGCTTGTGGGTTCTTTCTTGGATATCAGTTTCCCCTTCCCTCACCCCTTCCCCCATGCCCCCTCCTAGCCCTCCACTGTCTATCACTCTGGTTTGGTTTTTCAGATGGTGTCTCATTCTATTGCCCAGGCTGGAGTGTAGTGGTGCGATCTCGGCTCACTGCAACTCCTGCCTCCTGGGTTCAAGGGATTCTCCTGCCTCAGCTTCCCAAGTAGCTAGGATTACAGGCATGCACCACCACCCCCAGCTAAATTTTTTATTTTTAATAGAGATGAAGTTTCACCATGTTGGCCAAGCTGGTCTCTAACTCCTGAACTCAAGTGATCTGTCCACCTCAGCCTCCCAAAGCGCTGGGGTTATAGGCGTGAGCCACCGCGCCCAGCCACTCTGGTCTTTATTAGCTGGAACCATTCATCCTCACTGTGTTTCTTCCACAATCCTCTTCATATTCATCTTCCTTCTCAGCAAACCCTCCTTTAAAAACAGGGAGGATTTAAAAAACAAAATAGTGAAATAATATTGTCTTTCCTTCCAGCCCAAAGGATGGGAAAACTGAATTTTCAGGGAGGCTTAATGGCTGAGGACTCATGTTTTTTGTCTTGTTTTTGTTTTTGTATTTCATTTTGTTTTGCTTTTAGGGACAGGGTCTTATGCTGTTGCCCAGGCCGGAGTGCAGTGGTGCAATCACAGCTCATCATAACCTCAAACTCTCAGGTTTAAGTGATCCTCCTGCCTCAGCCTCCTGAGTAGCAAGGGCTACAGGTGCATGCCACCATGTCCAGGTAATTGTTTTGTTTTTTGTAGAGAGGAAGTTCTCACTATGTTACCCAGGCTGGTCTTAAACTCCTGGCCTCAACTGATCCTCCCATCTTGCCCTCTCAAAGTGCTGGATTACAGGCATGAGTCGCCACACTGGCTCAAAACCTAGTTTTAAATGCAGGAAGACCAGGATTGTCATCCTGGTTCTGACCACTAACCAATTGTGTAACCTTGAACAACTTCATCTATGCCTCCATTTGTCCTTCCATAAAAGGGGTTTTTTAATAGCCATCTCTTGGGTTATTGGAAGAAGTAGAGATTGATAATGCAACATGCTTAGCACAGTGCTGATGTGTAGCAATTCTTCAATAATTTGTCAATTTACGTGACTTAGACACACCTTTTTATCCACTGACTACTTAAAGAGAGACTCCATTCACATTGACTAAAATGCAAATAGTGTATCTCTCCAGAGCTGTGCGGTGTTCAACCTGTGCATCCTTATATGACAGCCTCCCAGGCTTAGAGAGACCAAGGAATGCATCCCAGCAAAGAGTCTAAAGATAAAGTTTTTCTCAAAAAGGCCAAATAGTAAACATTCCAGGCTGTGCAGCCTCTGAAACAGCTACTAAACTCTGCTGTTATAACAGGAAAACATCCATAAACCATAATAAGCACATGGGTGTGACTGTGCCCCAATAAAACTGTAATATACAAAAGCCAGCCGCAGGCTGTAGTTTGCTGACCCCTGGATTAGATAAGGGTAGGGAAAGGTATCAAGGATTGGAGGGCACTGAATTTTCCCACTTTCTGTCTCTATGACCTTGAATAAGTGACTTGACCTCTCAGATACTGGGTTTCCTTTTCAGGAAAACAGGTATAAGGAATAGGGTTGGTGTGAGGATTAAGTAAGTCAATGTCCACTGTAGGACAAACTAGGGAGGACTCATCCACAAACACACTCCAGTGAGGAACATCCAGCTACATTCAAAATGGCCATCGAGGGTAGAAAATGAAGTTCTTTATTACTGAGGCCTCTACACAAAGAACAAGTAGAACTTACACAGAAAAATCGGAATCTTTGGGAAGGGGGAAAAATCCCTGTTGATTACAACTTTCCTCACACAGCTCAATAGATTTTTTTTTTTTACTTCAAAACAACTTTATAGGTGGGAAGAAGGCTCCAGCCTGAAGCAGGACTGAAGAACAGATAAATTGCATGGCATCAAATAGAATGTTTTGTTTGCCGTTTTAATTTTTTTCAGGTGCTCTGAGTTTTTTCAAAAATTTCCCCACAAATCAAGGGATGGGCCAGGATTTAGAATGGAGTCTTTGTAAAGAGATTCCCACCCCTCCCGTCATCAAGGTTTAATTCAGTGGTTCTCAGCTGAAGGTGATTTTGCTTCCCAGAGGATGCTTGGCAATGTCTGGGGACATTTTCATTGTTGTAACTTGCAGGCGAGATGCTACGTTGTACAATGTACAAGAAAATCCCCCACAACAAATAGCGATTTGGTCCCAAACTTCAGTCGTCCTGAGGATGAGAGATCTTATTACCAACCTGGGATGTTGCCTGGAGGAGGGAACGGTTTATCTTTACTTTTTGGAATATATCAGAAGATTTTTCTTTCTACCTCTCTTTTTCCTTCCTCTCTTATTTTATCTATTTTATTGGCTTTTGGCTGACAGGCATGCAATCCCCCTTCCTAGAGCATCCAATTTCCTTTCATGGAGTTACTTCTCCTCTATTAGATACAATCAGGCTCTGTCCCCCTAGTTATTGAACTAGTACCTGGTCCTAAGCAGATGCATAGTGGCCCCAGAGAGCCCAGTAAAGGAAGTGGTTAAGGTGTGACCTTAACTCCTCAAGAAGAGGGACTGACTGATCTAGCCAGGGCCTCAAAACTTAGGCAAAACAAACAAATCAACCAAAAAACTGTATGACAGGTGGTGACTTGTATGCTTTGCTGGGCCACAACTTCTCCAGCCTCAGGGGCATGGGTCCTACCTTTATTTCCCAAATTCATCTAGTGAATGTCAGCAAGAAGCCCAGACCCTTCCTTTATTTCCCAAGCATGGCTTCCATAAGGCAGTCCTGCTTCACTGACATTTAAAGAAGAACCAAGCAAATTAATTGCAGCAAGAGAAAACCTGTAACGGGGGTTGTAGTTGCTTCATATTTTTTTCTCAACTTTTCATTGTAAAGATTTCAAACCTACAGAAAGTTTGCTAAAATAATGCAACAGGCAATCAAATACCCTTAACTTAAATTCACAATGTTATATTTCTGCCATGTTTTTCTTTAACATTTTGCCATGATATTTTTCACATATATTTATATATGCATATATGTGTGTATATATGTATGTGTGTACTATATATATAATATGTGTGTATATTTACAATTTTTTTAAGCTGAGCCCTTTGAAAGTCAGTTGCAGGCACTTCACACCTAAACACTTGAGCATGTATTACCTAAGGACATTCTCCTTCATAGTCACAATACAGTTAACACAGAAATTTCACATTAATCCAATGTTATTCTCTCTATCTGTCTCTTTTTTTTGTTTTGTTTTGTTTTGTTTTTTTGAGACAGAGTCTCACTCTGTTCCCCAGGCTGGAGTGCAGTGGCATGATATTGGCTCACTGCAGCCTCTGCCTCCTGGGTTCAAACGATTCTCCTGCCTCAGGCTCCTCAGTAGCTGGGACTACAGGTGCATGCCACCATGTCTAGCTAATTTTTGTATTTTTTGTAGAGACGGGATTTCACCATGTTGCCCAGGCTGATCTCGAGCTCCTGACCTCAGGTGATCCACTCACCTCAGCCTCCAAAGTGCAAGGATTACAGATGTGAGCCCCAATGCTCTTATTGAACATACAGTTTCTATGCAAATGCCCCTAGTTGTCCCAGCCATGCCCTTTATAGCTTTGTCTCCAGTCCAGCATTCAATCAAGGGACGATGCATTGCATTGAGTTGTTGTGTTCCCTTGGTGTCCTAAAGAAACAGATCTTCTGACATTGTTAGAAGACAAAGAGGTGTATCCCTTGCATTTGTGTCCGAGAAAGAACTTGCCAGCAGGAGGCACAGGTAGCTGAGAGTCCCCAGCTGCTGACACTGCCAGCATCCACAGCAGCTTTCCTGCAGCAGAAGTCTGAATCTTCCCCGGAAATCCCCCATCAGTGGGCTCTGGCCATTTCTGCCTTGCGCTTGGACTTAATCAAGCAGTCTTTGCTCTGGAGCTCCCTGTTGCGTTGGCTGGACTTTGTCAGATCTGCATCATGGTCTGAGGCTCTCTTGCCAAATCCCACTTCCTCCTCCTTTTCTCTTTCATGGCCTTACCCCCAATGAGCACTTTGTACTTCTCTCTCCATGTCTGCTTCCCAGAGGCCCCAATGGACACAGACATTGACATCTTTTAAGAGTCAAGGTCACCTATTTTGCAAAATGACCTTATTATTTTTCTGATTGCTTTCTCATGATTAGATTCAGATTGGACCTTTGGGGCAGGACGTGCATGTAGGTAATGTAACCATGTAGGTGATGGTGTGCCCTTCTCAGTGCATCACTTCAGGTGCACCTGATAAGAGTCTGTCCTATCACTGGTGATGCTAAGCACAGCCATGATGGTTAAAGTGGTGTCCGCCAGACCTCACTGTTATGTGGGTGCCTCATTTTCTTTGTTACTAATCATTAACCGGTGGGGTTAAACCTTGAGACTCTGATGGATTCATCTTCTCATTCATTCAGCAACGACAGAAAGAATGTAGAGCCAAACCCTGTATCAGAAGCTTCCTTCCCAGGGACTATTGTTCCTTCTCCTCTTCTTCCCAGAGGACTCCTGCTACTTAGTCTCCCCTAAGTTCTCAGCAGAGGACTTGCTCATCTCCCCAGATGACAGTCCCTTCCTCCACCACCTCTCCCTGCCAATCCACAGATCCCCAACTTCTTTTCACCTGAGTCCATAAGAAGATGGGGTGGAAGAGAGGCTGAATCAAAATATTCTATGAAGGATGCAACCTGCCTTCAACAAAGAGCTGCTAAATAATTCTATAGCACACTTCCTTTTTCAGTTTGAAGGGTCTGTGTGTGGATGAGGTCGCTAATTCTGGGTTATCTCTATGTAGGTAGATACCCATCATATGTCCTTATGACAAAAAAATCCTCACTCCCCCCAAAAGAAACTGCCCATCATCACCATAAAACCACCAAAATGGAGTATTATTCAGCCACAAACAGAGAATGAGATCCAGTCATTTGCAACAACGTGGATGGAACTGGAGATCATTATGTTAAGTGTGTTAAGTGAAACAAGCCAGGCACAGAAAGACAAACATCGCATCTTATCACTTATTTGTGGGATCTGAAAATCAAAACAAGTGAACTGATGAACATAGAGAGTAGAAGGATGGTTCCCAGAGGCTGGGAAGGATAGTGGGGGACGGGGAGCAGGAGGGAATGGTTAATGGGTACAAAAAAATAGAATGAATAAGATCTACTATTTGATAGCACAACAGGTTGACTATAGTCAATAATAACTTACACTTTTAAATAACTAAAAGTGTAACTGAACTGTTTATAACTCAAAGGATAAATGCTTAAGGGGATGGATATCCTATTCTCCATGATGTGCTTATTTCACATTGCATGCCTGTATCGAAACATCTCATGTATCCCATAAATATATGCACCTATTATGTACCCACAAAAATTTAAAAAATAAAAATTTTAAAACCACCGCAAACTTAAACATCAGTGTGCAAGCGAAGGTCTCTGGGTTGATGTGTGTACTACCACCATGATCCCGCCTACTCCGTTCTTTACAGCTTCTCCGTGATGAGTCTGAAATTTGTTAATCAGCATGTGTGCTTCTCAGTGCTGTCTTTTCAGTCTCCCCCTTCCCCCTCATCCCTCAACGAAGCATCCCAGCTGTTTCCCTGATGTCTGTATCAGCCTGGGTGCATTTAACAGGAATTCATTTCCATCTTAATCTGATTCTAGGAAGTAGATCATATTTTAAGGAATAACAAAGATGAGTTCAGAACATTCTTTCATAAAACACAGAGAACAACAGATAAGTAGAAGATTGGCTTTCCGGCCATGACCTTCAACAAATCATTCTGATTTTCTGCCATATTAAATTCTTTATGATGAAATCTAACAAAATTCAGTGGAAGAGTTTTGGAGGTAGTATCTGTAAATCAATAGCTAGCAACTGCTACCCTTCAGGTAGTCCCTACTGTGCAAACTAGGGGAAGGGGGATGGGGATGCAGAATGGAGTAGTGATTAAGAACACATGCTTCAATGTCACTTGAACTTGAGTTCAAATCCAGGCTTTGCCACTTAGTAGCCAGTCAGTTTCACTTTTTAAGCCTCCACTTACTCCCCTATAGAATGGAAATAATAATATGGCAAGGACTCAGTGGAATCATCTATTTCATATAAGAACGCACTTGGAGCCAGGCACTATGGCTCATGCCTGTAATCCCAGCACTTTGGGAGGCTGAGGCGGGTGGATCACGAGGTAAGGAGTTCAAGACCAGCCTGGCCAACATGGTGAAACCGCATTTCTGCTAAAATACAAAAAATTAGCTAGGCATGGTGGTGTGTGCCTGTAGTCCCAGCTACTCCGGAGGCTGAGGCAGGGGAATCATTTGAATCCAGGAGGCGGAGATTACAGTAAGCTGAGATCACACAGCTGCACGCCAGCCTGGCGACAGAGCGAGACTCTGTCTCAAAAAAAAAAAAAAGAACGCATTAGGGACTGTCCACATATAGTACATAGGAGAACAATAATGTGACTGGTAGAATTGGTATTAGTTCCATTTCACAGATGGGGAGTAAAGGTGCCTCACTCAAGGTCACTGAACTCCTAAGTGACAGGGCCAGGACTCAAGGTATTTCTGACAACAAAGGTCCTTCCGACAACAAAGGTCTTTCCATCCTTTCCTGCCACATTCCACTTAGCCGTCAGGTTAAACCACATGACTTCCGGATGTTATTATTTAAACAGCCCCAGCACATGAATATTGAATGTGAGTATACCTGCCAAGAAAACCATCCCCATCTAAGAGGCCACTGTGAGTCTGTGCATGCTCATGCTCCACTCCTACCAGGCCTCCCACCCCCGTTTTCCACCTTTCAGGCTGGTGCAGTACAGGACGTCACGTGGTGTTTCTCATGATCCTGCTCTCAACAACTCATTGAGGCGATAAGAGAAAGGGTGGTTTTCACACATGCTGTAGGAAAGGTGGGCAGGGCAGAGACTTGACTATGTTTTCTAGGAAACAAAGAATGGAGTCATCACCCGTGCTCTGCAGAGCAATGGGAAAACTGAAAGCTCTGAAGCCAATGGCACATCTAAGGGAAGCAAAGACAGAAAATCAAAATCAACTGTCCCCAAGATGGCTTTTATGCAACCAGGCTGGGAGTCATCACGAAGCACAAAACAAATTATATCTGCAGAGATGGTGTGTTAGTCCATTCTCACACTGCTCTAAAGAAATACCTGAGACTGGGCAATTTATACAGAAAAGAGGTTTAATTGGCTCACAGTTTCACAGGCTGTACAGGAAGCATGATGCTGGTATCTGCTTCTGGGGAGGCCTCGGGAGCTTTCACTCATAGCAGAAGGCAAGGCGTGAGCAGGCATCTTACATGGTAGGAGCAGGACCAAGAGAGAGATGGGAGAAACGCCACACATTTTTTTAAAAAATTATATTGTAAGTTCTGGGGTACATGTGCAGAACGTGCACGTTTGTTACATAGGTATACATGTGCCATGGTGGTTTACTGCATCCATCACCTCATCATCTACATTAGGTAATTCTCCTAATGCTATCCCTTCCCAATTTACCCACCCCCAGCTATCCCTCCCCTAGCCCCCCACCCCAAACAGGCCCCGGTGTGTGCTATTCCCCTCCCTGTGTCAATGTGTTCCCATTGTTCAACACCCACTTATGAGTGAGAACATGCGGTGTTTGGTTTTCTGTTCGTGTGTCAGTTTATTGAAAACGATGGTTTCCAGCTTCATCCATGGCCCTGCAAAGGACATGAACTCATCCTTTTTTATGGCTGCATAGTATTCCATGGTGTATATGTGCCACATTTTCTTTATCCATTCTATCATTGATGGGCATTTGGGTTGGTTTTAAGTCTTTGCTATTGTGAACAGTGCTGCAATAAACATACGTGGCCACACACTTTTAAACAGCCAGATTTCACAAGAAATCACTATTGAAAGGACAGTACCAAGGGGGCATGGTGTTAAACCATGAGAAACTACCCCCATGATCCAGTCACCTCCCACAAGGATCCACCTCCAGCATTAGGAATTACATTTCAACATGAGATTTGGGTGGAGACACAGATCCAAACTGTATCAGATGGTGATTGGGTTTTGCTTGGTTTTTATTTTCTCCTAATTTTTTAATCTTTCCCTGATTTTCTATTAGGCTGGTGCAAAAGTTATTGTGGTTTTTACCATTTCAATGGCAAATGAATTTTTGACATTCATTCAATGGTAAGTGAATTTCAATGGCAAAAACCACAATTACTTTTGCACCAACACAACACAATACAATGTTCATTAGTGTCAAAACCAAAATAAAATATTAAATGTGAAGTAGTATTACAAATATGTTACCTGGGTAGGGAGACACATAAATAAATGAGTGTCAGTAACGAGTATAAGGCCCTAACAATGTGGGAAGTAGAACAGGTAAGATTTGATGGGAGGGGAGATGATCTACAAAGATCTGGAGAAATTGGGAGAAGCAGGAGGGTTCTGAATATCCTAGAATCATGATTTTTGATAATAATTTTTTGGAGGGAGTGAGGGGCATGATCACAGTTCTGGATATGCATTTAAGCCATGGAAAACTCTGGGAACCTCAGGCTTAAGATCAAAAGGAATATCCAAAGTTATCATCTGTAAAGGAATCCTTGGTTAAATTAAGGGGCAGACCTGCTTTATAGCCCAAAAGTGGCCTGGGGCCAAGGCATTTGCATACATTGTACCATAATCACTTGCTTTCACCCTCATTTCCATTTCCTGCTGCCCACAGGGGGCTGACCCTTGCAAACTACATTTCCCAGGTGCCCTTGCAGCTGGCTTCCAGGTAGGTTCAGCCAATAGGAGGCACCAGCAGGAAACTGAAGGGTGATTGTTAAACAGAAGCCCGGGCATTTTGCCCCTTCTCTCATTTGGCTTATGGTGGCACCTCCAGCTGGAACTACATCTCCTCCATAAGTCTAGCTCATGCCACGTGGCCTGATTCCAGTGCTTCTGAAGGCCACCTCTTCCCTTAATTCCTCTAGCCCTGGAGATGGTAGAGGTTTCCTTTTGCTAACCTCTAGCTTGCCTCACCATCCTTTATGTGACTTTTGAGCTCTTCCAACACCTTTGTAACTGCTCCCCTGTATTAAATTCCCTCTGTTCAACTACCTGTCATGAGCTCTGATCTCCTGCCTAGACCCTGCCTGATCCAGTATGTTAAAATAAACTATCAGCTTACATCATTCCAGACTCTCAGATGACTCAATTTTAATTGGCATTAAACATTTCTACTTTGCCTGCCTTGAGAGAATTAGTCAAAATTGCTTTACAAACATAAAAAACACTATTATTTTATTAAAATTAATCTCTGTAAATTGTAGACAAATTAGGAAAAAAAAAGATAACCAAAACAAAAAATTATTAATTGCCTATAATTCAAACACCCTGAGATAACATCTCTATTAACAATTTATTGTATTTACTTCCAGCTTATTATATTATTACATATATGTCTTGTCATATGTCAGTATTTTAAAACCATTTGTATCAGATCACATACATTTCTGGAAATTTCTATAGATTTTATCAGTATAAATCTTAAAACTTCTCTATCATCTACTGTCTTTACATTTTGTAGCATGCATTTTTCATCTGAAATTATGTTCCATTACCAGCTTTCCACATTAGTAAATAAACAGCTATCGCAGCATTAAGTGGTAGCACCAAGACTCAAATGCATCACATACCACTGTCTGGATAGACCATGATTTATCCCCACAATGCCTATTGCAGGACATTTAGGTATTTTTCACTATTATTCACACTGCTGTGATAGATATCCTTGGGGATAAATCTTTTCATCCTGGCGACAATTTCCTTGGCTGGGGCAAGAGGATATGTATTTTTGAAGCTTGTCACACGCATGTCTAAATTGCCCTCCAGAAAGGTTGTAGAGAGGCTGATTTTTGAGTGCTTTATAAACTTTTTATTGTGTTAATATCAAATGATGTTCATAAATATCCTGACAACTAGTTATTTCTGCTGGCTTATTATAATTTTAAACAAAACTATAATTATAAAGTTATAATCATAAAGTTATATTTATAATTACAAAATTATACTTTGACAAAAATGGTTTCCTGAGACTCCATTGAAATGCTGACATAGTTGTGAGGCTTAAGCGGGGCCATCTCATGCTGCTAAAGTTGGTGTCAAGTTGAGGATACATTTCAGTACCAATCCCAAATCCACTCTTACACAATGATGTGAATTCCTGGTGCACAGACAGCTATCATTAGGTGACATTTGAAAAAAAAAATGCTTGAATGTTGGACATTATCATAATTGTTTCATGAGGAAGGTGAAATTTAAGATGTTTGGGAGACTGTTGAAGACATGACCGTGGCATGAAACAGGGTTTCAATCATGTATTTTCAAATTATCTGGCAGGAGAATTTCTGATGTGCTTATTTTTCCTTCATTTATAAGTATGCTTAGTTCACAGCATCTTTTTGGAAAGTTACTTTGGCCTGCAGGAAATATATAATAAGGTTCTCCAAAATCAGTGGGATTAGAAAGACAGGCAACCTCATTTTAAAACAGTTGATCTCAACACGGCCAATCTCATTGCTTTCACTGTGAAATATACCAGAATGGGAGCCGTCTGATCTTGATGCCTCAAAAGTAGTGATGGGAAAGGAAGAAAAACTAGTTAAAATAAGTCTCAGCCTTTTAGCTGTTTTGCCACTCCCAAGAGAGTAACGCATTTCAGATAGAACTTTGTGGCTGCAAGTAACAGAAAACCTAATTTAAGCTGTTATAAATAATAAAGGAAATGTTCATGAAAAGTCAAGATCCAATGAAGCTTGATCAGTTTAACAAGGCACCGTGGAACGAGTTTTTCTCTCTCTTCTCTGCCTTTCCTCCACATCATCTTTGCCCAAGGCTGGCTACCCTCATGTGCACAAAATGGCTGTGAGCAACTCCCAAGGAATATCATTTTCCCCATTTCTAGTCAGTGAGGAGGGAGAACATCTCTGCCTGCGCTTCCCAGAAGCCCCTAGAAAGTGCTTGCATCTCATTTGCCCAAACTGGGTCACATGACCATCCATAAACCAACCACTTTGACAGGTCTGTGCTGTTTGGCTTCAGTTATTCAGGGACTCATCTGCTGCTGGTACCATGAGCATCTCCCAAGACGCAAATGCCAACTAAAGAAAATGCAAAGGGCCTAACCAGGGAAATAACTGGTATCAACACAGAGGGTAAACAGATGTTGGATATGTGAGACATGAATGTTCATTATGCAAAAGCTTGGAAAAGCACTCCTGGAGCTCCTTATATGCCTCTCAGAGGGTGGTCTCCCCACCCACTTCATCCATGAACGCTGATGGGTCTGTCATCAATTTCCAGCCAAGGGGTTCTTGAGGCCCCCTGGTATACTGAGATGAGCAAGACATAGTGCCTGTAATTCATTACTACTAATAACCAGAGACAAAATTTGTAAATGATTTCATTGTTTCCTATCCAGTTGACCTGATTCAAGGCTATCCACATGTTTTGTTTTGCATTCTTTATATTTTCCTTTGTTTTTCTCCTTTTTTTTTTTTTTTTTTTTTTTGAGACAACGTCTCACTCTGTCATCCAGGCTGGACTACAATGGCACGATCTCAGGTCACAGCAGCCTTGACTTTCTGAGCTCAAGCGATCCTCCCATCTCAGCCACCCAAGTAGCTGGGATTACAGGCATGCACCACCACAAGCTTGGCTAATGTTTTTGTATTTTTTGTAGAGACAGGGTTTTGCCACATTGCCCAGTCTGGTCTCAAATTCCTGAGCTCAAGCCATCCTCCTGCCTCAGCCTCCCAAAATCCTAGGATTACAGGCATGAGCCACTGCGCCTGGCCCCCCTTTCTTGAATGGGCAAGTAATAGCTGCAGTTACAAATAGTCTGTGGAATTGTTATAGACTTCACTCTTCCTCTATGCCGCCTTACATGGAAATATGTATTGGCCAACCCAGGAGAAAAATGGAATCAAGCAGGCCAGAAGCAGTTCCTTCCTCCACTTCATCTCCCACTGTCTCCCACCCAACTCTGCCACAAACGTCATTCAACTTTGAAACAACTATACTTCTCATGTTTCACTTTCAAAGCCCCAGAGCAGCAGGCACCATAGCCCAATTTCAATGATGGTGGCTCCAGGGAAATTACTTTGCCTCCCCACACACATTGATATTGGGATTTCTATTAGTGAGCACCTAACGTGTTCTCACCCCACCTTCAAAAAACACTACCAACCAGGTTTGTCATATTTCACCTTGCCATTTACTTTTTAAATCTTTTCTCTTTTGCTATATAACTAATTGATATTTATTGCAAAGTTATAGGAAATGCACATCAGCTAAGAAAAAGAAATGAAACCTGCCATAAGCTCACCCCCAGAGAGAATCACTGCATTTTGGAGCTATGTCATTTCATATCTTTGATATGTGTCTATCCACACAGACCATTTTTCAAAAACAAAAACAGAATCATGCTATAAATATTACTTTGTAACATGTCTTTTGACTGAAAGAAATCAATCATCTTTATAAATCAATAAACATACTTACATTATGTTGTCATTACACTTAATTGCTTCATAGTATTTCATTGTTTAGATGCACCATAGTTATTTAACCTGTCTTCTATTGTGAGTTGCAAAGTTGTTTTCCAATAGTTTGCTATTACCAGCAGCATCCTGGTGGACAGTTTTGTTGATGAACCTCTATGCCCATGAAAGGCTATTTCCGTAGAATTCTTGACAGCAGAGTTGTTGGATCTAAGGACATACTCATTTCTAAAGCATCTGGTTGCCCTTCTGGAATTCCAGCACAAAATATTTACCAGCTTTATCTGAGAGTGCCCATTTTCCCATCATTTCTTAGTATTCTTTTTGTTTTAAAAAAAAGTCGTAAGGTGCAGGAAAATTTCAAGGCAAGGTAATCCAGATAATATTCTGATTATTGTTTCTCCAAATTGGGGGTTGAAAAAAATGACTTTTATACTAAAACATAATTTTTCAAGTATGATGGCTCAAACCTGTAATCCTAGCCTTACTTGGGAGACTGAAGCAAGAGGATCTCTTGGGCCGAGGAGATTAAGCCTGCAGTGAGTTGCACTCCAGCCTGAGTGACAGTGTGATCCTGTCTCTAAACATAATAATAATAATAAAATATAATAGAGTTAATTTATCTCTCTTCTTTATATTGAGACTATATCAACTTCTGAGTAATGTGAGCTTTCCCCTATGTATAGTCAAGGAAAATTAATGGGGAGAAAGAAACGGTCATGAACAATTATCTGGATAATTCCTCCATAAACCTCTGCTGTGGGGGCAGGAAGAGAGGGGAAGTACATTTATATTTTTATATTGACAAGATTCAGCTCTCCAAATCAGCTGCTAAAACCACCAACAATAATTATTTTTAATGCCTAATTTTTTGCTTTACTTTAAGTGTAATGCTAATGGTAGTCACTTCTATTTATCTAATACTTGCTATAAGTGAGGAATTTAGTAATTAATTTAATCCTCAAAACAGAGTAGGAGTTATTCTTCCATTCTACTGAAGAAATTGAAGCCCAAATTCTTCAGAGAAGTTGAATAGTTTGTTCAAAGTCACACAGCTGGTCACCAGATAGAACCAGGATCAGAGCTCAGGTCCACCTGTCTTCAAAGCCCTTACCGTGTCCACTGTGTCACATGGCAACCCCCTCTTCAATGTCAAGGTAGACTCTGTGCTGCCCAGGACCCCTCAAACCCAGCCATACGTCTCAGATAAACCCATGAGCCTCCTGTGCCTGGCTCCATTTGTAACCATTGTATCAACACTCCTTTTACTTTCACCCCTTGTCTTCTCATCAGGTCCCAGACAAGCCAATGAAGAGCATCAAGTATATTGACAAGGAAATAATAAACCTCAAAAAGGACCTTATACGAAGCCGGTGAGTGAGCCCAGCAGGGAATGATCCATAGACAACCCAACAAGCATGAGCAGGCAGTGGGGTGTTGCCTTCAAGTCCTTGCCCAGACCCAGCATCCCCCAACCCTAAACCCTGAGCAGAAGACTTATAGGAGGGGAACCCAGGGAGGAGCAGAAGACAGGATTGCTTTCGTGGTTGGACTTTTCTGGGAGTACCCATGCCATACCAGCCCCCAGCCACCTTCCTAGTATCCCCTCTGCTTTTCTTGTTGGACTTGAATTCAACTCAAGAGAGTTCCCCCATGCTCCAGAAAAAACTTCCCTATTTACTCCAGACCCACATGATGATACCATGTTCAGAGTCATTCTCAAATTCTGGCCCAGCTGGGATGCTGGAGGAGTTATTTAAACTCTCTGGACCTCTCTTTCCCTATGTGTAAGACACGAATCATAGGAGGTTGATAGAAGAACTGAGTGAAATAAAGCAGATAAAGTGGCCCTCATATGGCCTTGAAGACAGGGCTCTTCCTATCTTTCCTCTCCTCGCTCCCCATTCCTTCCCTCCCTGATGACTGAGGCCCAGGACCATGTTTTGATCATCTCTGTGTGGTAAGATGGAATTTTGTTTTCCCCTTACCCCTTAACTCTTTCCTGAGACCTAGAACATCCTAAGGTAGGATCCTAAAATGAGTCTTTTGGCAAAGCAACTCAAGACAGAGTAAGAGATGAACACTATTTAAGCATGAAACACATAAGACATGTGCTGAGAGGGGTGATCTAGGCAGCAGGAAAGTTCTGTTTATCTTAGATACCTCCCACTATGAGCCAGATGCAGTGAGAGGTAGAGTGAGACACCCTCTCCCTTCACCTCCACTGTCTGAAAGTGACACTTCTCTACTGCTACCGGAATCTCCACCCTACCCCATCCAGTAGCACAACTTGACAGAACTGATGACTGAGCCCAGGAGGACTCTTGGAAGGTGGGGGAAGGGAAAGGAGTTAAAGGGCCTAGGGCAGAGGTGAAGAGAGGGTCCCAGAGGGCCATATTCTCACTGACTGCAAGGCGTGGCTGTGTCGGTTCTCTGAGGGTCTCTAGACACTGTCTAGTTAAACATAATTCAACCCTTGCATGTAAATTTAACTTCCTGAGTAGCCACACTAGAAAAAGTAAATAGAAACAAGTGAACGTAACTCTAATAAAATATTGTTAACTCAGTACCTCCAAAATATCGTCATTCAACATGGAATCAGTATTCAAAATGTATTAATGAGATCATTATGTTTTTTATTACATGATGAAAAGCAATGAAAGGATGAAAAGTAATGAATGATGAAAGACCTGGGATATATTTCATACTTAGAACACACATCAGTTTGGACCAGTCACATTTCAAGTGCCCAACAATTGCCATAGACTAAATTGTGCCCCTGCCCACCTCCCCCTGCCCACACACACACACACACATTAATATGCTGAAGCCCTAAGCCCCAATATAATTTTTTTGGAGTTAGGACCATTAAAGAAACAAGTAAGGTTAAAGCAAGTCAAAGGGTGGGGCCCTAATCCAATGTGATCGGTGTCCTTATGAAAGAGGAAGCGACATCAGACATGAGCACACAGAGAAAAGGTCACATGAGAGGACACAGCAGGAAGGCAGCAGTCTGCAAGTCTAGGAGAGAGGCCTCAGGAGAAACTACCCCTGCCTGCTGGCACCTGCACCTTCAGCTTCCAGTCTCTAGAACTGTGAGAAAATAAATGTCTGCTGTTTAAGCCATTCAGGGTGTGGTATTCTGTTAGGGCAGCTCCAGCAGACTAATATATAAGAGTCAATGCTGGGATTCTTACAGAGAATGATCCAGCTCAAAAAGTCCAGCGGAGCTCAGTCTCAGATTCCCTTGCAAAGCTGAGCTCAGAGGCGGCATTTGAACTTGGATCTCCAAATTGAGAGCTTAGACCCACAAGGATCCTCCGTTAGTTTCAGACATACTGGCCTCTGTGTAACTGCCCAGTGGATTCACCTTACCTGAATTTGTAACTGCCCAGTGGGTTCATCTTGCCTGCTGCCTAGAGAAAGCAGACTTATCAAGCTCCTTAACTGATCTTAGGAGTAGTTTAGGGAGGGTCAGAATCTTGTAGCCTCCAGCTGCATGACTCCTAAACCAAAATTTCTAGTCTTGTGGCTAATTTGTTAGTCCTACAAAGGCAGTCTAGTCCCCAGGGAAAAGTGAGGTTTGTTTTGAGACAAGGCTGTTATTGTCTTTGGTTTTTTTTTTTTTTTTTTTTTTTCTTTTTGAGACAGAGTCTCGCTCCATCACCAGGTGCCAGGCTGGAGTGCAGTGGCACCACCTCAGCTCACTGCAACCTCCGCCTCCCGGGTTCAAGCAATTCTCCTGCCTCAGCCTCCTGAGTAGCTGGGACTACAGGCACGCGCCACCACGCCCAGCTAATTGTTTTTGTATTTTTAGTAGAGATGGAGTTTCACCATGTTGGACAGGATGGTCTTGATCTCTTGACCTCGTGATCCGCCCGCCTCGGTCTCCCAAAGTGCTGGTATTACAGGTGTGAGCCACCGCGCCTGGCCTCATCTTTGTTTTAAACTATAAACTAAGTTCCTCCAAAGTTAGTTCAGCCTATGCCCAGGAATGAACAAGGACAGCTTGGTGGTTAGAAGCAAGATGGAGTCTGTTACAATTTTGCAATGACAGTTTTTTATGTATTTTATATATATATATATATATATATATATATATAATTACATTTGCATTTTAGGTTCTGGGCTACATGTAAAGAACATGCAGGATTGTCGCATAGGTACATCCATGGCAATATAGTTTACTGCCTCCATCTCCATCACCTATATCTGACATTTCTCCCCATGTTATCCCTCCCCAATTCTCCACCCCTTGCTGACCCTCCCCTAGTCCCCGCCACCACAGACCTCAGTGTATGATGCTCCCCTCCCTGTGTCCATGTGTTCTCATTGTTCAACACCCGCCTATGAGTGAGAGCATGTGGTGTTTGATTTTCTCTTCCTGTGTCAGTTTGCTAAGAATGGTGGTTTCCAGGTTCATCCATGTCCCTACAAAGGACACGAACTCATCATTTTTTACGGCTCCATAGTATTCCATGGTGTATATGTGCCACATTTTCTCTGTCCAGTCTATCATTGATGGACATTTGGGTTGGTTCCAAATCTTTGCTATTGTAAACAGTGCTTCAAAGGACATATGTGTGCCTGTGTCCCTATAATAGAACGATTTATAATCCTTTGGATATATACCCAGTAATGGGATATCTGGGTCAAATGGAATTTCTATTTCAGGTCCTTGAGGAATTGCTACACTGTCCTCCACAATGGTTGAATTAATTTATACTCCCAACAACAGTGTAAAAGTGTTTCTATTTCTCCACATCCTCTCCAGCATCTGTTGCCTCCAGATTTTTTTTATGATCGCCATTCTAATTGGCATGAGATGGTAACTCAATGTAGTTTTGATTTGCATTTCTCTAATGACCAGTGATGATGAGCATTTTTTCATGTTTGTTGGCCTCATATATGTCTTCTTTGGAAAAGTGTCTGTTCATATCCTTTGCCCACTTTTGGATGGGTTTGTTTGTTTTTTTCTTGTAAATCTGATTTCGTTCTTTGTAGATTCTGGATATTAGCCCTTTGTCAGATGGGTAGATTGCAAAAATTGTTTCCCATTCTGTTGGTTGCTGGTTCACTCTAATGATTGTTTCTTTTGCTGTGCAGAAGCTCTGGAGTTTAATTAGATCCCATTTGTCTATTTTGGCTTTTGTTGCCAATGCTTTTCTTGTTTTGGTCATGAAGTCCTTGCCTATGCCTCTGTCCTGAATGGTTTTGCCTGTGTTTTCTTCTAAGGTTTTTATGGTGTTAGGTCTTGTTTAAGTCTTTAATCCATCTGGAGTTAATTTTAGTGTAAGGTGTCAGGAAGGGGTCCAGTTTCTGCTTTCTGCACATGGCTAGCCAGTTTTCCCAACACCATTTATTAAACAGGGAATCCTTTCCCCATTGCTTGTTTTTGTCAGGTTTGTCAAAGATGAGGTGGCTGTAGATGTGTGGCATTGATTCCGAGGACCCTGTTCTGTTCCATTGGTCTATATCTCTGTTTTGGTACCAGTACCATGCTGTTTTGATTACTGTAGCCCTGTAGTTTGAAGTCAGGTAGCGTGATGCCTACAGCTTGGTTCTTTTCGCTTAGAATTGACTTGGCAATGCGGGCTCTCTTTTGGTTCCATATGAAGTTTAAGGTGTTTTTTTCCAGTTCTGTGAAGAAGATCATTGGTAGCTTGATGGGGATAGCGTTGAATCTGTAAATTACTTTGGGCAGTATGGCCATTTTCACGATATCGATTCTTCCTAACCATGAGCATGGAATGTTTCTCCATCTGTTTTTGTCCTCTCGTATTTCGTTGAGCAGTGGCTTGTAGTTCTCCTTGAAGAGCTCCTTTACGTTCTTTGTTAGTTGTATTCCTAGGTATTTTATTCTCTTTGTGGCAATTGTGAATAGCAGTTTGTTCTTGATTTGCCTCTCTTTAAATCTGTTATTGGTGTATAGGAATGCTTGTGATTTTTGCACATTGATTTTGTATCCTGAGACTTTGCTGAAGTTGCTTACCAGTTTAAGGAGATTTTGGGCTGAGACGATGGGGTCTTCCAGATATGCAATCATGCCGTCTGTGAATAGAGACAGTTTGACTTCCTCCTTTCCTAATTGAATACCCTTTATTTCTTTTTCTTGCCTGCTTGCTCTGGCTAGAACTTCTTATACTCTATTGAATAGGAGTGGTGAGAAAGGGTATCCTTGTCTAGTGCCAGATTTCAAAGGGAATGCTTCCAGTTTTTGCCCATTCAGTATGATATTGGCTATAGGTTTGTCATAAATAGCTTTTATTATTTTGAGATTCATTCCGTCCATACCTAGTTTATTGAGAGTTTTTAGTATAAAGAGCTGTTGAATTTTGTCAAAGGCCTTCTCTGCAACTATTGAGATAATCATGTGGTTTTTGTCTTTGGTTCTGTTTATGTGGTGAATTACATTTATAGACTTGCATTATGTTGAACCAGTCTTGCATCCCCAGGATGAAGCCTACTTGATCATGGTGGATAAGCTTTTTGATGTGCTGTTGCAATCAGTTTTCCAGTATTTTATTGAAGATTTTTGCATCTATGTACATCATGGATATTGGCCTGAAGTTTTCTTTTCTTGTCGAGTCTCTGCTGGGTTTTGGTATCAGGATGATGTTATTCTCATAAAATGATTTGGGGAGGATTCCCTCTTTTTGGATTGTTTGGAATAGTTTCAGGAGTGGTACCAGCTCCTCTTTGTATGTCTGGTAGCATTCACCTGTGAACCCATCTGGGCTTGGGCTTTTTTTTGGTTGGTAAGCTCTTAATTGCTGCCTCAACTTCAGCCCTTGTTATTGGTCTATTCAGGGTTTTGACTTCTTCCTGATTTAGGCTTGGGAGGGTGTAAGTGCCCAGAAATTTATCCATTTCTTCCAGGTTTACTGGTCTATGTGCATAGAGTTGTTTGTAGTAATCTCTGATGGTGGCTTGTATTTCTGTGTAATCAGTGGTGATATCCCCTTTATCGTTTTATATTGCATCTATTTGATTATTCTCTCTTTTCTATTTTATTAATCTGGCTAGTGGTCTGTCTATTTTGTTGTTCTTTTCAAAAAACCATCTCCTGGATTTATTGATTTTTTGAAGGGTTTCTGTGTCTCTATCTCTTTCAGTTCTGCTCTGATCTTAGTTATTTCTTGTCTTCTGCTAGATTTTGAGTTTTTTTGATCTTGCTCCTCTAGCTCTTTCAATTTTGATGATAGGGTGTCGATTTTAAATCTTTCCTCACTTCTCGTGGGCATTTATTGCTATAAATTTTCCTCTAGACACTGCTTTAAATGTGTCCCCGAGATTCTGGCACGTTGTATCTTTGTGCACAGTTTCATCTACAGTGTTGGAACCCAAGTTAGAGGGCTTTTGAGCTGATGGCTTGGGAGCCTTGCAGCCACAGAGACTGATGGCAAGTAGGATCAAGAAGCCAAGAGCCATGTAAGTAGGGACAGCAGTTGTGGCAGACAGCTGAAAAGGAAGATGGCACAGAGGGGAATGAGCGTCCCAATAGGGAATTGCACTCTGTTCTACAGCTCTGCCCGGAGGATGTTCCAGGCTTCACAGGAATGGTGCAGCATGGACATTGGATCAGAAGAGAGGTTCCAAATACAAAATTTCATGGGCACCAATCAGTCATAACAGATACTGGCCATACCCAACCATTTTTTATGCCCATAATATGGTCATAAATTCTTACTAGCTGAATATTATCAGCCTTGAGGTAGAGGAGGCCAACCAAAAGCCCCAGCTGCAAAGACATACCAGCATCTCTAGAGCCTGAGGAATGAGGGTCTCCACAAGAATCTGTGTACTGTAGACAAACGGCTGATGATGAGATAGATGCCTTCACCTAAACCCAACTCAGCCTAAGAGGGGCAACAAAGTGTGGTGTGCCAGCTCATAACTAGAGCCCACTGCTAAATTTTCAGTGGAAAATTGTTGAACCAATTATTAAATACAGTCATTATTAAAGATTACTTATATAAATGTATATCTGTAATTGCAGACAGATTGTTAAACACAGCTACTGTTAAAAATTAATTTTATGAATTTACAATTAAATAAATTCTATTAAAGCACAGGTAATAAATACTCAGAACTCGTCCCTTCCTAATTGTTTTATACAGTTTGCTAGTATCTATGCTCTAGAAGCTACTAATGGTTGTAGTATCTATGTTGGTATATGAGGAGTGCTACAACAAATCTCTTCCCAGCTCTGTGTTCACTGACGTCACAACGTTGGTAGCTTGAAAGCAACTGGTGGAAATATCTGCACCACAGTGACAATATTTGCACCATGGAGATCAGCAAACATTACAAATCAGGGCTCACTGAGCCCCCCACCCCAACAGAGAGCCAGTTTTTAAACATTGACCAGCACACCACTGGGGATGTGCCCCAAGAATGACAAACGTTGCACTTCCCACTGACCCAGTAGAATAGAGGGGATTAATTCTTAATAAAAGGTAATGCATGCAACAGTTGTTCTGCCACTCTTCAGTTGGCCAGCTGAGTCACTCCCAACAGATGCATTTACTGTTAACTCTGAAGCAAGCTAAGATTTAACGTTCTCCTTGGACACGCTTAACCTGTCCCACTGATGGACACAAAGGAGAATGGGGAAAAGGCCAGACAGAAAAGCTTCAAGCAAGAAAGAAATGATGATGAGATGTTCCATCTGGTCACACTTCTGGATCCCACCAACATTTAAGGGAGGAATCAGGAACCCCCTTCAGAAGGAAACACCGTGTTTTCCAAGGGAAGCCATCTCTCCAAATGGTACAAACTCCCTGACCCCATATCCCAGTACTAAATGAGGCGAATTGTGAATAAAGACGATGTTGACCTTTCCATCCTTTGTTTCTTAACTTTGTTTCCCCTCCTGTTAGAGTCTAGCCCACCTTGAGCCAAGCTACTCTCTCCTGGATTTTTATTTAATGTTTTAGCCCTCTTGTAAGTCAATGGCACCATCCCTGGTTTCATGGCCAATTTAACATGAAGCTAAAAAGAATAAAACCCTAACTGCTTTCCTCCTGGCCTGTTCTGCCAGATGTTCAGTGGCATTAAGCAGCACACCACGCACAAACGTGTTGAATTTCCAGCGGAAGTTGACGGTCAGGGCCTCTTTGCTTGTGCCCAGTTCTTGGTTGACTCTTGAAGCACAATGACGTATCTTCCTGAAAAGGTGCTGGCGCTTTTTACTGTGAATGTTTTAAGGAAAATAAACATCTCTGCAATGAAAACAACTGAAATGCTGAACACGAAGCCATGATTAACCCTTGGCAAAGTTTACTTAGGTCCAGGAAATTGCAAATAAACGGTGATGAATTATCCACTCTCCGCTGCCCCCAGCGGGGTCCAGGTGATGCAAGTGTTTACGAGGTCGGAGACTTTGTTTTCCAGCTGTGTTTGGTAGACAGCTGAAGCAAAGTAATTGGAAATAACAAAGGTGGAATCTGGGGCAGAGAAAGAAGCTATTCTTCTTCTTATTATTATTACTGGGTTAGGTACTCCTTCTTGGTACCTCCTTAGCTCTCTGTGCTCATTCATTTTTTTTTCCAACAAATATTTATTGAGTATGAGATATCACCAGGTGTATACCAGGCATGGCTATATATATTGGAGATGATCAAAACAGACAAGATTCCTGTCTTTGATGAGTAAGAGATGATGACTTGCATTATAATAACTTGCGTTATTTGAAAACAACAATCAAATTAACAAGTAAATAAGCAGAATTTGGCCGGGCACGGTGGCTCACGTCTCTAATCCCAGCACATTGGAAGGCCAAGATGGGTGGGTCACCTGAGGTGGGGAGTTCGAGACCAGCCTGATCAACATGGAGAAATCCCATCTCTACTGAAAATACAAAATAAGCCAGGCATGGTGACACATGCCTTTAATCCCAGCTACTCAGGAGAATCACTTGAATCTGAGAGGTGGAGGTTGCAGTGAGCCAAGATTGACCATTGCACTCCAGCCTGGCCAACAAAAGTGAAACTCCGTCTCAAAAAAAAAAAAAAAAAGAGAATTTGAAGGTGGGGATCTAAAACCAGGTGATATATAAATAGTGGTGACAAAGAATCTGCTGCTTTAGCTAGAGCTGTCAGAGAAGAGTTGTTTATAAAGGGAAACCTGGGTCTAATAACTGAATGGTGAGAAAGAACCATCCAAATAAAGACATAGTAGGCTGAAAGGTGGTGTATTTCAGAGAACAACAAAGAAGTGGATCCCAAAGTCAGAACAAGCTGGAAATCCTGGAAGAACTAAGATGAGCTGGGCAGCCGGAGCAGAGTGAGAGAGAATAAGGGACAATAGATAAAACTGAAGAGCTAGGTAAGTGCTGGCCCACACACTGCCTTGTAGGCTGTGATGAAAAGTATGAGTTTTAGTCTAAGTACCACAAGAACCAAAGGAGCATTCTGAGCAAGAGTGGAAGTAATCTGATTTTTAAAAGAACATTCCATCCACTGCAGAGACTAGTTGGAAGGCTATGGTGAGAGATGGCTTCAATCAGGGAAATGGCAGTGAACTGGGGAGAAGCAGATGGATTCAGGATTCCTTTGGAGGTAGAGCCACGGGACTGGCTAATGGATTGGATGTGGGAGCTTCATTGTGCATCCGTATTCTACAGTGACCTGTTCCATCTCTCAAACCATGCACCATGTCATATCCACTCTTGTGGTCCCACAAAGTGTTTATCAATGGGATGAATTATCTTATCTATCTCTAGAATTTATCAGTTAAAATAAGGGGGAAGGCTTATTTATTAACTTAGTAGGGAAAGTGAATAAGTGAGGTGGGTTATAAATTAATTTGTGGGTAAATCAAGAGATAAGATAGCCCATTGCTTTAGGCCTTCCAGGTGAGCCTGTTAACTTCTCCCTTTCCCACTGCCATTCAAACAGGAGTGCCCGCATTGACTTATCGATGATGGGTCTATGGCTGGAAGGAAGAGGTAGTAATGTTTCCCTACAAAAGAATCAACCTATCCTGCAAATCCCCAGGGTCTAGCTCAGTGCTTGTCATAGAGTAGGCACTAAATAAATATTCTGAAGTTTATATTTGCATGGCATCTTATAATCTGCCCCAAGGCAGGCAAGAAAATTCTTGTTGATTAATTTCTCAAATGAGAAAACAGGCTCAGAGAAGTTCAGAGATCTACTCAAAGTCAGTATATCGGTCAGCTATTGCTGCATGACAAACTACCCCCAAAACTCAATAACTTAAAGCAATGGGCATTTATTAGTGATTATGAGGCTATGGTTCCATTGGGAGGTTCTCTAGTCTCAGATGGCCTCCCTTGTGCACTTGTAGTCAGCTAAGGGTCAGGGAGGTGGTTTTGCTCATCTTGGCTGGGTTCCCTCTTATGTTTGGAGGTCAGCTGGCTCTAGGCAGGTCTAGGATAGTCTTGTCCAGAACAACATGGTCTCTTGTTCTCAAGTAGGTTAGCTAGGGCTTGTATTCCTGAGAAAGAATAAAAGTATATGAGACCCCTTGAGCTTTAAGTTAGGAACTGGCAAAATGTCACTTCTGCCATATTGTTGTGGTCAAAGCAAGTCACAAATCCAGACCAAGTTAAAGGTAGAAAGACAGATTCTACTTCTCAGTGGGAATAGCTACAAAGTCACATTACAAATGGTGGCAATTTGGGGCCATTGTTTCAATCTACCATAATCACACAGCTAATTCTGCACTGGTCTTGGATACATGAGCTTGTGTCATTAGATAATTTGTACAAATCAGAGTCTCGCTCTTGGGAATGTCAAGTGGAAAGCATGTCATTTAGGCAGATAGCAGTGGGCACAGAGGCTGCAACACTGGGAGAAAGGGAGTCCAGAGGGGCCATGGTGAGCTGTTTGGAGCCAGAGGTTCCAGGGAACAATGACTATAGGTGAGCAGATGCTTTAAATTGTGGAAAGATGGAGAAGAAGCCAACTAGGAAATTAGAGAACAGAGCAAGCAAAGGGAAGCAGGCAAGTCTCCTGGAGTGATGCCTGTACTTTTAACTGCATTATTCAGGTCCCAGAAGCTGTCTTCTATAGAAAATCTCCAGTCCTACTCTCTGTGAAGTTTCTGATCTTGGATTTCCATGAGACCTTTCCTATCCTTTGTGACTCCAATATGTACTCTTT
This sequence comes from Sapajus apella, assembly GCF_009761245.1. NCBI lineage: Eukaryota > Metazoa > Chordata > Mammalia > Primates > Cebidae > Sapajus > Sapajus apella. The sequence continues at coordinate 77,664,073 of NW_022436942.1, forward strand.
AAATAATCACCTCTCCAGTAGGCTAGTTTGTCAACCAAGAAGCCCAACCAAAGTGATTTCCTTGTCCATAGAGTACAGAGAAATCAAGAGGATATGTAGCACTTTTATCATCCCACCAGCCCTATTTCTTGGACTACCTTTTGCATTAATGATGTTTAATAGTGTTAACGACGGTTACTTTGAGATATAGTTTGTGTCTTGGCTGGCAGGTAGGGTGAGCATCTCCTAACTTTTTTATAAATAAGAAGGGATAAAACTAATAATTGCATTGAAACAATGCAAGTTTGATGACAGTTGTGTGGCACACGTATTCCTACTCCTTTCTCCTGTGCCCAGGTAGACATCACTAATGGATCACAACACTCTTTAATTCAAACCCAGATTTTCTTTTCTTTTTTTTTTTAATTTTTTAATTTTATTGCATTTTAGGTTTGGGGGTACATGTGAAGAACATACAAGATTTCTTCATGGCATGTGGCAGTGTGATCTGCTGCCTTCCTCCCCATCACCCACATCTAGCACTTCTCCCCATGCTATCTCTTCCCAACTCCCCTCCCCCCGCTGTCCCTCCCCCATTTCCCCCCAACAGACCCCAGTGTGTAGTGCTCCCCTCCCTGTGTCCATGTGTTCTCATTGTTCAACACCCGCCTATGAGTGAGAACATGTGGTGTTTGATTTTCTGCTCTTGTGTCAGTTTGCTGAGAATGATGGTTTCCAGGTTTAACCATGTCCCTACAAAGGACACGAACTCATTGTTTTTTATGGCTGCATAATATTCCGTGGTATATATGTGCCACATTTTCCCTGTCCAGTCTATCATCGATGTCAAACCCAGATTTTCTAAAAACCTTCTCAGCCTAGCATTCCAGGCAGCTACCACCATGGGGTAGAATGGTTACATGAGATTTAATTTATTTGTTATCTCTAAATTAGAAATCTCAAAAGGAAACTTTGATATCTATAATGGCATCTTATTAACTCAAACTGAGGGTTAGAGAATGAGGGACCAGCAGGAGGAACAGACCTCACCCAAATCCATATATGAATGAGGCTGTCTTTAGTCAATGAATTTAAGTAGTTGGAAAAATAATTGTTGATCTCAGGCATTTACTGACTGCTCTCAGTAGCTTCTGCATCTCATTGTTCAACACTCAGTATCCCCACATCCGTAGCCAGTAGCCCAGAACTTCATTTAGAAGTTAGGTCCTTCCCATTGTTCCCTCCCTGACGTGAGACCTTGCCTCAAAGCCCCAGGATTGTTTAAGGTCATGGATTTATATGTTGTTCAATACCTTGGATGCAGGCATGGTTAAAGCTTCTGAAATGCTCTCATGAATCATTCAAAGAAAACCTTAGTTCCCCTGAGTCACATCTTCCTCACACCCTGCAGACAGCAAGTGGCCATTAATGAGTCACCACTTTGTCCCATAAGGACAAACTCATGCCCCCATGTTCTTAGCCCAGAACTGGTAAACACAACTGCACACCCCACGGGTAAGTCGCTGCTATGGGTTGGAGGCACCTGTCTCAAGTTAATTGCAGTTTTATCATCTTGGATGTGACCCAGAGGCTCTACCCATTTTTCTCTGTTTCTGGTATCATCAAGTATCTTTTACACCTATAGTTAATCATAATTTTAGGGTGAGTTTTCTTCTCTGCTTTTCTTACACTACTCTCCCCTGAGGGTAAATATCTTTTTTTATTCCCTTCTTTGTGTCAAAGTCTGACTTGGAAGACCCCAATGAAAGAGAATTTAACTAGAGGACCATGCTTTCAAATTTAACCATCAAAAATATTTTGAACTTCGGAACCTTTTTTTATACAGGGCTTTGCACAAAACTTTGTTTTCCAAAATTCTTTTCCAGGTGACAAGCAGTGTGCTCAGTTTTATAGCCAAGCTTGGAGGGCTCACATAGCATAGTCAAAAGTCTTTTGGCATTGGAGTCAACTGTGGGTTCAAATCCTAACTCGACCAGTTATTAGCTGGGTGGCTGTACAAAATGAATTCACTTCTCTAGACCTCAATTACTTTATATATGGTATGGGAGATAGAGATAACAAGATCTGTTCCATACTGCTGTTTGAACTTTTGAGAACAATATGGATGAGGAATATATGAATAGACCAATAAAAGGAAGTCCCTGTGTTTTTATACTAGCTGTCTTGAAAGTATCTGAAAATATTCATGGGTGGCAACAAAGAACATGAGCTATGCAGACAGAGAGACCCAACCAGACTCCTGTCAGCTGAGTGACCTTGGGCTGGTCATTTCACCTCTCTGAGCGTCAGTTTCTCCTCTTGGGATGGGACTGTGCCTTCCTACAGGGATTTTTGTGTATGAATAAGGACAGAATGAGACAATGTACATAAAATCCCCCATTTTGCTTTGGTTCCCTTTCTTAGATCCTACAATGCCCAGAGAACAGAGATGAGGCTAAAGAATTCAGAGCCCAGTAGCCCCACCTGTGTTTAATTAACTAGAATACATCACTCTGGCATCTTCTGCTCTGCAGGCTTCCGTGGTCCCAGACCATGAGAATACATGCTCCCCATCATTGAAGATGCAGGGTGAGATTTTACTCTGTAGAGTACAAATAGTATATACGTCCTTCTTCTGGGCACACACATACACACACAAAAGAGTTAGCTCAGTCCCTGCATTGCCCTACAAAACTCTTAGGTAAATGGGTCCTTAGGTGAATTTATTCTGTTGATCAAACTTGTGTGTGTGTGCACATGCATACACACACACACACACACACACACACACACACACACAGAGAGAGAGAGAGAGAGAGAGAGAATGTTGTCCAAAGTAGACTCCACACTATATGCAACTTCCCTAGACCCAGAGGGGAGAAGGGGATACTACCCAGGTCAGAATTTGACTCATTTACATCCTTAATTTACCAATGGGAGAGTCCAGATCAGCTACAGTCAGAAAGGACATGTCGCGAGATAAAATGCTGACAGCAAATGGCAATGATCACTCTTCTATCATTTCAATATTGTTGCAACAATACTGACCTCTGTTCTCCCAAGTCATAAACAGAGAGAACCAATGATTTAGAGACCAACTGGGTTTTAGCTCTATAAGCAAACAGGTCATCTTGCCCAAAGTTTCCCAGTGTATACTGAGCAGGGCACCCATCGCACAAAATTCATTGTGAAAAGTGTTCTGTTGTCACAGATGTTTAAGAAATGCTGTGAACTGCACCACCACCCCAGAGATTCTTAGTGTACAGTGCTATTTTAAAGCTCAGTAAAGTCCAGTAGTAAAGAAGTCTACTTTTAAATATAGGTAGTCCAGCATTTCCTAGTCATTAAGGCATGACTTCCATTTCTGGCCATATAGCTGACTAGACACCTTGGATGATCCTCCCAATGAAGGAAAAATAACTACAGGGACATGGATGAAGCTGGAAGCCATCATTCTTAGCAAACTAACACAGGAACAAAAAACCAAAGACCATGTTCTCACTCATAAGTGGTAGTTGAACAATGAGAACACATGAGCACAGGGAGGGGAACACCACACACCGGGGCCTGTTGGGATGAGGGAGGTTGGGAGAGGGAGAGCATTAGAGCAAATACCTAATGCATGCGGGACTTAAAACTTAGATAGGGCTGGGTGCAGTGGCTCACGCCTATAATTCCAGCACTTTGGGAGGCCGAGGCTGGTGGATCACGAGGTCAAGAGATTGAGACCATCCTGGTCAACATGGTGAAAACCTGTCTCTACTAAAAATACAAAAATTAGCTGGGCATGGTGGCACATGCCTGTAGTCCCAGCTACTTGGGAGACTGAGGCAGGAGAATTGCTTGAACCCAGGAGGCAGAGGTTGCAGTGAGCCGAGATCGTGCCATTGCACTCCAGCCTGGGTAACAAGAGTGAAACTCCGTCTCAAAAAAAAAAAAAATCTAGATAATGGGCTGATAGATGCAGCAAACCACCATGGCACATGTATACCTATGTAACAAGCCTGCACATATGTACCAGAACTTAAAGTAAAATAAAAATAAAAATAAATCTGGATATAAAATCCATTGACATTTACTATGTGTTGTAGGATGGGTTCCCAGGGAAACAGCATCTGAGATGGAAGTTTGTATGCAAGGGGTTTACCGGGAAGTATTCTCAGGATCAACACCTGTGAGGGAGTGGGGATGCAGAATGGGGCAGAAGGAGAAGGTGACTGTGATGGAGCCACCAAGAGACCTTGGCCAATTCCAAGGGGAGCTCTGAAGCTAGGACCCCCTTTACAGGTGTACCACACTGAGGCACAGCGATGAATAAGCTGCCTAATTTCTCTAATCTCCAAAGTGGAGATTGCAAACTACTCCCTCTCCTAGGGCTGTGATGAGGATTAAATAAGCTAATACAAGCAAAGCACTTGGAACAATGCCTGACACATAGTAACTCCTTGGTAAATGGTGGCTGTGTGTATGACATCATTCATGTTCCCTGAGTGGATGCAACTATTTTACAATATGATCACAATCTCATGAATTTCTCCCTGACCCCAGTTGTGGGGCTACAGGCCGAGCTCAGCATCAGATCCAGTGTATTCACCAGATATCCCATATTCCGAAGCTTGGAGGTCTATGTTTTAGGAACAGCTGGAGCAAACATGATATGGGGTGGGGAGGTGGTCAGGATGTTCATAAGTGGAGGCTGTGCAAATGCAGCTGTTCCGCCCGGATTTCCATATCTAATTTTAAATCTCTTCCTGTTGGGATTGTTGAACAAGCCATTACACTAATGGATGTAACCACAGGCTGCACGGTAAAGCACCAGTTCACCACTTAAGAGTGGACACTACACGCCATAAGCCCTGTAATTTTTTTGAACTTTTAATTGAAATATAACATAATGCAGGAAAGCACAGAAATCATTCAGCATACAGCCCAGTAAATTTTCATGAAACAAATACACCCACGTAACCCACATCCACATCAGCGGAAGGAACATTACCAAGGCCTCCCAGGAAACCTCCTCATGTCCCTTTTCAGTCTCTAACATCCCAAAGAAAGTCACCATCCTGGCTGGACACGGTGGCTCATGCCTGTCATCCCAGCACTTTGGGAGGCCAAGGCAGGCAGATCACTTGAGGTTAGGAGTTCAAGACCAGCCTGGCCAACATGGTGAAACCCCATCTCTACTGAAAATACAAAAATTAGCCGGGCGTGGTGGTGTGCACCTGTAATCCCAGCTACTAGAGAGGCTGAGGCAGGAGAATTGCTGGAACCCAGGAGGCAGAGGCTGCAATGAGCCAAGATTGTGCCACTGCACTGCAGCCTGGGTGAAAGAGCAAGACTCCATCTCCAAAAAATAATGATAATAAAATAAAATCATTTTTTAAAAAAAGAAAGTCACTATCCTGGCTTCTAACACTTAGATTTGTTCCCCTTGTCTTGAGCTTTAAATCAATGGAATTATTCAGTTGGCATTCTTATTGTACCTGGTTTCTTTCACTCAATATTGTGTTTCTGAGATTTATCCATATTTTCTCTATTACTTGGAGTCTGTTCTCTCTCAGTGTCTGCGTAGTATTTATTGCATGAGGATAGCACAATTTATCCATTCTAGTATCGACGGACATTTGGGTCGTTTCCACTTTAAAGCCATTATGAATAAAGCTGCCATGAGCATTCTTATACTTTTTTTTTGTTGCTGAACATATGTACATACTTCTTTTCAGAATATACCTAAAAGCGAAATAATTGGCTCATAGAGTTTGCATATGCTCAGCTTTAGAAGATGCTACCAAACAGTTTCTCAAGCCCACTATTTTTTTCAAGTTTAAAATATACAAATAATACAATCTAGAAAAGCTAGAAAATATAGATCAATATGTATAAATAAGTAATAAAACTATCCATAATTACCCATGCAGGAATAGCCCCTATGTTGGCATCTCAACTTCCAATAATTTTCTATGCATTCATGGATCCACGTGTATTTTTTACAGGAAAAAAATCATTCTGCATAGACTACTTGCTTTTTTATTTAGCAAAAGGTTATGAGCATCTTTCGTAACCGCAATAAATGTACAGCTATGTATGAATTCATTTCTTTCAACTTTTTAGTATAAAGATGTTCAAATACCTATGAAGGCAGGGAGAATAATACAGCAAACGAGCCATGTGCAGTGGCTCATGCCTGTAATCCCAGCACTTTGGGAGGCAGAGGCAGGTGGATTACTTGAGCCCAGAAGTTCAAGACAAACCTGGGCAACATGGCGAAACCACATTTCTATGAAAAAGAATAATCAGCTAGTAGGGGGTAGAGCCAGGATTCATGCTGGCTCCAAAAGCCATGAGTTATCATATTGCCCTTGAATACATTCGATCAGGTAGGTGATTGGAAAGCTGGTTTTAAAGACAGTTTTTGTTTTCATGCACTTTGGAATAGAGCCATGAGGAAATTAATACCTGTTGAAATATGTTTGTAACCTATGCACCCATTGCTCAGATCAATAATTATAGCATAGCCAATCTGATTTCATTTATCTGTCATCCTCTCTCCCATTATTTTGAAGGATTGTATCATTTTATGTATAAATATTTAAAACAACTATTTAGAGAAGATAAGGACTGTTTAAAACTATAACCACAATAACATTATCATATCTAAAAAAAACCCTTTGCTATCCAATATCCATGCAAACATAATAACTATCTTTGCATGGATGCATTATATTTCATTGTAAGAATGTAGCGTTACCTATCCAACCAGTTTAAATTTTAACGCATGCAGCTTTGAGACTCTCAACACTTAACTGAAGTTGTCTAAATTTACACAGTGTTCCTATTGCTGACAAGTTCATAAATGCCTGAAACAAAATAAACTTTTCTCATAAGAAATGAAAAAAAAGCCAGAAATATGATGTAAAGAGTTTGAAACTCTTTCAGACTTGACTTTTTGCTCTTCTGACTTTAGCAGAGTCATCAGCAGCAAATAAGCAGCTTATAGAAAGCAAAATGAAAAGAGACAGTGTTCATGAAAGTAACTCTCCCCCTAAATTTCCTGGCAATGTCCAGTTGAGCCACACAGATAGAGCCAGGCTGCATCAGGAATATCACCTTTTTTCTGTAGGATTCTTTACGTAAAGTCTTTGTCCTACTCTGTAACATCTTAGGATCAGCACATCTATTAATGATTGTTCTGATGGCTTTTACTCAGTTGAGCTAATTGCCAATGTCTCCAATGTATTTGCCTTTTCCAATGGAAGTGGAAATTTCTATTTTTCCTGTAAAGACCAGCCTTTGACTTCTTCTTTGTCTGGGTCCTCTCTGTCGTATTAACTGATGTTTTGCAGTCATGATTTTGCTTAAAAGTAAAATAAAATAAAATTATATTAAAAAGCCAGTCTTACAAGCTCACCAAGCTAACCCCAGACCATCTGTATAGTTCTCAGGGGTAACAGCTGGGACACTAGATGGAAAATGGCCTTGCAGCCCACTGTGGGGGAAGGGTCGCATCTGTCACTTTTCCAACCCACAACCTGCAAGAGTGCAGAGTAAAAATAATAATAATAAAATAGCAAGCAGTTTAAACCCCGTTGTTCCCAAATTAATGCTTACAAATAGATTTCAACAGGTATTAATTTCTTCATGGCTCTATTCCAAAGTGCATGAAAACAAAGACTGTCTTTAGAACCAGCTTCCCAATCACCTACCTCATCGAATGTATTCACAGGCAATATAATAACTCATGGCTTTTGGAGCCAGCATGAATCCTGGCTCTACCACCTACTAGCTTTCTGAGTATGGATGAGTTACCTAATCTCCCTGAATCTCACTGCCCTCATCTATGAAATGGGAATATTAATAAAGTCTACCTCACAGGGTTGTTGTAAATTAAATAAGATAAGATGCACATACCTGGCACATAGATGACATAAGTGTTACATACACACAGACACATACCCGCACACACACACCCAAGAACAGCTGATATCGCTGAAGGCTGGTGTTTAGACCTCAATTCCAGCTGCTTAGCTATGCCACCAGGACTCTGCCCACTTTGCAAGTGAGATTTTCTTATTATCTGTACAGGGACCCAAAGTTGTCTTATTCCTGTCTGATGGGAAACTCAGATGCCAGAGAGCATACAGCTAAGAAAGGTTCTATAGTTCTTTCTTTGCCTTAAAAGACAGCTAGATACTTTTCAGACACTGTTTTCAGGATACGCTAGTTAGCACAATGAAAGCATTTAGAATAGAGTTGTCACAGTAAGTGGTGGCTCTTATCATTACCAGCGTTCTTCTTATTGCTATTTATTGGAAGTAGAGCCAATGGCTTGAATCAATGGGAAGAGAAAAGGCTGGATAAGAGCTGAGTCAACCTAATTCCTTTCCTTTCTCATAGTCTCATCACTGGGAGGAAAGTAAATAAGAACATCATAAGGACCATTTCTTTTGTAACATGAACTGAGCTACAAATTCAAGTCTCGCCTCTTTATTTTTCCAGTTAGCCATAGGCCATTACATGAATTATTCATGGGAAGTCAAGAGTCTCCCTCTAGGATCCTCACCTTTCCCTTGAATTGTCTAATAAGCAGAGTTTTCTTTACTAATCCACACCCAGGGGAGGAGAAAGTTGGTGCTTTGTCCTCTGCCGCCATTGCTTTTAATGGCCACAAGGTGTCACCATAGAAAACACGTCCTCCAAAGTCTTGGACAGACCACGCTGGCCATTCTTCTCTGACACCTCCCTGATCCACACCAGCAATGCTCTCAGAACCCACAGCGTTTGATTAAATACCTTCCCCCAGACAACCAGGCTACCTGCAAAAGGGAGGTACCTTTAGGAGCTCCGAGATACCTTACCTCTGCTCAATCTAAGGGAAGTTGCTTTAATGTCTAACCAAAGACGTTTTCTGGCCCCTTCTGGCTGAAAAACTTACAGGAGAAGCACAGTGGCTTTTTTTTTTTTCCTATTAGGTGCCCAGATATAGTACATAAAGCCTTTTAATAGATGAACAGTGATGTGGAAGGAAATGTTTCCCCAAAGTGAAAATACCTTCAACCTCACCACAGCTGCACTTTACCATACCACTGGAATAGAAAGATCCCTTCAAAATACACTTGAACTGGCTCGGTGTGGTGGCTCATGCCTATAATCCCAGCACTTTGGGAGGCCAAGGAGGATGGATGGCTTGAGTCCAGGAGTTTGAGACCAGCCTGGTCAACATGGTGAAACCCCATCTCTACTAAAAATACAAAAATTAGCCGAGTGTGGTAGCACATGCCTGTAGTCCCAGCTACTTGGGAGGCTGAGGTGGGAGAATCACTTGAACCCAGGAGGCGGAGGTTGCAGTGAGATCACACCACTGCACTCCAGCTTGAGTGACAGAAAGAGACTCCATCTCAAAAAAAAAAAAAAAAAAAAGAATGCCCTGAGAAGCATTTTTCTGCCCTGAGCTTAAAAAAAAAAAAAAATGCAGGACAACCAAATCAAACAGCCTGCAAAGTGTTTAGAACAATTCTTCAACAAGTTCCCTTAGGTTGCATCTGAGGCAGACAGAGTCTGAGGGTCAAGAAATTCTGACTCTCATTGTGCCTTCCAATTTTTAAAAGTGTATGGCCTGACCCTTCAGCACCTATGACCATGTGTTTAGCTTCAGAAGTTATTCAGAGTCGGATTAGCTTCAAAAGAGTGTTTCCTAGAATACTACTCAGGCATAAAAAGGAATGAATTAAGGACATTTGCAGCAATCTGGATGAGATTCGAAACTATCATTCTAAGGGAAGTAACTCAGGAATGGAAAACCAAACATCATATGTTCTCAGGCTAAGCTATGGAGGTGCAAAGGCATAAGAATGATACAGTGGACTTTGGGGACTTGGGAGGATGGGTGGGACGGGGGTGAGGAACAGAAGAATACAAATAATGTGCAGTGTATACTGCTCAGGTGACGGACACACCAAAATCTCACAAATCACCGCTAAAGAACTTATGTAACCAAATACCACCTGTACCCTAATAATTTATAGAAAAATTTTTAAATACAATAAATGAATAAAATTTCAGTGTTTCCTGGCAGAATATGGGTGCAAAGTTAAAGAAACTAAGTAGAGCATTGTTTTGCAAGACAGTCTCTTAAATAAAAAATAAATAAATAAATAAATAAATAAATAAGCTTATGTAGGAGTCTATTCAATAAAGCCAGATCTAAACAACTAGTTAAAACAGGAATCTGAATCTCTATCCTTGCTGTGAGACAGGTCAAAATGCACATTAACTGATAAGCAATCCCTAAATCCCATTAACTTTTCCTGAAAGTCTACCATTACCCCAGCCCCAGGACTGGGCAGAGATGGGAGCAGTGTATGTTCAGGGCAAGGCTGCCCTTTTGCACAATTCCAGGGGGCGTCATTCACAATATATGCTCAAGGGCGAATGTCGCCACAATCAGTAGAGTACAATATCAATGGTGCCCCTGAGGCTGTACAGCTGAACAGCCCTTTATTGATAATTATCAAAGATAAAAATGAAAGCTTAAAGAGCTGGGCTGGGGGGTCACAGAAGGATGTAGGAGGAAGGGGACAGGAAGAAAAAAAGGAGAGGGAGAGGGAGGGAGAGAGACAGAGAATGAATCACAGACCAAATTATGAGTCAGAGTGTCCGTGATGGTTCACTAGATACAGCTTTAAAAGCTACGTGTGCCTGTGTGGGTGGGTATGTTTCAGTTCATTTACCTTTTACCTGCATGGCCCCTGTAAGTTTTTGTTTTTATTTTTAATTTGGACCCTTTGGATATTTTTGGTCTAGAAAAGATAATAGGTAATGACCAGATTTTAAAAAGTCACAGGGAGTTGGTGGAGATACCCCAGGCAGAGAAAGCAATACGCACATGGTCACAGGAAGGCACCCGGAAGCCTGGGTGCCTTCTGCTAAACTCCGGTTGTGAGCCAGGCACTGGGTGAGGATTGATGTAAGGTCATCTCAAATGTAAGAAGAAGACGAGAGACGATAGCTTAATCCTGGGAATCAGGCAGTTAAGGGAATAGCTTTCATACTGACACAGCTCAGCAAACTCTGGATGAAGGGGAGAGCTGGCCCGTGGTCCTGGAAGGAGGTTTAACATCTGCTGGGATCCCTCTGAACAGATCGCAGCAAGGACAACAAGTGTCAGGTAACCACCCCATGTCCAGGAGGCCATCAGAAGCCCTCTTTGCATGGTGACAGGCAAGACTCAAGTTGTAAACTCAAAAGGGATGCTTTGACAACACCTAGCAACTGCATTGCTCCTCAGATCCCTCCCACTTCCCCTTGTACTGATGCTTAGTGAAAAAGCCATTGTGAATTCCTAAGGAGTTGTGGGTCTCCAGCAAGTAGTCCCTGCCGTCAATCAGGCAGAAGAACACTGATCGAACCATCACAAGCTGGTGGTCTTGTGCCTTGTTCCATTGTCTGTTGTTTGTCCTGAAATTATAAACCAGGGGTGCTTTGGAAATTGTTGGCATGCCCTGGAAAAAGCCTCTCTCCCTGCTAATGCATTTTTCTATATCCACAATGGCAGGTCCGTAAGAGCAATCCCTCCCATTCCATTTAGTCATTAAGCACAATAGGTAATAACAGGGATGGCAGGGTGGAGTTTGCATTCTTGAAAAAAAAACATATTGAACCGCTTTGTCTCAGAACTGAATACTGACTGCTGAACCCACCGCCACGCACAATACTTTGCTTCTGTTTTCTCATGTAGGGTAGCTGCCTGGGTGCTGACAGATGACAGGAAGGCACAGTGGCTAAGAAAGTGTCTTCTGAATCGAATAGAGCCAAACTCACTGAAGCAGACTGTATAAGAATAGTTGCCAGGGGCAGGGTGGGAGAGGAATGGAGTGGAATGGGGACATGTTCGTCAAGGGTACAAATTTTCACTTATGCAAGATGAGTAAGTTCTGGAGCTCTAATGTACAGCATGGTGCCTATAGTAACAATACTCTACTGTATACTTGACATTTGCTTAGCAGATAGATCCTAAGTGCTCTTATCACCGAAAAAAAAAGAGGTAACAGTGAGAGGTGATGGATATCTTAATTATCTTGATTGTGGTGATCATTTCACAATGTATACATATATGAAATCATCAAGTGATGCATCTTAAATATCAACAAATTTATTTTAAAAAGGCGATGACTCCAGGATTCAGACAGACCAGAGTCCGAGTCCCAGCATTGCCACCTTCTCATAGTGTGACCTTAGGCAAGTGGCTTCAATCTGAGAGCCTCAGTTTCTCCATCTTTGAAATGATGGCACATCTCTGTAGGACTCTTGTAGGAATTAAATGATGTCACCATGTGAGGCTTCGGGGACCTCTCTGACACACAGAGAGTGATCTGGAAACAGTAACTATCAAGAGTGTGATTTTCCAAGCCTGAGCCTTCCCTGGGGTTTTTGCCCTCAAAGATATTTAGCTTCTTCTACATCCCTCCAAGCCATCATTTGATTCTAAATATGATGGGGTAAATAGACAAGAGCGAGGTGGGGAGGGGAACAGGAAGAGGCACATTAGGTTCCTTAACAAGGCAGACTTGGCAATATTCTCTTTCCAACAAGGTTCAGAACTCCTAATAGCAGTTGCCTAGAAACCAGAGCCGTGGTGGGCTTCTGCTGCCTTCCAGAAACCACCCTAATTGGGATGCATATAGAACTGTTTGTTGACACTTGGCAGGTTTTTATCCCTCTTCTTCCAGAAGAAATGCAGTCCTCTTACACAAACGCTGACTCACATTAATTAAAGAGAAGCCCTGGGCCAAGGCACCTTTCAACCACATAGAAGTCACGCGGTGGGGATTGCAGCCTGGTCAGCATCCTCTAATCCATTGGCCATTTTAGGTTGCTGCCACTGTGTTCCCAAGGAATGGGGTGACTTTTTTGGGGCAGGCAGGATGCTGTGTGGCCTGAGGGTCTGTGTGTATGTGTATGTATGTGTATGTGTATGTGTATGTGTATGTGAACAGGTCACAAGAGCTTGCCAAGTCCATGGGATTCTGCCATCAATCAAAGCACAACATGTGCACACTTGTGTAACCTGATATTAAATGCTAGATCTGCCTTCCGTTTGGGGGGTTTAAACACCACTCCTAGACATGTGGTATAAGCTAGGTCAGGGACTGCATTACAAAAGAGAAATAACTTTCCTGAGAGGCATGTAGGGAGCTTGTTTCATTTGATCACTTCTTCCAGTACACAGCTATATTCTAGTTCCCAGCTGGAAAAAATATACATTTCAAAGGCATCCCATTTATCTCTATCCTGTTTGGATCATTCAGCTTCTGAACATACGGTTCTATAACCTGCCCCATCCAAAGAGAATGTGAATGCACCACATCAGTGTAAGAAGCAGCCATTGTTACATGCCAGAAAAGCAGGCATGTGTTTAATTAGGATTAAATTCAAGAGTTTCAAACGGTTTGGTTATTCATGCAATAAACATTTTTTAAGTACTTTCTATGTGCTAGTCACTGTGCCAGGCTCTGAGGACACGGAAAAGATTGAGAAATTGCCCTGCATTCAAGGAGCTCAGTCTAGTGGCGGGTGAGGGAGAGGAGGGTGCAGAGCCAGACAGGTCAGTCAGCAGGTTCATGGGAGTACAGACCAGGGTTGCATAACCTAGCCCAGGAAAAGCAGAAGTAACTTCCGGTAGGGGGTGGTTGGGGGCAGGTAGAGCTCATACCTAATCAAGTTCTAAAGGATGAGTTGTGAAAAACTAAAAATAGATCTACCATTCAATACAGCAATCCCACTACTGGATATACATGCAAAGAAAAAGAAATCATTATTTTAAAAAGATACCTGCACTCGCATGTTTACTGCAGCACTATTCCCAATAGCAAAGTCAAGGACTCAAACTAGTGTCAATCAACAGATGATTGGACAAAGAAAGTGTGGTATACTACTCAGCGGTAAAAAAGAATGGAATTGGCCAGGCGTGGTGGCTCACGCCTGTAATCCCAGCACTTTGGGTGGCCAAGGCGGGTGGATCACAAGGTCAAGAGATCAAGACCATCCTGGCCAACATGGTGAACCCCATCTCTACTAAAAACACAAAAACTTAGCTGGGCGTGGTGGTGCATGCCTGTAGTCCCAGCTACTTGGGAGGCAGAGGCAGGAGAATCGCTTGAACCTGGGAGGCAGAGGTTGCAGTGAGCTGAGATTGTGCCACTGCACTCCAGCCTGGTGACAGAGCAAGACTCTCTGTCTCAAAAAAAAAAAAAAAAAAAAAGAATAGAATCATGTCTTTTGCAGCAACATGAATAGAACTGGAGGCTATTATCTTAAGTGAAATAACTCAGAAACATAAAGTAAAATATTGCATGTTCTTATTTATATTAAGCTAAATAATGTGCACACATGTATGTAGAGAGCAGAATAATGGACATTGGAGACCAGGAAGGTTGCAGGGGGATGGAGGAGAGGGCGAGGGATGAGAAATTACTTAATGGGTACAATGTACATTATTCAGTGATGGCTGCACTAAACGCCCAGACTTCATGGATATGTATGTAATATATCCATGTAACAAAATGACACTTGTACCCCCTAAATCCATAAAAATAAAATTTTTAACCATTTTTAAAAATAAAGGATATGTAGAAGTTGGCCAGGTGGAGAAGAGCAGAGCATTCTAGGCAGGACAAGCAAAGGCATTGAGATGAAGGAGGGCGTGGCTGTGCAGTGGAATATTTGGTATTGCCAGAGCATCCAGTGGCAAGAAGGAGGTTAAAGAAATAAGACAAGTCCAGCCCTCACAGAGCCCCGGGGCTGGACTGTGGAGTCTGGAGAAGGTGTGTACTCTACAGGGAAGCATCATTAGGAGAAAGAAGTCTGAGGCGGGGAGACCAATTAAGTGGGAGTGGCCCTTCTGCAGGGGAAAGATGATGACAGCTTGATTTTTGAGCATGGCAACCTGAATTGAAAACTTTTGGTACTCAGCCCCATGGGGGGCAGAGTCCTGAGACAAAGCAAGGTCCAGGCAACATGAAGGGAGGGGAGCCACTGAAAGACTTCAAACAGGGATGTGTTTTTTCACAAGATGTGCATCTGCACCTTTAGGGAGATAACTGGTGCAAAGTGGAAGAGGAAAATAACATTTTGGTCATTACATTGCCAAAAGTTTTGAATTCCAAAGCCCCAGCCTAACATATCATGCTGTTCAGTTGCTTGAGTGATGTGTAGGGTGATAGGGGGTTTAGAACAAAGTGCCTTGGACTGGGAATCCAGAGACGCCCACCCAGCCCCACCCCAACCCCTGCACCATTACTGTCCTAGGTCTGCTTGTAATCTGTCATGTGATATGTCTCCTCTCTGGGCTTCAGTTTCTCCATCTGCAAAATGGGGGCTTGGGACTTTCCCCAAGGGTCCTTTCCACTCCAGAATTCTCAGTCTAGCTTCTGACTCAGGTCAAAACAATAATCCCTAATGCCAAGCCATGGACACCAGGAGTGGAAGGCTCTGGCCCTCAGATGCCGCCTAGAATGTAGATTCTTTGGAGGCAAAGTCCAAATCTTATCAATTTTTTTGTGTCTTTCCTCAGCATGGCACAGCACCTTGTACACAGTCAGTGTCCAATAAAGATATCAGGAAGGAAGGAATTAAATGAATTGCATTCAAAATTAGGCAGAACACATGGAAATGGGATTGGCAAGCAGTGAAGAGAGTTAGATTAGATAAATACTTACTGGCAGTAAATTTGTGAATCATGAGAAATGTTGCCTGAAGATGTTGGTCCCTAAGTTTAGAGACAGATAAGAATAGAACCGGCCTCCACCAAGAGATCAAATTACCGACATAATCTTTTCTTCTTCACTGAACCAACTAGCCATTTGATCAAAAATAACATTAGGTCCCCACTATGTGCCAAAGGGATGAGGAGAGGGGTGGAAGAATGAGTATAATATGGTGTCTGCCTCAAGGAATTTAATTTCTAGAGATTCGTTTAACCAAAACTCTGAAGCTGCTTTGCATGGAGATACAGCTTTTGTGCATTTTAACCTCACTCATCACCTACTCATCTATGTGCATATCTGACACTGATGAGAGGGCTTGCTTTTCTAACTGTGGCCCTGACAATTAGCAATAAGTGATTAGGTGAAAAGAACCAGTCCTCCCTCTTTATAAAGCAGTTTTGAATATCCAATTTAGAATTGTACTTTCTCTTTGCAGGGTATGTTTTAAGACATTCCAAACTGCTTTTGCATCTATTTTCTAATCTTTCATCTTTCCCAACAACTCAGATAAGACAATATTGTCTTAAACAATGGCTAAGAGAGACAGGCTCAGGCCCCAGAACCAGTCCAGACGCCACTCCACCCCAGGCTGGGTGCCCTTGCACCCAACAGGTCACTAAACCTCTTGGCATCTCAGTTTCCCCACAATGAAATGAGGCAAACAACACTACTGATGGCTGCCTTGGAGGATTGTTTTCAGAAGTTAAAGAAATCAGTGGCTGCAAAAGCTTCCTCACAGTTACTGGCACACAGTAATGGGTCATATTCTAGTTGCAATGATGGCAATGGAAAGGGCGACGGTGCTGGTGACGGTGGAGATAGCAGAGGTAACAGTCACTCATTCCGAGATAACAGAACAGAGTGGTTGGTGAATCTGCCTAAATCCCACAGCAGTTTGTTAGTAGAGTTAGAATTAGAACTTGGCTTTTTAACTGACATTAATGTATATCCCACTTTGGCCTAAACCCTTAGATTTGGTTGTAATTTACTGTTATCAGCAATGTCTTCCTGTGAAACATTTGTGTGTTCATAGGCTATGACATGGGGTCTTCAGATTCTTCTTTTCATTTCTTTGTCCTCCCCTTTACCTTCCTCCTTTTTTTCCTCTATCATCATTTTCCTTAGGGAAGATCTGAGATGAGATTATGTCCAAGAAGAATTAAGAAAAGAAAACCATTTAAAGTAATTAGAAGCTTTCTGCATGTCATTTCTTATTCAGCAGAGCTGAGGTTAATTCCTGGACCGCTTAGCTTAATAAATTTCATTACTTACATGATAACCAAGCATTTGTCCTACCACCACTGGGCACAGTGGACTCACAGAACTTCGTGAATTACTTCTTAATGCAATTTACCAAATCCCAAAATAATTGTGATCTAATTAGACTCTTCTTGCCATCACCCCCAGAGAAGAGGCTCCTCCTAGGCTCACCACTTGAACTAAGTGCCACTTCCCAGAAGCCTGTGGCGCTTACGGCCAAACCATCATCCTGGTTGTGTGCAAAGTGAGAAAGTTTTACCAGAAGGCATTCATGGTGACAACAACAATGAAGAAGAAAAAGACTGAGAAAAAGGAGAGAGAGAAGGAGAGGAGGAAAGGAGGAGGAAAAGGAAGAGGAAGAGGAGGAGAAGGAGGAAGAGAAGAAGAAGGAGGAGGAGGGGGAGGAGGAGGGGGGAGGAGGAGGGGGGAGGAGGAGGAGGCAATGACAATGATTTGATGATTGTTACCATGATGATGATGATGATGATGAAAAAGAAGAAGAAAGAAATGATTATTGTTACCATGTATTGAACAGCTCCAGTGTGCTAGGCACCACAATAATTGCCTCTCGTATATGATTTTCAACCATGTCCCAGGACGGGTATTAATGATCCAAACTTTAAAGGTGAGGAAAGGGCATCTGAAAGAGGTAAAATGACTCATAGACATTGAGTGACAAGGAAATGACAGCCAGTTAAACCTAGAACAGGCCGTTTCCAAAACCAGTATATTTTTCTTAGGTAATACTTTGGAATCAGCCTGCCTGTGTTTAAATTCCAGTGCCACCTATTACTTACCCTATGGTCAGACTGTCTGACATCTTTTCCTTTTCAGGAAAATGGGGATAATAGTATTTACTTCATAGGATGTCGTGAGAGTTTGATGAGATAATGTATATAAAGTGCTTATCTCAGTGCCTCACTCAAGAAACCTCCTATTTCTCTCTACCTACAACCAATCCCTACTGTCCCAGCCCTCATTTATTACAGGCTCAGATTCACCTGTTATCTATTTACCAGCTGCCCTGGGCACCCTCAGCAGAGACTCTCCCAGGCCAAATTCTCCTGACAGAGTTTCATGCTTCTAAGTTTCCTGCCACTATCCAATTATCTAAACCAATCTCTCCCAATACCTTTTTCTAGTCCATAGCCATTGATTTAGCCAAGGACAAAAGCATTTTAAATGTGTGAACTGTGACAGTTTGGTCAAGAAAAAAGAAAGAAGCAGAGAAAGAGACATTGTTTCTTGGGACTTTATTGTGCTGCATGGTGGCAGAGCCCTGAAATCACTATGGCTTAAACAAGATAAAGAATTACCTCCTTCCTGTAAAAAGGGTTAACATTTGGATGAAGGTGATCTAGTACTGGTATGGCAGCTTCCTGGTCATCCAGTACCTGGGTTCCTTCCAAGGTTTTATCCACTGTCCTCTGTGTTTGTTCCCATCTGCCAGAATTCCTCATGCTCAGAAAATGGCTGCTGGAGCAGCAACCATTACAGCCAAGTTTCAGGCAACAGAAAGGAACTGAAGAAGGGGCTAACAAACATATGTTACCCAGCTTGCCAATTTCCTTTAAAGAATTTTCCCAGAAGCCTCTCTCAATGACTTCCACTGGTACCTCATTGGTCTGGCCTATCCTATCTGGAAAGGCAGCTGGGAAATGTAGTTTTTGTTTGTGGTGGTTGTTGTTTGGTTTTGCTTTGCTTTACTGGTTTTTAATCTAGGCATTTTGATGCACAAGATAATGTGGTCTGTTACTGAAGAAGCTAGGAATAGTTGATATCCGATACACAACTGGCACTTTCTGTCATTGGGAGCAAGAGAGAGAAGTAGGGAAGGAAAACCAAGGGCTGATGGCCTTCTATATGCTGGGCTGTGTCTTCAGGGAGCCCACAGACTAGTAGGAAAGGCAGACAAGACAATCAGCAATCACCATGTAGTGTGCTAAGTGCAATAATGGGAAGTGCATAGGCACAAGGAGCCGTGGGTGCACTTGACTGAGCCTGGAGCTGAGAGGACAGAAGGGGAGAGGTATTGAATGACCAACATTTGATAGTTTTACCCAAACCTTGAAGGACAAATAGAAATCAAGCAAAATGAAGACAGTGGAGAAGATGCTGCAGTGAGAAGAAAAGCATGTGCAGGACGTGCGCCGTGGTTCAGCTTGTAACCCTAAATCCTTGGGAGGCCAAGGAAGAAGGATCACTGCAGCTCAGGAGTGTGAGGCTGCAGTGAGCTATGATGGCACCACTACACTCCAATATGGACAACAGAGCAAGACCCTGTCTCTGAAAAAAAAAAAGGAAGGAAGAGAAAAGAGGAGAGGAGGAGAGAGGAGGGCAGGAGATGGAAGGGGAGGAGAAGAGAGGAGGGAAGCATATGCAATTTGAAGTGGGTAGAGAAATGCAAAGGAATGCCAGGGCGGATGGTTAGAGATAAATCCCAGATCTTAGAGGACATTGCTAGGAGGAGAAGTAAGGACTCTGGACCTCATCCTGAGAACAGTAGAGCCATTAGAAGTTTTTGAGCATTAAGATGGGAATGATGAGATTTGCTGCTTTCAAAAAAGCCCTGGGAAGCCAAGTGGACAATAGAAAGGAAAAGATCTGGTGGGAAACTACCTAAAGTAAATGACGGTTTCTGGCTTGGGCAGTAGCAACAGGAAGAGAGTAAACGAATATTCAGAAAATAGAGTTGACATCACTTCATGATCAATTAACTGAATATGAAAGGGGTCAAAAGGCACAAGTGTTACAGGACCACAGCACTTACCAGGGGTTTCCACACTGTAGTCCCTTCATGGTCGCCAGAAAGATGTTACAGGAAAGGGATCCTGATCCAGACCCCAAGAGAGGGTTCTTGGATCTCGCACAAGAAAGAATTCAAGGTGAGTCCATAGCGTAAAGTGCAAGCAAGTTTATTAGTAAAGCAAAGGAATAAAACTAAAGCCCTAAGGGGCTGCTGGTTGCCCATTTTCTTGATGATATGCTAAACAAGGAGTGGCTTATTCATGCTTCCCCTTTTTAGACCATGTAGCATAACTTCCTGACATTGTCGTGGCATCCGTAAACTGTCATGGCATTGAAGGGGGTGTAGCAGCAAGCACGACCAGAGATCACTTTCGTTGCCATCTTGGTTTTGGTGGGATTTCGCCGGCTCCTTTACTGCAACCTGTTTGATCAGCAGGGTCTTTATGAC
This sequence comes from Sapajus apella, assembly GCF_009761245.1. Classification (NCBI taxonomy): domain Eukaryota; kingdom Metazoa; phylum Chordata; class Mammalia; order Primates; family Cebidae; genus Sapajus; species Sapajus apella. The sequence continues at coordinate 77,684,269 of NW_022436942.1, forward strand.
CTGTACTTTGTGCCCACTTCCTATCTCACCCTGTGACTTAGAATGCTTTAACCATCTTGGAATGCAGCCCAGTAGGTCTCAGCATCATTTTACCTAGCCCCATTCAAGATGGAGTTGCTCTGGTTTATACACCTCTGACCCAAGTAATCTCTGTTCTACAGTTGGAACAAACTGGTTTTTGCCACCCTAGAGTAATTGCTGGACAGCACACTTACCCTTGGCCAAAGAAACACTCCAGGTTCTTCCAAATCAAATGGAAGTCTGCTAGGTGCATGTGTGCACTTTGCCCAGACCCAAGAATTTTGCAAAAGTGCCAGAGAGAGTAAAACTGAAGCAATTAAAGGAACTTCTCATCCATTGAGAGTCAAATTTTCTGGGCCATTATAAAGTCCCAGTAGCATCTTTAGGGAGGGGAGCACTACACACTGGGGTCAGTTGGGGGGAAATAGGGGAGGGACGGTGGGAGGTGGGGAGCTGGGGAGAGATAGCAAGGGGAGAGATGCCAGATGTAGGTGATGGGGAGGAAGGCAGCAAAGCACACTGCCACGTGTGTACCTATGCAACAATCTTGTATGTTCTTCACATGTACCCCAAAACCTAAAATGCAATAAAATAAATAAATGGGGGAAAAAAAGTATAAAGAATTAAAAAAAAAAAAAAAGGGAATCTATTAACGGGTCTTTCTCTTTGGGCTGAGTCATTCAGAAAGGAGAGAAATCCATCTGAAACCTTTGATCTGAGAGGTGAAATCCTGACTCAGCAAATTTCCCATTGTGGGGCATTACAATTAGCAAATGACCCAAGGATGGTAAGGAGATGTTCGGATGTGATTTAATAAGAATGTGGTTGCAATAAGCACTCAGAATATGTTTGCAATCAATTTGCTGTATACACAATATGCTACCAGAGCAATCCTTTGTGTATGTAGTTGACCTTTATCTCTGGCAATCTTGTCCTATAAAGAAGAGTGAAATCCTCCATTGCAAATCATTAGCACTCAGGAAATAGCTTTCATTTGCATGCTGACAAAGATATTAACTTGGTGGGGGGCGGGGAGAATAATACAATACGTCCTTTTGTCTGAAAGGCAGTTCAAAATCTGTGTTGTGACTACAGTTGACTGAAGTTCAATTACTGTAATAAATGTATTCCAAATTTCATCTCAATTGCATTTGCATTTTAATGAATGATTCTCACCTTCTTGTCAATTTGGCAGCCAGGCTAGATTTATTAAGTTATTGTATAAACAGGGCATTCTAATGCAGAAATTTAAATGCAAAATATTTGTTTGGTGCTTTTGAACTGGGGCTGTGTTATTAATTTGCCTCTATGGGTTGCCTGAAAATTCAAGAACTTAAGGATGGTGTTTCAGATTCCTTCATTCCATCATTTTTTTGCCCTTTCCTCCTCCGAAATCAATACTTCTGGGTGAGCTGACAGAGCAAGGCCTGAGGCAGCCAGATGAAGTGGGCTCCCCAAGCCTCCAGCCTCAACCAACTGGGAATAAACTGATTTATTTGCTATTATTTGAAAACAGTAAAATTTGTTAAGTGAAAATTTCCCATGTAGGCAATTCCCTTCCGCAAGAGCAGGACATCCCTGAAATCGGATTGTCGAGAGTGTTTGTTCATCTTAATGTCATTCTGCCTTTCCCGTCAAAGCACTCCTGGCTTTATAGCCCCATATTTCTCGTAGGCAGAGACGGAAAATGTAAGTGAAAACCAGCTGGATGTAGACCCATAATATCATTAAAAGTTTTTTTTTTTTTTTTTAAGTACATCTGGGCTGTTAGTTTTTAACAGTGATTTGTGGTAGTTAATCCCATGTCCCCCATAATAGAAAGGTTGAATGTGAGTTTCCCTCGCCGCCTCCGAAATCTTTAGTACTCTGCAGCTTCTTGTGAAGCTTCTGAGAAGTGGGCTGGGAAAGTCTGTTTTAGGTGATGTTCAGACCTGCTTTCCTACTTTCCTTTTGGGCCCTTGGGAGGAAGGCCGACTCAGGTAATGGGAGACTTATTCAGGCAGGGTACCCGCAAGATAAGAATGTCCAACAGAGAGATTTTTTTTTTTTTTTTTTTTTGAGACAGAGTCTTACTCTGTCGCCCAGGCTGGAGTGCAATGGTGCCATCTCGGCACACAGCAACCTCCACCTCCTGGGCTCAAGCAAGTCCCTTGCCTCAGCCTCCTGAGTATCTGGAATTACACATGCCCACCACCACACCTGGCTAATTTTTTGTATTTTTAGTAGACACAGGGTTTCACCACGTTGGTCAGGCTGGTCTCAAACTCCTGGCCTCAGGTGATCCACACACCTCAGCTTCCCAAAGCGCTGGGATTACCGGCATGAGCCACCATGACTGCCGAGAGAGCTTAAAGAACTTCTGAGAGTAATTGATTGCTAGCATGTGGCAAAGTTTTTGTTCAGACTTGCAGGAAGGGGACCAGCCTTCTAGTAAAGCCAATTGGAAGATTTTTTTCTAGAAAGAGTTTCTTTCAATAGCAGGGTAAAAGTATCTAGACCAGTGCATCTCAAACTTCAATGTGTATATGAGTCACACAAGGATCCTGTTAAAACACAGATGCAGATTTAAGAGGTCTGGGGTGAGGCCCAAGATTCTACAATTCTAACCCAAACTGTCTTTGAAAAAATTATGACAGTGAGAAAAATCTGACATAGGAAAATTATGACAATAAAAGAAATCTGACCTAGCTGATTCCATCTTGCTTCTAACCTGTAAGTTGTCCTTGTTCATTCCTGGACATAGATCTAGATAACCATAGTAGGAATTCAGTTTAACTCTAAAACAAAGAAGATCTGGAAAACTAGCAAATTAGCCACAAGATTAGAAATGATGGCTGCGTGCTGTGGCTCACGCCTGTAATCCCAACACTTTGGAAGGCCAAGGAGGGCAGATCATGAGGTCAAGAGATGGAGACCATCCTGGCCAACACTGTGAAACCCTGTCTTTACTAAAAATACAAAAAAGTAGCCAGGTGTGGTGGCATGCGCCTGTAGTCCCAGCTACCCAGGAGGCTGAGGCAGGAGAATCACTTGAACCTGGGAGATAGGGGTTGCAGTGAGACAAGATCACGCCACTGTACTCCAGTCTGGGTGACAGGGTGAGACTCCATCTCAAAAAAAAAAAAAATTATGGCTCTGGAGTCATGCAGCCAGAGGCCACAAGATTTCTAACCTCCCCAGTTGCTCCCATAGGTAACAACTCTATTATAAAACCTAAGACTGGTGTTCAAGGCATTTTACAGACTCTGCATTCTCATGGCCCTGCTTGCGCTGCCCAGACCAGTAAACTGGTTCATCTGGTCTTGTGGCCCCCAACCAGGAACTGACTTAGTTCGAGAAGACAAGCTTCAGCACCCTATAGTTTCATCCTGGACCCAATCAATTAGCATTCCCCATTCTCTAGCCCCTGCTCACCAAGCTATCCTTAAAAAATCCTAGCCTCTTAATTTTCAGGGAGGCTGATTTGAGTAATAGTAAACTGTTGTCCTTCCACTTAGCTTACTCTGCATTTATAAAACTTTTTCTCTATTGCAAAATGCTATCTCAGTAAAGTGGCTTTAACTGTGCAGCGGGTAAGATGAACCCATCAGGCAATTACATAACAAGCTTTCACGTGATGCTGATGCTAATGAACCACACTTTGATTAGTAAGGAACTAGGTAGCATCACCTGAGGTAGGAGTGGTTAAAATAGCCTTGCTGTAAGTCTGTCAGGCCAGCACTATGGGTAAAACCAGTACTCCAGAAAAGACTCGTAATCTCACAGAGAATATCAGAAAATTGGTCAGATATTTTAATCAGATTTGCTAGATACTTCTCAGAAGGAGCTGTTAATCACATCGTGCTCCAAGTCCTACTCCAGGCCATCTTTCTCAGGTCTGAGGCAACTTCTTTCTTAATACCATAATTTATTATGTCTAAGAAGCACATTTTTTGTATATTTTATCATCTCTGAACTTGGAATGCAATGTAAAATCAGATCTTAATTTAACTGACATGTGTTTTTCTGTTTTCTTCTTTGTGGCTCACAAAATATTGGTGCATTTTATAAAGGATGATGTATCAGCCAACTATTTTCATCATGACGCTGTATAACAAGCTGCCCCCAAACTCAGTGACTTTCAATACATATTTCTTTCTTGCTCCAGCCTTGACTGAGCTAGGCCAGAATTGCTGGGTTCAGAAAGGTGTCTTCCATGTCGTTTTTACTCTTCTGGGTCCAGTGAGATCGTGGATTTTGTTCACATGGACCCAACTGAGAAAGCTCATTTTATGTGTCCATTCAATTTATATCTGCAAATAGTCATCAACCAAAGGAGACACATGTCCTAGTCCCAGTTCTGGACACTGGGAAAATACATCCCAACCCTGAATGTGGGGGATGAGAGAGGAAGAGCATATTTGCTCAATAATAAATCTAATCTGCCACAGATGGTGCTTTGGATTGGGTAAAACATGTTCTAAAGGGGAAAAAGGTAAGCCACTAATTTGCATTCTACAGGCCTAGAGATGAAATCTGCAAAACAAACAGCCCAGAAGTACATAAACTCAAAGCCTTAAAGCTTCTTACTGAACATACCTATGCTTGGAGCATGCACAGATATGTTCAGACAAAAGTTCTGGAATCAGCCCTACTGGCTTCCAATCTTTGCTTGGCCACATTCCAGCTGTTATGACCTTCATAATTTACTTAACCTTTTCCCTGTTTTCTCATCTGTAAATCACTCCAACCTCTCAAGACTGCTAGCAAGTTGATGATCGTAACAACAGCTTCCCATTATGGAGCCCTATGTACTAGGCACTACAGTAAACTCATTATCTTTACTTTCTCATTGAATCCTCCCAATAGCCCTTTGAGGTAGGAGGAATTAGTATTTTCCCCATTTGAAGATGAAGAGGTTGTGATTCAGAGAGGCTTAAAACTACCCTAAGGGAGTGAAAAAGTAAAAAGTCCATCCAGAGGCAGTCCCCTCTAACACCTTCCCATCGCCCATGTACTCCTCAAGTACACAGGTGCTTGGAAATGGAGCCTGGGCTTCCTTCCTTCCATCCCTCCGGTCTCTTGGCTGAGCCCTGCTGAGGATACTCTTGTTGCTGCAGTAAGCATCCTTCCCTCATCAGCTCACATGCAGACTCCTGTACAGAGAGCATATGTTCCTTAATAATAACAACGCACCCTCTCCCACGCACTGGTTGAGAAGAAGTTGTATCGGGTAGAGAAAACTTTCCATTTTATAATCCGCTTTTTCCTCTGCTTGCCTGATGCAGTTAATTATTTTACTCCCCATCGTTCCTCGTGTGATGTTAGTCAGGGGAGTTTTACATTGCACAAAGCAGTGAGCGGGAAGCCCCGGGTTAGTGGATTTAAAGACGAAAACTGCTCTTCCCTGCAAATAGCTCCCTTCACACAAATAGCCTGGTAATCAGCAATAATGATGAAGAAAATGTAGGGAACATACAGGGAATTAAATGAGAATTTGCTAAAATATTAAGCGTTTTTAAATGGGCCTCCGTGGTATCAAGGGAGCACTTCCCAAGCTCGTTGAATGAACATCCCGCAGCCTGAAGTTCCCAGAATAGACTGGCGTGTCTGACATGAGGGCCCAGACCCTCCCCCAACCACATTCATCTGTCACTAGGGCCTTTCCATGAGATCTGGCAGTTGGACATCTGGCTGCCTTTCCTGAAGAGGGACTGAAATTCCACCAGAAAATTTGCTTGCTAGGTTTCTCAAATTGTCCAACAGTGACTGTGCTATCTCTTCCGTGGAGTTAATTGATAAGACAAGCATTTATCACTCTATTTGTATCTAGGGGTTTGTTACAGACTTGGCTTTTTACAGTATGCTCCCTGTACAGCTCCTTGAAAGAGTTTCTTCCTAGTTGCAGCACCAGGAACAGCCCAGCCTCTCCTAAACAGCTTTTTAAAAATCTTACAGCCATTAGGAATCACATCAGGATTGTGCTTTCCTCTTTGTCTCGGTCACTAGGATGCTCAGGGCCAAAGTCATGCACCAGATGATGTGGCATGAGTTTTGTTACTTGTCTTGCCTGATTTTGTTTTCCTTTTTTTTTTTCTGCCTTCTGCCTTTCTCACTTTAAAATATATTTTTGTTTCTAATTCTTTTTAGAATAAAGGCATGAATAAATTGAAAAAAAAATCTTAACCAACTTGTTAATTACTACAAAAAAGTAAATGACTGAGATGCAGAGGTAAAGACAGAATATTTTTAGAGACAGGATTCACTGTCACCCAGGCTGGAATGCAATGGCACGGTCATAGCTTACTGCATTCTCAAGCTCCTGGGCTTAAGTGATCCTCCCACGTCAGCCTCTTAAGCAGCTGGGACAATTGGCATGTGCTACCATGCCTAACTAACTTTCTTTCTTTCTTTTTCTTCTCTTTTCTTTTCTTCTCTCTTTTTTCTTTTTTCTTTCTTTCTCAGAGTCTTGCTTTCTTCCCCAGGCTGGAGGGCAGTGATGCAATCTCAGCTCTCTGCAATCTCTGCCCCCCAGGTTCAAGTGATTCTCATGCCTCAACCACCCAAGTAGCTGGGACTACAGGTACTTGCCACCATGGCTGGCTAATTTTTGTATTTTTAGTGGAGTTGGGGTTTTGCCTTCTTGGCCAGGCTGGTGTCGAACCCCTGACCTCAAGTGATCCACACACCTTGGCCTCCCAAAGTGCTGGGATTCCAGGCGTGAGCCGCCATGCCTAGCCTCAGTGCCTGTTTTGTTCTCTGCCCCTACAGACCACAGTCTATCTCGGGACCCAGCAGGTCACTCTGACAGCCTTCCAATGTATGAGAGAATCTGGACAGCAGCAGATCTCTGGCACCTACCAGTCAGTGATAAACCACTTAAGTTAGTCCTTGATCTAGTGGCTCATGGAATCTTCAAGGTGAAGGCCGGTCCTGGTGGGACTTCCCAATGGACAGGCTGACCAGCCACATTCAGAAACATCCTGACCCTCTACCAAGCAGCGCAGGGCACAGCCAGGATCTTCAGTGAACTCACCACTTGGGTTCAGACCTCAGCTCTGCTCCTTTCCAGCTCTGTGACCTTGCCTTTCCTGACCTCAGTTTCCTCATCTGCAAATGGAAGCGATAATAATAGCACCCATGACATAGAGTCATTGTGAGGATAAATAAGTTAACACACGTGCCCAAAAATGGAGAGGTTGGGAAGGTGAGACACAAAGCTGCTGGTAAGAAGCACTAAGGTCTACCGCGGACGCAAAATCCCAACAGTGCCTAGTTCACCTTAAAAAGGGCTTTTGTGTGAATGCTTTGCAGCATCTCAAGTGTACACTGGGAGCACTTGAGAAGCCTCATTGAAGTGGCAGAGAAGGACCTCTACAGCTCTGTTCCTGTGGCCCTGCACATGAAGATGTTAGATGGAGTTATTAGAAATAAGCTTCTTAACTCGAATGGTAGTCTATGGCCTCCTGGATTAGGACCCTGGAGTAAAGGAGTTGAGAAGCAGGTGCCCAGACCATCATTGTCACCTGGTTCTCCCTGCCTTTCCAGCTTAGGACACAGCCCACCCTTCCTTCTTTCCTCTCTTCCCTTCTTTTTCCTCCCTCCCTTCCTTACTTCCTCTTTTCTTCCTTTCTTCCTTTTTTCTTCCCTCCCTTTTTCCCTTTCTTCTTCCTTCCATCGTTCCTTCCTCCCTCCTTCCCTCCATTTTCCTCTTCCTCCCTTTCTCTCTTCCTTCTTTCCTTCCTTCCTTTTCCAGAGAAGAACCTTTCTGTCAAGCAAGTCTTAAGTAGAACACTGTAAACTAAAAATAAAATCCTAATCCCCCTTCAACTGGCTGAGTGGACCCCCTCTTGGCCAAGGGAACCCCAGAAAAACCTTAAAAACTGAGTTCTGGCCATGACAGGATGGGAAGTCAGTCACACCTCATTATACTCCACTCCTTTGGAATTTAGACACAACAGCTGGCCAACATGAATATTAAAACAGAGATCAGAAGACTGATGAAACTGACTCTTGGTGACAGTTAAGATACCAAATTATAAACAGGACCTAAAGCTTTGCTGGACAAGGATTAAGTCATGCAGAACCACAGGTCGCTGCAACCCAATGTATTGTCTTGCTCTTGCAACCCAACTCTGGCAAAACATCTCATGATGATGTACAGAAACTGCAGCCTACCGGATCCTGAAATGTGGGTGCTATGGATTCAACTGTGCTCCTGACAAATTTATACATTGAAGTCCAACCCCCAGGAACTTCAGCTTTCCCTTCTGCTGACTCCAAGTGTTTGAACAAAGTTCTTGCTCTTTTAACTAATTACAAATTAAATAAATCCCTGAACCTACCTATGACCCATAAGCCTCAGCTTCAAGATATCCCGCCTTGCTTGGGCCAAACCAATGTAAAACCTCTATGTATTCATATATGACTTTGCCTGTAACTTCCGCTTCCCTAAAATGTATAAAACAGAGCTGCACTCTGACTGTCTCTGGGCCACTTCAGGCTTCTTGGGCTTGTGTTTTCTCCAGGCCAGGGCCATTCATATTGGCATAAACCTCTTTGGAATATTTTACAGAGTTTCGTTTTATTTCCATCAACAACACCAATTTCTAAAACATGCAAAGCCAATATTTTGGTAGGGTACAATGTATTATATAATCTCATGTAACATTTTACTCAATGGAAACTAAACTTTTCTTTGTTTAAAAGTATACTTGCTCAGAGCCTTTGCACATGCTGTTCCCGCTACTGGAACACTCTTCCCTCCACAAGTATCTGCATGGTTTACCTCCTTCACATCTTTCTGCAAACATCACTTTCTGAGTGAGGGTTTCACTGATCATCTTTTTCTAAATACACTGATACCCCTCATCCCTGTCAGTCACTCTTCCCACTTGCCTGCTCTGCTTCTCCATAGCAGTTGGCATTTTGGGTACTGTTTACTTCTTTGTTTTGAATCTATCTCCACCCTCTGAAATATGAGCTCGCAAGGGCCAAAACTCTACAGCTATTTTGTTTACTGCTGCATCCTCAACCCATAGTGCTTGGTACATAATAAGCATTCACCAAACATTTGTTGAATGGTTTCGCTGAATTATTGATAATGACACAGTTATTTAGGCAAACACACAAATTGGAAATTGGGATTAATCCATGTAATAAAGAATCTGACTCCATTCTTGATGTTTGACTACTGATAAATTTCAAGCCCCACCACTCTTTCCCAGCCCCCCACACCATTCCCTTCTGCCCTCTATCTGGACAAGTTCATAAGAAAGCCCTGATACACTCTCCTTTGATGCTGATGGGAAGTTCAAATCATGCCCAAATGCGGAACCACTGCCTTACCCCCTAACCACCATAAAACTCCAAGCCACTGGCCCTTTCTGCTCTCTCAAGCCGTTTTGGGTTTGTTTGTTTTTTTTGTGGGGGGGTTGTTGTTTTGTTTTTTTGTTGTTTTCTGTTTTTTGGGTTTGAGATGGAGTGTTGCTCTGTTGCCAGGCTGGAGTGCAGTGGCGTAATCTCAGCTCACTGCAACCTCCACCTCCTGAGTTCAAGCAATTCCCCTGCCTCAGCCTCCCAAGTAGCTGGGACTAGAGGCACATGCCACCATGCCTGGCTAATTTTTTGTGTTTTAGTAGAGATGGGGTTTCATCATGTTGGCCAGATGGTCTCAATCTCCTGACCTCGTGATCTGCCTGCCTCAGCCTCCCAAAGTGTTGGGATTACAGGCATGAGCCACCACACCTGGCCTCTCTCAGGCTGTTTTAAGACCTTCTTGGGAGACTTCCTTGCTCTCCCCGGAAAATCTACTTATGTGACTAATAACCCATTTCATATTTTCTTGGTGTGTGCATTGTATTGGGGTGGGAGTTAGGACTCAATGCCAGAGGTAGGCCTTGGACATCGAACCAAATTGAGCACTAGCTAAAACAGGGACAGGGCAGAAGCACCTTTCCATAAGACACACCCATTAGTGTGCCATGTCCATTTACCATTGCCATGGCAACATTCTGGGAGTTACTGCCCCTTTCCATGACAATGACACAATGGCCCAAAAGTTACCATCTTTTCCCTAGAAATTTCTGCACAAACCACCTCTTATCCTACATGTAATTAAAAGTGGGTATAAATATGATTGCAAAACTGCCCTGAGCTGCTGCCCTCAGCACACTGCCTATGGGATGGCCCTGCTCTATGGGAGCAGTCATGGAGTTATAACCCTGCCACTTCAGTAAAGCTATTTTCTTCTCCTACTGGCTCACCCTTGAATTCTTTCCTGGGTGAAGCCAACCACCCTCCCAGGCTAAGCCCCAATTTGGAGCATGCCTGCCCTGCATCAGTATCAGTCTTGACTTCTGAACCAAATTTTCAGTGAAGGGTCTGTTATAGACTGAATGTTTGTGTCCCCCCACCAACCAAATTCATATGTTGAAACTCCAGCCCCCCTCCCAATATGATATTAGGAGGTGGGGCCTTGGGGGGGTGATTAGCCTCCATCTTCATGAATGGGATTAGTGCCCCTATAAAAGAGACTCCAGAGAGCTCTCTTGCTCTCCTTCCCCATGTGAGGTTTCAGTGAGAAGATGGCAGTCTCCAACCTGGAAGAGGGACCTTACTGGAACCCAAGAATGCTGGCACCCTCATCTTGGACTTCCAGCCTCCAGAACTGTGAGAAACAAATTTCTGCGGTTTAAGCCACCCAGTCTATGGTATTTTTGGAATAGCAGCCCAAGCAGACTGAAACGGAGTCCATCCCATCTCTGTAAAGTATCACAACAGTGAAAGGCAGTTGCTGTCACATCAATCCCACTCCTACATTATCTCTGCATTTGCTTTCTTTGTGCTACACAGAGGAAAATCTTCATGTGTGAAGTTAAGAGGGTTGAAAATGGTAACGGCTTTCTTTTTATCAAGTTCCCTTGCATCTTCAGGACCCTCACTGATTCAGAAGCTCAAAAGCAAAATTGAAGTACGCTTTTGTTTTAGACATGAATTCCACCTCCTATTAACTGCCCACATTCCTAAACTTAAAAATTAAAGCCAGGCAAAAGCACCTGTAACTGACAATTAGAGGCTAAAAGTGATTTGGAATATGGCATTACTAAGTGATAATAGGTTGCCCATTCATTTGCTTTTGCACAATTTTATACATAAGGAAATGGAGAGATTATTTTGCAATGACAAGAACATGAGCTGAGCAGATATGACTGATCCTTGCCTGCAGCTGACTGTCTGGGATGGATATATGACATATGGCATAAACATTCAAAAAAATTTACATGAGCTGAGAAGCAAAGTTTAAATTTAGCAAAAGTTCAGTGGTGATCTTCCAGTGGAACATTCACAAAGAGCACAAATACTGCATGTTGTTAAGTCTAAACCACCATCAAATCTAAGATATGCTACTAAAAGAAAAAAAAAATTAAACAATAAAAAGAATTGTTTTATTTAAAAAATTTAACATAACAAAACAAAAACACTGCCAATTAAAATAAGATGGTTCTTTCTTATTACTTAGAATTCTTTTTTTTTTACACGAAGTTTCACTCTTGTTGCCCAGGCTGGAGTGCAATAGTGCAATCTCGGCTCACTGCAACCTCCACCTCCTGGGTTCAAGTGATTCTCCTGTTTCAGCCTCCCAAGTCATTGGGACTACAGGCATGCACCACTATGCCTGGCTAATTTTGTATTTTTAGTAGAGACGGTGTTTCTCCATGTTGGTCAGGCTGGTCTTCAACTCCAGATTTCAGGTGATCCACCCACCTCAGCCTCCCAAGGTGCAGAGATTACAGGCATGAGCCATCATTCCGGCCAGAATTTTTATTTTGTAAAAATATTGTAGGCCAGGTGCCATGGCTCATGCTTATAATCCCAGCACTTTGGGAGGCTGAGGCAAGAGGATCACTCGAGGACAGGAGCTTGAGACCAGCTTGGGCAACATAGTGAGACTTCATCTCTACAAAAAATTATAATTTTTTATAAAATTAATAAATATATATATTATTTCCTAATTTTAAGAAAAGCTCCTTTCACCTACTTAAATAATTTTTTAATATTCCACTTATATTTTTATGTTCTGTTCAAACCAAAAAGAAAACACAGGTGAAATGCATTGGTTAAGGTATTTCTCTAACTTCTTCACATTCAAAGCCCACCTCTTCAGAATCAGTCTTCCACTCAGAGTCAACGATGTCCTCTGCAACATTGCTTACGAGGATGCTTCTCTATTGTCTCCAGGATTTCTTCCCAGCTGCAGATCCAAGTCTGAAAGTTTTTATAATGGCACTTTCTTGCTTTAAAAAAAACAATTTTTTTTTTGAGATGGAGTGTCGCTCTGTCAGTCAGGCTGGAGTACAGTTGGCTCATTGCAACCTCCATGTCCCATGTTCAAGTGATTCTCATGCCTCAGCCCCCTGAGCATCTGGGATTATAAGCACCCGCCACCACCCTGGCTAATTTTTGTATTTTCAGTAGAGACAGGGTTTCACCATGTTGGCCAGGCTGGTCTCGAGCTCCTGACCTCAAGTGATCTACCCACCTCCGCCTCCCAAAGTGCTAGGATTACAGGCATGAGCCACTGCACCAAGCCTACTTTCTTGATTTTATAAGAATATGTCAAAGAAAAAGAATTTTCAGACTTCAAACTCCTGGTCCAGTGATTTATTGCCTAAAGGGGGCAATTGTGCAGTCAGGCTACCAGGAATAACAAACAAATTGAAACCCATAGAGGCCATGACACTGCAAAGCAACTGCCACGTGGTTGCCAGTGACTGTGAGTGGCCAATGATTTTAAGACACAGTTTCACGTCAAGAACATTGAGATGTGAAAAAGTGGGCATTGCAGAATTGGTGAACAAAGGCTGATGCAATAAAAATGCACAAAATGAATTGATCTGGTATATAACAGAATGTTTTGTGCTGTGGGTGTTGTTAATAGCTTTAGAAGTTATTAATGAAAACTCAGACATTTGCAGACTCCTAATGCATTTTTAGGTACAGTCCAAGCAATTCGCAGATCCAGGCTCACTTAAGAACCCAAGGCTCTGCGCCACCCGTTTCCTGCCTGCACTATTGCTTTAGCTCCAGCCACCCTTCTGTGCTCCAGTGGTTTTTTTTTTTTTTTTTTTTTTTTTTTGAGATGGAGTTTCGCTCTTGTTACCCAGGCTGGAGTGCTATGGCGCGATCTCGGCTCACCGCAACCTCCGCCTCCTGGGTTCAGGCAATTCTCCTGCCTCAGCCTCCTGAGTAGCTGGGATTATAGGCACGTGCCACCATGCCCAGCTGATTTTTTGCATTTTTAGTAGAGACGGGGTTTCACCGTGTTGGCCAGGAGGGTCTCAATCTCCTGACCTCATGATCCACCCGCCTCAGCCTCCCAAAGTGCTGGGATTACAGGTGTGAGCCACCGCACCTGGCTTCTGCTCCAGTGTTTTAAAGATAGCTATCGCTCCCTGAAGAGCCATCATCAGATGCACATTTTTGCATTTACACCTGATATTCCATCCACAGGTATGCCATGTCCCACTTTGTCCTATTGGTGAATTCCTACTTAGCCCAAATACTACCTCCTCCAGAAAGCCTTCCAAGATTTTTCTAGGTTCCTGTAGCCCTGTGGTACTTAGGTGGAGAGTGTCTGTTTGTGGGTGTTCTTCCTCCATTACACTGTGAACTTCTTGGGGGCAAATGCTTTATCTTTTTGCTTTGTGCAGTCCCAGTCCCCTGAACAAGTGCCTGGAATAGCAGGTTCTCAGCCAAAGTCCGTCAGAGCAATGAATGAATGAAATGTTATCACTTAGCTGCCACCTGTGTGATGTGATGTGAAAACTGCTGGAAAAATCTCCATCTCCCACCTCCCAGCATTTTACCAATAGATATTTGAAAGAGCCCCCTACTGAAATGAAATGCCCTTAATAACACCTTAACTCATCTTAGCAAATAAGCAGGAGTCAGCTAATCATATGAGTCTGGCCATGACAGCTGGCTGGAAATATTCCCATGCAGAACTGAGCACAAGAGGGGGACCAGAGGAGAGGAAGAGGCCACCCTCAAAGAGGAAAAGAAAATATTACTTCCTCCAGGAATGGTCTCCAGCCCTTCCCCCCAGTCTCAATTAGGTGTCCCCTTCCCCAAAGCCCAGAGTCCCATTACTGTGTGCTATTAATGATTTCATGTCTCTCTCTCTCTCTCTCTCTCTCTCTCTCTCTCTCTCTCTCTCTCTCTCAGACCCATTATCTTGTTCATCACTGTTTCCCCAACAGTCAACACAATACCCAACACACGTTGGTTGCTTATTAGGAATTTGGAGAACAAATAACATTGAATTTGAGAGCCAACATTTATGTCTAGGAACAAAGTGGGCAGCCTGACAGAAAGAAACATGTGGACACCTCTGCCTCACTCCTTCTCCACCACAGGGCTGCTAACTCTGGCCCCAAGGTGAAGACTGGCAAAGCCCAGGGAGGTGTGTAGCCCCTTAGGGCTGAGAATGTCTTCACATCAAGCCAGCATCAAGACATCTGATTAGGAAATAGTGGTTGAGTTGGCACAAAAAGAATCATGACGTCCTAACATATGTTGCTTGACACAGAAAGAACCCACACATTAGTACGTGCTGTAGAAGTCACGCTCACAGAAGTGAGCATTTAGGCAAATCAAAGAGAGGGCAGCCCTGGCCAGGACCTAGGCCCTTTATTGCCTGCTATGCCATTGATTTTTATAGAGGAGCCCCTCTTCCGTGCCAGGCACCTCGCTGCTGACCCCTTCCCATGGTATCTGATCCTGCAGGCTGTGAATTGTTTTGCCCACTCCATAGCACCTAGCAGAGTGCCTGGTGCAATGATTGGGCACTCCATAAATATTCGCTGAGTGATGGGATGATGAAGGAAATGAGGCTGAGAGAGATTCAAGGACTTAACTGGGTCTTCAGTATGAGGTGGATCCAGAATTCAAACTCAGGTCTGGCTGAGTCTGGAAATCTGCAGGTGGGAAGGCTCCTGCCTTACAGGTACAAGGGCGTGCTCAGAGATTACTGGCTCCAAGACAGTAAGAGTCAACTCATCTTTTTTTTAAATTTGTGTCTCCCCCTCCTCCCTCCCTCCCTCTCCCCATCTTCGCCCTCCCCTTCTCTATTTCTACCTGTTTCTTTCTCTTTTCTCTTTCCTTTCTTTCTCTTTTTCTTTCTCTCTTGTTCTTTCTCCTTCTCTTTCCTTCTTCCTCTCTCTCTCTCTCTCTCACTCACTCACTCGCTCCCTTTCTCACCCTCCCTCCCTCTCTCCCTCTTCCTCTCTGCATGTCTCTAGCTTTTTGATCCAGTCCGTGAAGATGGGCCGTGGATATTTTGCTATTCTGAGGGAAGAGAGTGCAATGAAAAAGAAGCAACAGCAACTTCAGAAACTGAAAGAGGAAGAAAAAAATAAATTCCAGCCAGCCAAAAAGACCTCAGAAATCCCCTATGGGGACACCTTATTGGGGTAAGTGGGTGCAGTATCTGTGGCACTGAAGGTCTGGGGAATGACCACTGAGAGTGAACCCTGCCTGGTTAGGTCGAGCGAGGGCAGCTGTCTCAGAGCAGGTGCCCCTTCTCAGCCTGGCATCTAACACATTCTTTTTTTGGGGGATGGAATGTTGCTCTCGCTGCCCAGGCTGGAATGGAGCGGCACAATCTCGGCTCACTGCAACCTCCTCTTCCCAGATTCAAGTGAGTCTCCTGCCTCAGCCTCCTAAGAGATGGGATTACAGGTGCTCGCCACCATGCCCAGCTATTTTTTTGTATTTTTAGTAGAGACGGGGTTTCGCCATGTTGGCCAGGCTGGTCTCAAATTCCTGACCTCAGGTGATCCACCTGCCTCGGCCTCCCAAAGTGCTGGGATTACAGGCGTGAGCCACCATGCCCAGCTACATCTAACACCTTCTTTAGTCTGGTTCAGCCAACCTTGATAGCCCCACTTTCTGGTACTTGCTAGAATATCTTCCACTTATCACTAACCACCCAGCTTAAATGCTGCCCTCTCCCAATATTTCCTGGATTTCAGTTCAACCACCTCCTGCACCATTCGCACTTCAGGTCCCCATAATACGTGTTTACTTGCTAGTTTGTGTATGCCACATTAGTATCTCTGTTCCAGACTTTCAGCTGCAGCCCCAGGGCCTGGCTCATTGTCCACACAAAGCAGGTGCACAAAAAATGCCTCCTGTTTTTGTACAGGACTTACCCCTGGTTGGAAAAGGACTGTCAACAGACTGGTCCATTATGAAATGTCCATGCATATAATAATAGCAACAATAACAATAAATACAACTGTGATGATGATGTTTACTGTGTGCTTTATGCACACCCATTTGGCTAAATTTTAAAACATTCCTGAGATAGGTGCTACTATTGGCCCCATTTTAGAGCTGGAGAAATGAAGCTTAGAGGTTAACTAATCTTCCCCAAGGTCAGTAGTTAGAAAGCAACTCAGAGTCCCAAACTCAGTGGCACCAAAATCCATCAACTGCACTGTTTGGCATGGACAAAATCCTGGGATACTTTGAGCTTGTGCAGACTGAATGAGGCACAAATCAAGGATGGAAAGGGAGTGCCGAGGCAGCCAGGGAGGAAAGGCAGGGTAGAAAAGTGGCCTGCAGGCCAGGCACGGTGGCTCATGTCTGTAATCGCAGTGCTTTGGGAGGCCGAGACCAGCAGATCACCTGAGGTCAGGAGTTCGAGACCAGCCTGACCAATATGGTGAAACCCGGTCTCTGCTAAAAAATACAAAAAATGGCCAGGCATGGTGGTGGGCACTTGTAGTCCCAGCTACTCAGGAGGCTGAGACAGGAGAATTGCTTGAACCCAGGAAGTGGAGACTGTAGTGAGCCAAGATCATGCCACTGCACTCCAGCCTGGGCAACAGAGTGAGACTCTGTCTCAGGAAAAAAAGAGAGAGAGAGAGAAGAAAGGAAAGGAAAGGAAAGGAAGGAGGAAGGAAGAAAGAAGGAAAGAAAGAGAGAGAGGGAGGGAGGGAAGGAAGGAAGGAAAAAAAGAGGGAAAGGAAGAAATAAAAGAGAGAAAGAGAAAGAAAGGAAAAAAAGAAAGAAAGAAAGAGAGAGAGGGAGGGAGGGAGGGAGGGAGGGAGGGAGGGAGGGAGGGAGGAAAGAAAAGAAAAGAAAAGAAAGAAAGAAGGAAAAGAAAGAAAGCTGGCCTGTGTCTGTAGCCACTCTCCTGTCAGAGCAGCTGTTGCAATCCTAGCTACACCTGAGAATCATCTGGCAAGTTTTTCTAAACATCACTGTCCAGGCCAGTTACATTAGGCTTTCTAATGTGTATTAGCTGTTCATACACTTTTTAAATTGTTTTTAATTTCAGTAGGTTTTGGGGTGGTCTTTGGTTACATGAATAAATTCTCTAGTGGTGATTTCTGAGATTATGATGCACCCATCACCCAAGCAGTGTACACTGTACCCAATGCAAAGTCTTTTATCCCATGCCCCCCCACCCTTCCCCAGGAGTCTCCAAAGTCCATTATTATCATTCTTGTGCCTTTGCATCCTCATAGCTTAGATCCCACTTATAAGTGAGAATATACAATGTTTAGCTTTTCATTCCTGAGTTTCTTCACTTAGAATAAGGGTCTCCAACTTCATCCAGGTTGCTGTGAATGCCATTATTTCATTTCTTTTTATGACTGAATAGTATTCCATGGTGTATATCTATATACCACATTTTCTTTATCCACTCATTGATTGATGGGCATTTGGGCTGGTTCCATATTTTTGCAATTGTGAATTGTGCTGCTATAAACATGCATGTGCAAGTGTCTTTTTCATACAATGACTTCTTTTTGTTGTATGAAAATCCCATTACCCATTACCCAGTAATGGGATCACTGGATCAAATGGTAGATCTACTTTTAGTTCTTTAAGGCATCTCCACACTGTTTTCCTTAATGGTTGTACTAGTTTGCATTCCCCACCAAAAAGAAAACATGCTCAACATTGCTAATTATCAGGGAAATGCAAATCAAAACTGCAATGCAATACCACCTGACTCCTGCAAAGAATGGCCACAATAAAAAATAATAATAATAATAGATGTTGGCTTAGATATACTCATAGAATTTTTTTTTTAAAGGCAGGGTTTCACCATGTTAGTCAGGCTGGTCTTGAACTCCCGACCTCAGGTGATCCGCCCACCTTGGCCTCCAAAGTGCTTGGATTACAGGCGTGAGCCACTATGCCCAGCCTATTCATAGAATTTTTTTAAGTTTCCAAGTGAGTCCATTGCAAAGCCATGGTTGGCAGCCATTATGCTAAGGCTGCCTTCAGGAATCCAAACTGCCAGTTCATTTGCTGAAAATGAAACAGAAGCCACAACAGGCACTCCCTCTCCTCTGCATCATTTCCCAAATTCTATTCTTCAGAATGTTAATTTAGAGACACGTGAATATGTGCTTCTTATAAACAAGGGTCCTGTCCACGGAATCATATAATACAGGTATTGATCGACTTATGACCTATGCAACTTACGACCATTCGACTTTACGACCACAATCGCTAGCCACGACAGTGCGGACCAGCTTCCGGCAGCACTACCATCTCCACGTGCACCATTTCAACTGTTATCCCAGACTCGGTACAGCAATTTGTGTTTTGTGTCTTGGATATTTTTCATCAAACCCCTCCCAATAAACTTCTTGTGCATTTCGAAGCAATGGACCCAAACATCGAACAATTTGCAAGGATTGAACGGATGGCGCACAATGTGTTTTGTCTGTATCGTGAAATTCATGAAGAAAAAAAGAAACATACAATTCAGACAAAGCTCACCATGTTTATGAAAAAACCAACTCCGGTAACCCCAACTGCTGCCTCAGATGACAACATTAACGATCCGCAGCCAAGCACCAGCGGCCAATAAAATGTTTCGTACATGTTTATATATTTTGATATGTTTTGCAATTGGGAAAATGTTTCCTATGGTATTTTTTACACCTGTATTTTGTATTTTTGTATGCACCTGTATTTTGTAATTTTGTTTGTTTTGCAAATATTAAACCAGTTGTATTGGTAATGCAGTGTTTTACTTAAACCTGACGAATGTAAAAATAAGGAACAAGATGGTGTAGAGATGATACAAATGGCATAAAATGAACAAAGAAAATTATGATATATAACAATAATGAAAGAAAATTATGATAAAATATGACTTAAAGATTTTTATAACATCATCTCACAGTACTGTACATATAGTCTACTCAACTTACGACCAAATCGTGTTACGACTGGTCTGTCAGAATCAATCGTGGTCGTAAGTCAAGCACTAGCTGTAGGTGACTTTTCTGTGTCTGGTTTCTTCCACCTATAATGCATTTGAGGTTCATCCTAGACAGAGAGCAGATTGGGGTTGCCAGCAGCTGTGGGCAGAGGGCACGGGAACTGACTGCATGGGTCTGGGGTCTCCTCTGGGAGTGATGAAAATGTTTTTGTAACAAGAGCTGATGGTTGCACAAAATGGTACAATGCACTAAATATCACTAAACTGTACTCTTTAAAACTGTACTCTTTAAACTGTTCTCTGACTTTCACCTTAATTTTTTTTCAGGCTGGGCTTGGTGGCTCACACATGAAATCCCAGCACTTTGGGAGGCTGAAGCAGGAAGATTACTTGAGCCTAGGAGTTCAAGACCAGCTTGGGCAACATAGACCCCTACCTCTATTTAAAGAAAAATATATATGATTTTTTTCACATAGAACAAGGTTTCTTGTCTGTGAGGCCTTGGGTAACAAGTCAGAGGAGAACTGGACCTCTTTTTTTTTTTTTTTTTTTTTTTTGAGAAGTAGTCTCACTCTGTCGCCCAGGCTGGAGTGCATTGACATGATCTCGGCTCACTGCAACATCCGCCTCCCAGGTTCAAGCAATTCCCTGCCTCAGCCTCCCGAGTAGCTGGGATTACAGGCGCCCCCCTCCACACCCGGCTAATTTTTGTACTTTTAGTAGAGATGGGGTTTCACCATCTTAGCCAGGCTGGTCTTGAACTCCTGACCTGGCGATCCACCCGCCTCGGCCTCCCAAAGTGCTAGGATTACAGGCGTGAGCCACCGCACTGGGCTGAGAACTGGACCCCTTTAAAACTCAAGGGTCCAAGTGATGGATGAGAACCCAGACTACAAGACCTCACAGAGCTAGTATATTTCCAGTCACCAACCCTCTGAATTATGGCTGTTGGGATCCCAGAACATCATGGAAAGAGTCTCCTCTTTGACTCCGCATTTGTGTAGACCCTGGGCTCAGCACAAATTGTGCCTTCGTGACCAAGCTCAATGGCACCCATAGAGTCTGATACTCCCAGTGACAGGCTGGCAGCCTTTCCCAGGAAGAAAGAGAAGGCATGAACTCATGGCTCTTTTTTCGTAGGAGCTATGCTCAGATTGACAGGCAAACTCAACAAGCACTAGAGAAGGAGGGTGTCTACCAAAGACACTCCTTTGCCTGTTTAAATGGCTCAGGTGTAAAGTTTAACTTGTTTGGATGGAGTTTTTTTATCCATGGTCATAGAACGCAATTCTCCCCACTCCCATCCATGTTTCAGTGCGTTAGATGTGATTTATTTAAAGTTTAATAACTTTAAATATGCGTGAGATCACTCCTCTTGTAGACTTTTGTCTAGTTATGTCTTATCTGGTAGGTTCTATGAGCTGTACAAAGCTGGTTATTAAAATAAAACTGGAAGTCATTACTGCAAGGTGGCCATCAAATGCACAGGTGGGAGGTATTATAAAATAGCATTAGGAGATTGTCTATACCCAGACAGGGTAGTGGTGGTGAAGTACACAAGCCTTGGAACCAGTTAGGACTTCCCCCACATAACTGTTTTACTTTGAACAAATCCCTGTACCTCTCTGAGTCCCCTTTTTCTTCACCTACATAAAAAAAATGGTACCAAATTTCCAAGCTTAGTATGAGGATTAAATGAAATGATACTTAGCCTACAGCCTACCTATAAGACATGCTCAGTAAATGTTACCTATTATGATGCGATAATGTGAGCTTGAGCTCCCTGAGCCTCAATTACCTAAAATCCTTAAATGTATGGCTAAAAATCGTAATTTCCATGAAAGCTAAAAAGCATCTCACATCCAACAGCGATGCGTCTATAGATAAAATTCCAATCACAAAAGTACCAAAAATACAAGTGTTCATTTATAAAGACTTTTTTCACAAAGCATTTGATCTTGTGCCTCATAAAAGCAAAAGGAATTATTTTCTCCCCTCTGGATCTAAGACCATAGAATACATTTTTTAGACAAAAATTTTAAGACCGACAAACTATGCAGGGAAAAAAGAAAGTCAAGCACATCCCCAAAGATTTCTGCCTGCAAGCAGTCTTTCCCACTGTGCTCAGTGACCTCGTTTTTCAGCTGCAGATTCAGCTGAAAAGGTGGGGGAAAAAAAATGATGGGTAGAATTTGTTTTATTATTGTGGTTGAGAGAAGACATAAAACCAGAGATTAAGGATGTAAAAGCTGGGTTAATTTCCACGTATCCTAAACCACTGAAAGACACAGTTGAGCCAGTAAGAAGAGGTCACAGCCATGTATTTGTTTGTGGTTTTCTCAGCTCTAGGGTTGAATAAAGAGTCAGTGGAAGTGAAAATTGGAGGATCTGGATTCTGATCCTATTTTCTCATTAACTCTGTGACCCCAGAATTGTTCTCAAATTCTGAGGAGGAAGGTAAACTCCTAACTTGCATCCCAGCATCATCTCCACTGGCCCCCTCCATCCCATTCCCCAAGCCCCAAGCTAAGTGATCTTTTCAAAATATAAATTGCATGTAGCTTAACAGCCTCCATGGTTGCCTTTCCTCTAGTGTAAACACAAAAGTCTGAGCAGGGGTTCCAAGACCCTGGATGGTCTAGCCTGTGGCTTGCCTATCCAGCCTCAGCTCATAGCCTCCTCTTACTCCCTCCACCCTAGCCACACTCTCCTACTTTCTTACTCATGACATGGTCTCCTCTACAGAGTCTTTGCACATGCTGTTCCCTCTGGCTGGAAGGTTTTTCAATTCTCCATTTACCCAGTTAATTTCCATTCAACCTTCAAATTTCAGTTCAATATTTACTTCTGCTACAGTTACTATTGCCATGAATACCCACTCTAAAACTTATTAACTCAAGAAAATCAGAACTTCTTTCTCTCATAAATCTCCAATTTGAGTAGGGCTCAGAGGGAAGAATTGTATCTACTCCACAAAACACTAGCTGGGGAAGCTCAAAAGACCCATTTCCAAGACAGGTGGGAAGCTATATTTGGCTGTCAGTTTGTGAGCTTGATTCCTTTCCCTGTGGGCCTCCTCACAGGCTGCCAGCTTCCCCACAGCATGGCAGCTGAATGAAGGGTGAGCATCCCAGGACACAGGAAGGAGAGGCTGCCAGTTTCTGGTACTCAGAATTACATCACTTCTGACACACTCTATTAGGTCAGCTGATTACAGAGCCAAATGAACATAGACCTACCTCTTGATTGGAGAAGTTTCAAAGAATTTGGGAGACATGTTTTGAAATCGCCACATCCTCAAGGAAGTACAGTATTCCCTGGCTTCCATTTCAGTCAAATTTACAGTTCTAGGCTGTTAAAGCCCTTTCCCCTTGGCACATTTATCACAACTGTGTGTTTGGTTATGCCTGTCTCCCCCACCAGATCCTAAGCTTCAGAAGAGGAGAGGCTGGATCTGTTTCATGCATTGTTGCATTGGCAGCCTCCAGCTCAGAGAAGAGGTTCAATAATTATTGATAGAAATGAATGAATCAGGGAACCTGTCAATGATCCAATCAATGAAAGTACTTAGACTGTGGCTCAGAAGCTAAAAGACCATCAGGTAACAGGCAGATGGCATGAATTAGAAAGAAAAGCAGAGAGTGGGAACGAAGGGTGCTTGTGTTTGGGGCAACTCAAGAAGCACATACCTCATGCAAAGCAGTCTGTGGCTCATCATTCTTATCAGTAGAAACACAGGTCCCGAGTGGCCAGAACTTTCAATTTTTTGAAGGCCAAAGTTTTTCCATGTTTATGTGACATCTCCCAATTTTAAAATGTGGAGAATTGATTCAACTACACATACACACACAGAGACAGAGAGAAAAAGAGTGGATTAATTAAAAAATGTCTGTGGACTGAAGTTGGCCGTGAACAAAAACTATATACCCTGCAGCCAGGTGTGATGTCTCACGCCAATAATCCCAGCACTTTGGGAAGCCAAGGCAGGTGGATCACTTGAGGATAAGAGTTCAAGGCAAGCCTGGCTAAGGCCATCTCTACTAAAAATACAAAAAAATTAGCCAGGCATGGTGGCACATCCCTGTGATCACAACTACGTGGGAGGTTGAGGGACGAGAATCCCTTGAACCTGGGAGGCAGAGGTTGCAGTGAGCCAAGATCGCACCACTACGCTCCAGCCTGGGTGACAGAGTGAGACTCTGCCTCAAACAAACAAATAAACAAACAACAAC
Source organism: Sapajus apella (assembly GCF_009761245.1). Lineage (NCBI taxonomy): Eukaryota > Metazoa > Chordata > Mammalia > Primates > Cebidae > Sapajus > Sapajus apella. Next base: position 77,707,756 of record NW_022436942.1, read on the forward strand.
AACAAAATACATATCTCCTAGGGCTCAAGCATGACAAATCCCCTTCCCCTAAAAAACCCTATTTTCTATAATGGAAATGATTTGTTCTGCTGTGATGGTGGAAGAAAAAAATACCTAAATATGGTATTAAATTGCTATTTCCAGAACACCGCTGAAAATATCTCTTGCCTGGACCTTGAAACAAACATTTCCAACCCTTAGTATGGTACACTAGTATACCAGATGATTTATCTTGTTTATTCTCTTGGCTCTTCTAGCAGAATATATACTCCATGAGGGCAGGGACTTTTATATGCTCTGTCAAGAAACTGCATCTAAAACTCTCATCCCTCTGGCAGGAATTATTTGCCTGATACATAGTAAGTGCCCAGTCATATCTGCCAAGTAGATCCTAGCAAGAGAAGAAGGTGTTCAAAGCTACTGCTCGTTGTTCACTTTGTTTCTCTGTCTGCTTGTCCTTCAGCACCTATGACGATGTGAAGCTGAAGAAGCTGGGAGCTGGAGTCACACGTCGCCCGTTCACTCCCATCCACAGCTGCCTCATTTCTCCCTTGCTACCCGAGGCTCACATGTAAGTAGTTGCACCTCCGGCTCATTTGCTTTGCGAGCTTATAAATTGAAGCCGAACTGAAATGACTCAATGAGCTGTCATGTCAGGAGCTGTTCCTTTGTCCTCTTGAAAGGGGCATGAAGCCTGGAGCTGGCAAAGCTATTTGGCATATAAAAATAACAGAAAGTAGACACAGTGGTTTACAGCTAAGTGGCGAGTCAGCTGGGACTGAGTCATTTCATTTCTTACCAAGCCAGACACTCTAATGTCAAATAGTTTGCAAAGCCTGATAAAATCTGTCTACAGCCCTCGTCGAGTGTGTGTGAGAACATCTCAGCCTGTGCTCAGGGGACACATTTTCCCCAAGACTCAAGGAGCTGTTTCCCAGAGAAGCCCCTCCAGTTTTCTGACCTGAGACATAAACTCATCATTGCATGGTGCAACAGGAGCTAATCAACCTTCCAAAGAACAATTTTGCTTTAGAAAATCTTGACATCTTATTCCCCTTGTGTCTATTCCAAAGAATCTCAAGCCCAACTTTTTTTCTTTCCCCAGTTAGCACTTTTCAGCTGGAAGACTTCAGGCACAGGAATATAAGCTTTTGACTTTGGGGCAGGTTTTTTTGGCCTTGACACTGCTGACATTTGGAGAGAAATAATTAACTCTTTGTTGTGAAAGGCTGTCCTGTGTATTGCAAGATGCTTAGCTGCATCCTCTACCCACTAGATGCCAGCGGTGACAACCAAAAATATCTCCAGACATTACCAAATGTCCCCTGGGGGCAAAACTGGATGAGCCCCCACCCCCCACCCCCACCACACACACACACACACACACACACACACACACACACACACACACACACACTCCACATTGAGAACCACTGCCTTAGGGCAATGGATGCATTTAGAGCTGTGATACGATGATTCCAGACTTCTCTGCCTGCTCATTTGTCAAATATTTATTAGGCTCCTACAGTGTCCGCAGTGATAATGGCCACTCCTCATCACTCTGTAGCCATTATCTCACTCGGTCCTCTCAGCCTCCCTGTTGTGTAGGTGTATCATTATCCCCTCTCTGCAGATGGGAAAGCAGAAGCTCAGAGACATATATTCACCTATTCAAGGTCACAGAGGTCAGTGTGTTGCTGACTCAGGTCGATCTGACTGCAGAGCCCAAGCTTTCATCACCACACACTACACAGAAAGTATATCTCAAAGCCTTGCCTTTCAGGAGCCCATAATGTATTTGGCAAGCCAAGTTTCCTATACGTGAAGAGTAAAAGAATGCAAGAGTGAAATCATAGGATAAGATGGCAACAAAAGAAAATCACTAATTAGAGCCCTTATTGCATGAATGGAAGATGCAAAAATCATCCCCAGCACCATCATCATCATCATCACCATCATCCCTACCACCATTATCATCATCACCATCATCATCATCCTTCCCTAATATTTCAGTCATTAATGAGCCCCATCACACTCCACCCCATGCCACTTTCCTCCTACCTCTCTTTGATTGGTACTATGATTATAACATAGCTGGCACCTAAGCTTGATGTTTTTAAAGCATCGCCTTGCAAAAATAGGCCTTGCAATTTCTCATGATGTCTCTTGAATATACTCTTGCACTTCTGGTCATGTCTCCATGGACAAGCCTTCCAGAACCAATTGGTATAGAACCAGTGGGCTTTCCCTTGCATCTGAATCATCTGGGGCTGGGGGGAGAGCAGGGAGAAAATGTTTCAGAGAATGCCTATCCCTGAGCCCCATCCACAATTTATTTGGTCTGAGCCACTGAGGTTTACTTAAATCAGCTTTGAAGAGATGGAGAGAGTTTCTCACCCATCTTCTGTCAATGTCAGATGGGAAAAGCAAAGCCCAGAAAGGGGGAAGAAACTGCCAAAAGTCTCATCACAGAAATCTTTTTTAAAAAAGATTTTATTTCCTTAAGTTATTGGGGGAACAGGTGGTGTTTGGTTATATCAGTAAGTTCTTTAGTGGTATTTTGTGAGATTTTGGTGCACCCATCACCTGAGCCATATACACTGCACCCAATTGTAGTCTTTTATCCTTCACCTCCTTCCCACCCTTTCCCCTTGAGTCCCCAAAGTCCATTGTGTCATTCTTAGGCCTTTGCATTCTCATGCCTTAGCTCCTACTTATGAGTGAGAACATACTATGTTTGGTTTTCCATTTCTAAGTTACTTCACTTAGAACATAGTCTTCAGCCTCATCCAGTTTGCTGCAAATGTCATTAATTCATTCCTTTTTATGACTGAGTAGTATTCCATTATATATATATATATATATATATATATATATATATATATGGCACAGCTTCTTTATCCACTGGTTGATTAATGGGCATTTGGGTTGGTTACACATTTTTGCAATTGCAAATTTATAACAGGAATCTTGATCTCCTGACAGCTAAGTCAGATCTTTACACCAGGTTTGTTACATAGGCTCGTATTATTATTAGTATCACAGTGGATATTGTTTACATTTGCATTAGATCAAGGGTCAGCAAACTTTTCCTTAAATGGCCAGACGGCAAAACTTTTAGGCTTTACTGACCAGGTAGTCTCCCTTACAACCACTTAACTTTGCTGTTGTAGAATGAAAACTACAGCAATGGATGTGGCTATGTGCCAATAAAGTTTTATTTACAAAATCAAAGTGGCAGGCCCACTGGCTGTAGTTTGCTTCAGTCCCTGTCCAGGACTGAAGGCTGCTTTTTCTTATCCTCAGCTCTTCAAAGGCTCTGGCTGCATTTGATGACTGTATTTCTAAGGTATGGCTGTATTACAGATCACTTCAACATGCAGTGGCTTAAAACAACTATTTAGTATTGCTTCCAAGCCTACAGGTCAGCGGGGTTGTTCTGCTGGTCAGGCTGGCTTGGCTGATCTTGGCTGGATGTGCTTATGTGTGTATACCCAGCTGATGGGTGAGCTGGAGGTTGGCTGATCTAGAATGGCCTCATTCTCAAGTCTGTTGGTTGGTTGTTTGGTGGCCAGGGTGACATGGGTGAAATACTGAATGTCTCTCAACACCCAGCAAGTGAACTCAGACTTGTTCACATGGCAACAGAGAGGGTTCCAAGAACAAGAACCTAAGCATCCAAAGCCCCTTGAGAGAAATGATGGTGATGATGATGGTGTTGGTGATGGTTATTGCATTTTCCATCCATGAACTAGGCTCCCTCTCACCACATTCTGCTGGTCAAAGCAAGTCACCAGGCCAGCCTAGATACAGGGAGTACAGGGAAACACGTCACTTCTTGATGGGGGAAGCAGCAAAGTCACATCCCAAACTGTGAAAAGCAGAGAGGGATGGTGGTGTTGTAATCAGTCTACCAAAAGGCACCAGGGCTGGCTCTGCCTGGTAATTCCCAAACTCTCAGTTGTCACATCAGCCATCGTGGATCAGAGCCTGGTCAGTCCCTTCAATACCCGTGTGATTGATCTCAAAAGTGGCTAATTCCAAATCGACTGTGTAGGGATCAATTCAATCATGTACCAAGAGACTGACTGACATTTATCTTTAAAAAAGGAAGGGGTGGTCTCTAGGAATGAGAAGCAGCCCCTCGTTTTTCCCTCTTAGATGACCGGACTATGCCCCACAGCTTTTAATGAGCAATTGGGCAGCAAGTGAAATGCCTGAAACCTGTGTCCAGATTTGCCCTTGGCAATCAGCATGGGGTGCTTGGAATGGCTTTGAATGCTTTTTCCAATTTCTCTTAGTAAAAGGAAAAAAAATGTTTTCTTCTCAGAGCTGTTTATGCCCACTGGGATTCTGGTTGGTACAGCAGTTTTAAAAGAGTGAGCTATTCAGGTGTGCTGACCGCTGGTGCTTGCCCAGAGTTCTGAGCTCAGGGACTTCAGAAGCACGCTTTGTGTATCCCTGTTCAGCATTCTCACCTCTTATACCCTGCATTAAAAAAAAATAAATGTTCTCTCTTTTAATTTGATAAAATCCAAGATACTATGCTATGACCTGACACATGATCATTATGAGAAAAGACTGATTTCTATCAAGCATGTTTCTGGGGACTTTTTTTTTTTTTTTTAAGTTTGTTTCATTGCAGATCAGATGAGCAATCATCAGGTTTAGGGCATTTTTTATAAATGGAGAAAAAGGACCAGACCTATCAGATGAAACCCTATTCTGATGTAAAGGGAGTCTCTACCCTATAACAAGAGACAACATCCACACTGTCATTAAGAGTATGAATTCAGAAGCCAGACTGCCTGGGCTCACATTTTCCAACTTTGCCATTTGCTGTCTTTTGTGACCTTGGACAAGTTATATGGGCCTTTATGCCTCAACTTCCTCATCTGCAAAATGGGGATGATAATAATACCTTCTTCAAAGGATCGTATAAGAATGAAATTCGTTAATGCATATTGGGCACTTAAAACAGTGTCTGGCATAGAGTAAGTGCTCTTATGGAAACATTTACCATTACTGTTACTTTGTTGTTTTGGTTGTTGTTGTTTTTGATACTACTTTTCATTATCTCAGTGATTCTGTATATAAGAATTGGGCTCAAGTACAGGTGCAGTGGCTCATGTCTGTAATCCCAGCACTTTGGGAAACAGAGGCAGGCAGATCACTTGAGCCCAGGAGTTTGAGACCAGCCTGGGCAACATGGCAAAAACCCCATCTCTACAAAATACAAAAACTAGCTGGGTATGGTGGCATGCCCGTAGTCCCAGCTACTCAGGAGACTGAGGTAGGAGGATTGCTTGATCCCAGGAGGCAGAGGCTGCAGTAAGCCAAGATCATGCCACTGCATGTCAGCCTGGGTGACAGAGTGAGACCCTATCTCAAAAAAAAAAAAAAAATTGTGCTCAAGTTATCAGTTCAGAAAAATATCAGATCTGAACCAGTTCATTCCTACTGTCTTCCATCAGTAACTGGAAATCTATTGAGCCTACTCTGTGCTTTACCCCGTGGTAAAGACCCTGTAGCTTGCAGGCTCACAGGCTGGAGAGACAAGTAAACATGTAGTTACAGTACAGCAGGAACCCAAAGGTGGGGACAAGGAGAACACATTGTAGGGATGGGAAACCTCCCTTTAAAACCTCCTTAGAGTGAGCCCAGCCCAGACCTAAAGCAATCAAGGAAGGCTTCCTGATGGAGATAAGAGCTGAAGCCCAGTAACTGAGAGTCGAGAAGGAAGAGGAGCAGAAATATGTACCAGAAGCAGGGAACAGAGCTAAGCGCGTCACCTCACCCTCACTCTCACCTTTTGAGGGAGGTACTGTGATTACTATCATTTTACAGATAAGAAAACTGAGGCTCAAAGAAGTTAAGTAATTTGGCCAAGGCCACAGGGCCAGTAGGTGGCAAAGCAAGAAGTTAAATCTGGACGGTGCAAAGAGCTACCGTGGTGAGCTTGAGCGACTGAGTGGATTTTTGCCAGGCTGCAGATGGTGGCATAAGGAACAGGCAGGACACCTTAAGGAGAGGCTCACCGGGCCTCCGGTGTGATGGGGAGGTGGGCGGGGCCTCCTGTGTGATGGAGAGGTGGGCAGGGCCTCCTGTGTGATTGAAAGGTGGGCGGGGCTTAATGCGTGATGGAGAGGCGGATGGGGCCTCATGTGTGACAGTGCATTAGTTTGTTGGGGCTGCCATAGTCAACTACTGTACTAGACTGAGTGGCTTAAAAAACAGAAATGTATTTTCTCACAGTTCTGGAGGCTGACAGCCCAAGATCAAGGTGCTGTCAGGTTGGTTTCTCCCAACCCTGTTGAGGTAGGAGGATCGCTCTCTCCCTACCTTCTCTCTGTGTCCTCACCATGGTCTTTTTCTCAGTGCTCGAAGCCCTAGTGTCTCTTTGTGTTTCCAAATTTCCTCCTCTTATAAAGACACCAGTCAGGTTGGATTAGGGCTCACCCTAATGGCTTCATTTTTAAGTGAATCGCCTCTTTAAAGGTCTCATCTCCAATTACTGTCACACCCTGCGGTACAGGGGTTAGAGCTTCAACAAATGAATCTGGGATGTCCACAATTCAGACGATTACAAATTATTTAGGAGGTTTGAAGATTTTTTTTTTTTTTTGAGGTGGAGTCTCGCTCTGTCACCCAGTCTGGAGTGCAATGGCGGGATCTTGGCTCACTGTAATCTCTGCCTCCTGGGTTGAAGCAATTCTCCGGTCTCAGCCTCCTGAGTAGCTGGACTTACAGGCACATGCCACCACGCCTGGCTAATTTTTGTATTTTTATTAGAGACAGGGTTTCACCATGTTGATCAGGCTGGTCTCAAACTCCTGACCTTGTGATCCGCCTGCCTCATCCTCCAAAAGTGCTGGGATTACAAGCATGAGCCACTGCACCTGGCCAAAGTTTGATGATTTTAAGCAAGAGAGGGAGAGGGTCAGGCTGGCATCTGCTCTTGTCACCTGAAGAAATGAATCTGATGTTCACATGCCCCACCTCCCCTCTACCCCTTGTGACCAAGCAGATCCCATCTCACCGATTCACTTCCTTTGTTTATTTCCCTCCCCACCCCACACATCCCAAAGCCCAGGCCTGCAGAGCCTCCAAGTTGCAAAACAGAAAAGCCAGTAGGTCTCTCCCTCAGCCTCTCACAACCTCCTAGGGTTATGGGGAGGGTATAGTGAGGTGCTCATGGTCCAGTGCCAAGCGTGTGGCACAGCTAGCTGCTGCTAGTGCTGAATGCTGGACATGGCCTCTGTGCCCAGACCTACCAAAATGCCGTCACCTGTAGGGCTCAAGACAGTGTTAATGGAGAAGAAAGAGACAAGAATTGAAAAGGGGTCAGGCACAATAGCTTATACCTATAATCCCAGAGCTTTGGGAGGCCAAGGCAGGAGGATCACTGGAGGCCAGGAGTTTGACACTAGCCTGGGCAACATAGCAAGACCCCATCTCTACAAAAAAAAATTTAAAAATTAGCTGGGCATGGTAATGTGTGTCTGTAGTCCCAGCTACTCTAGAAGCTGAGGCAGGAAGATTACTTGAGCCCAGGAGTTGGAGGCTGCAGTAAGCCATGAACTCCAGTCTGGTGACAGAATAAGAGCCTGTCTCTTAAAAAAAAGTTTTATTTAATAAAATAGCTGAAAAGGCTGTAGGCTTACAAGTCCTTTAAATTAGAAGTAAAGGAATAGCAGGTGCTTAGTAAATAATTTGTGGCAGGAAAAGACCCCAGTGAAGAAGGGAAAGAGAGTTTCTCACTGTAGTTTTCCAAAGACCTGGTGGATACAGCCACCCTAATAGACAGGAGTGAGGGGTGGGTTCGGGCAGGGCCGTTCCCCTTTAAGCTGAGCAAATGCAAGCCCCTTAAGGGATTAGCCGGGATAACCCTGGGTCAGCTCCACATTTAAGCCCAGGGTTTGGATATCACCTTCTGAAGAGGTGCCTTCTGGAAACAGAGAGTATAGATACCTTCCTGCCCCTGGGAACACCAGGCTGAGGAACCCTGGGGAGTGTGGATCAGGGCAGGATGCAGTTTCAGAGAAGAGCAATTACACAGGTTCTTAATGGAGGCATCTGGCCCATTAGTGTAAGAGGAGAAATCTTGCGGGGAGGAGGGCAGCTGGCCAGGACTCCACCTGTTTCCAGGAAAAAAGGCAGGCAGCAGGTTAACCCTCTCCTGACCTCGCTCTCGGGGTGACCGCTGCGTTGGCTTCATCAGCACCTCATCAGAGCCCGGGCCTGTGAGAGCACAGACATGGAGTTAAACTGACACTGGTCAAGTTCTCACTAATCCTAGTAGCGTGACCTCAAGTCACTCACTGCCCCTCTCTAATCCTCCCGTCCCCCATGTAAAGTGGAAGTGGGAGCAGTATATTACCTCTAGGGCTTTTGTGAGCTTTAAATGAGATACTGGGAACCATCTCAGTCACCAACAAGCTCTTTGGCCTTGAGCAAAGTGATTCCACCTCTCTGAGCCTCAGTTTCCCCTTCTCTAAAATGTGTGTAATAATTCATACCCCAGCAGGCTGTTGGAAGAATTAAATAATGTGTATAAAATGCCCCCATCGATGCCTGGCTCATTGTAGGTGTTTAATACAAAGTATCCAAAAAATCAGAAAATGTAGGTGAGACACATGTAATTGTTGTTTAAGACATCAAACACATAGGCCATGTCCAGCATTTAGCAATAGCAGTGGCTAGCTGTACCACAAATGCAGTGGTATGACCTCGGCTCATCACAGCCTTGACCTCCCTGGCTCAAGCGATCCTCTTACCTCAGCCTCCTGAATAGCAGGGATCACAGGTGCATGCCACCATGCCCAGCTTATTCTAATTTTTGTATTTTTTGTAGGCTGGTCTCAAACTCCTGAGCTCAAGCAATCCACCTGCCTCAGCCTCCCAAAGTTCTGGGATTATAGGCATGTACCACCATGCCCAACCTGAGACGTATTTTTAAACAGTGTTTTAGTGAACATTTTTTTTTTCTTTTTTGAGGCAGAATCTCGCTCTGTCCCCCAGGCTGGACTGCAATGGTACAATCTCAGCTCACAGCAACCTCTGTCTCCCAGGTTCAAGCGATTCTCCTGTCTCAGCCTCATGAGTAGCCTGGGATTACAGGAGCCCGCCATCACACCTGGCTAATTTTGTATTTTTAGTAGAGACGGGGTTTCACCATGTTGGTTAGGCTGGTCTCGAACTCCTGACCTCGGGATCCACCTGCCTCGGCCTCCCAAATTGCCGGTATTACAGGCGTGAGCCACTGCACCCGGCCTAGCAAACACTTTCAAGTAATATGCTCTATGTGTTTTTCTTCAACACCCAGCTATATTTTCAGGCAAAGGACTCATAAATGCAAAGCAATGCATCCAATTTTTAATCTGGGGAGGGGAAGCACAATTAATACACTAGTTTCCCTGTGTTTCCAGACTTTTTACACACTCCTAGTTTATTTATTGTACTTTTATCAGATTAACAATTGGACCTACATAGGATACTGATTTCCTTGAAGCCTCTCATTTGCCTGAGTCAAGACTTCCAGCTGGGGAACCCCTCCTTTTTTCTCTCCCTGCTATATACACAAATTCTCAGAAACTGGCATTGGATAATCTCATTTCAAATTGGCTCTACTACCTACTGGCCTGGTGACCTGGCACAACACCGTTAAGTCCTGTGAGCCTCTGATTCCTCATCTGTAAAATGAGCTAAAGAATATCTCATGCGCCCATTGCAAAGGCCAAATGAGACGATACATGCCAAATACTTACACAGGCCTGAGCCCACTCCCTCACTGGGAGCAAGTACCTCTACTATTTCTGTGGCTATTTTTGTGAAGAATGTTGTTCTAACGGGATTCCACTGTGTTCCCTCTCTCTGTCTTTGCAGCGAGCCCCTCTTCCGCCAGCTCTGTGCTCTCCACTGGCTTCTGGAGGCCCTGACTATCGACCACACCCACCACACCATGAAGCCTGTGATCACCTGCTGGAATCCAAAGTACGCCTCAGCCCTCCAATTTGCGGTAGACTAACAATAGGCTGGGCAGTGGGGAAGGGACTCCTGTACGTTCTTCTGCTCCCTTTGCTGTTTTTGGTGGGTGGGTTGTTTTAGGAGCTCTTCTATGTGCTCTGTGGGATCTGAACAGGGGAGAACTAGAGACAGCTTATGCAGATTCATGGGAGCCGGCTGTGTGCATCTCCTTCCCGCATCTCTTCCCAACTCCACATTCAGTGACATCACATGGGTAGCCTGAAATCAGCCAGCCACAATGGGAATATTTACACCACAGAAATTGGCAAGCTACGGAAACCCAGCTTGGGATCCACAGCTCGGATGCTCTCCAACTCTCTTCTTGGACTGTGTCTCCCTAACACCATTCTTTATTCTTCTTCCCTTTCCTCCTCATTTCCCTCCCTCTTATTCTTTCTTTTCTTTTTGTTTTTATTTTTATCCTTTCTTTCAAGTTTGTGTTTCGTTTTGCTTTGGTCTTTTTGGTTTTTAACATACATTGGTGGCTATTTCTCCACTTGGACGCAAGGGAATATTTGGTATTCAGCTCCCTGGAGCAGCTGGGTCTGTACAGGCAGAAGCTCCAGAACATGTTGTCTGGGTCAAGAGAAGTGTTCAGTGTTCCCAGCAGAGGAGAGAGTTCACACAAAAGCTTTGAGGCCACTGTTGCAGGAACAGCATTGTACACACAGGGCAGAACAAAGAACAGACAGGCAGGTAAAGGCATTGGTTCTTTAAGAAGAGTCAGGTTGTTTGTTAAGAAGGGGCCAAAAAAAGGTAAAGAACCCTGACTTGAGGAATCAGATTTTCACTGTGAAAATCACAGCCTGAGTTAAATGAGATAGTTCCCCACCTGTGGTGCTAACCTGTGCACTGACATTGCCATCCTCTCACAATCCTGCCTCCCAGGAGGACCTCGTCTTCCTCCAACCAAAACTTGAGTCTTAATTAACTCTTTCCTCTTTAAGGCATTTATTACCCATTCCCTAGATCTCCTCCAACTCCAAGTCGTCTCTTACACCAGGACCTAGAGAAACTAACCTCAAATCCAACCAGCAATATAAATCATGCATCCATTGATAGATCAGTATCTCCAATTAATTCAGCGTTTTAGGTTGGGATGAATTTTAAACTATAGTCTTTTTTGATATAAGTTGTTGACAGACTATTTTTTTAAGCAGCAGGCACTCATTTTTTTAAAATAGAAACCCCTATAATGTAAAATAGACTTTTCTAAATGAAACTTCTTCATGAAGCAAGAGGTTTGGGGGCCTGGGAGAGCTAGGACCCCTCCAACTAACTTCTGTCCTCACCATGGCACCCTAGTTATTTCCAAAATATCTTTGTGGCTTCCAAAATTCCTTTGAAAACAACAGCCTTAAAACATTTTTTATGCCTTTTATTTTTTAAAAGAGATGAGAGTCTTGCTCTGTTGCCCAGGCTAGAGTACAGGGGCACAATCATAGCTCACCACAGCCTTGAACTCCTGGGCTCAAGCAATCCTCCTGCCTCAGCCTCCCAGACAGCTTGTACTACAGGTGAATGCCACCACACCTGGCTAATTTTTTTTCTTCCTTTCTTTTTAAATTATACTTTAAGTTCTGGGGTACATGTGCAGAATGTGCAGGATTGTGACATAATTATACAGATGCCATGGTGGTTTGCTGCCTCCATCCCCCTGTCACCTACATTAGGTATTTCTCCTAATGTTATCCCTCCTAACCTCCCCAACCCCTGCTATCTTTCCCCTAGCCCCCCAACCCAACAACAGACCCCAGTGTGTGATGTTCCCCTCCCTGTGTCCATATGTTCTCATTGTTCAGCACCCACTTATGATTGAGAACATGCGGTGTTTGGTTTTCTCTTCTTGTGTCAGTTTGCTGAGAATGACAGTTTCCAGCTTCATCCATGTCCCTGCAAAGGACATGAACTCATCCTTTTTTATGGCTGAATAGTATTCCATGGTGTGTATGTGTCACATCTTTTTATCCAGTCTATCACTGATGGGCATTTGGGTTGGTTCCAAGTCTTCGCTATTGTAAACAGTGCTGCAATGAACATATGTGTGTATGTGTCTTTATAATAGAATGATTTATACCCGTTTGAGTATATACCCAGTATGGGATTGCTGGGTCAAATGGAATTTCTATTTCTAGATCCTTGAGGAAGTGCCACACTGTCTTCCACAATGGTTGAATTAATTTACCCTTCCACCAACAGTGTAAAAGTGTTCCTATTTCTCCACATCCTCTCCAGCATCTGTTGTCTCCAGGTTTTTTAATGATCACCATTCTAACTGGCGTGAGATGGTATCTCAATGTGGTTTTGATTTGCATTTCTCTAATGACTAGTGATGATGAGCGTTTTTTCATATGTTTGCTGGCTGCATAACTGTATTCTTTTGAGAAGTGTCTGTTCATATCTTTCACCCACTTTTTGATGGGGTTACTCATTTTTTTCTTGTATATTTGTTTTAGTTTTTTGTAGTTTCTGGATATTAGCCCTGATATTAGCCCTGGATATTAGCCCTGATATTCTGGTTCAGTCTAATGATTGTTTCTTTTACTGTGCAGAAGCTCTTAAGTTTAATTAGATCCCATTTGTCTATTTTGGTTTTTGTTGCCATTGCTTTTGGTTTTTTGGTCATGAAGTCCTTTCCTATGCCTATGGCCTGAATGGTATTGCCTAGCTTTTCTTCTAGGGTTTTCATGGTGTTGGGTTTTATGTTTAAATCTCTAATCCATCTGGAGTTAATTTTTGTATAAGATGTAAGGAAGGGGTCCAATTTCAGCTTTCTGCACATGGCTAGCCCATTTTCCCAACACCATTTATTAAACAGGGGATCCTTTCCCCATTGCTTGTTTTTGTCAGGTTTGTCAGAGATCAGATGGTTGTAGATATGTGGCATTACTTCTGAAGCCTCTGTTCTGTTCCATTGGTCTATATCTCTGTTTTGGTACCAGTACCATGCTGTTTTGATTACTGTACCCTTGTAGTATAGGTTGAAGTTAGGTAGTGTGATGCCTCCAGCTTTGTTCTTTTTGCTTAGGATTGTCTTGGTTATGTGGGCTCTTTTTTGGGTCCATATGAAGTTTAAGATGTTTTTTTCCAGTTGTGTGAAGAAGGTCTATGGTAGCTTGATGGGGATAGCATTGAATCTATAAATTACTTTGGGCGGTATTGACATTTTCACATTACTGATTCTTCCTAACCATGAGCATGGAATGTTTTTCCATCTGTTTGTGTCCTTTCTTATTTCCTTGAGCAGTGGTTTGTAGTTCTCCTTGAAGAGGTCCTTCAGGTCCCTTGTTAGTTGTATCCCTAGGTATTTTATTCTCTTTGTAGCAATTGTGAATGGGAGTTCACTCATGATTTGGCTCTCTGTTTGTCTGTTATTGGTGTATAGGAATGCTTGTGACCTGGCTAATTTTTTTTTAAGTTTTTAGAGACAGTGTCTTGTTATGTTGCCCAAGCTGGTGTCTAGCTCATGGCCTGAAGCTATCCTCCTGCCTTAACATCCCAAGTAGCTGGGATTACAGGCTATTTATTTTTCTCTAAAATAAAACTGCTGAAGTAATAAGAGAATATAATTTGTGCTTGTGAAAGTCTTTCAAAAAATGTGTAAGTATATAAAGTATGAAAGCCTTTCTTCCCACCCTGAAATCCCCTTCTTAAAGAAAACTCCTTTTAAAAGTCTGATATATGTCCTTCAAAATCTTTCTCTATTTTTCCCCTTGAACAGTGACTCATGGGCATCTTTCCATAATGGTATACACAAGTTTACACATTCTTTCAGTGGCAGCAGAGTATTCTATTGTATGGATGGAGTATAGCCCATTTCTCTATTAACAGACACTGAGGTCATTCCCAAATTTTTGACATTTCAAGTAATATTGCATGGAATATCTTTAAACATATCTTTTATGACCAGTTGCAAGTGTTTCTGTTGGCTGAATTCCAGAAATGAGAATTCCTAGGTAAAAGCAATATCTTTTTTTCCATAGTTGATTGCTTACATTCTAAGAAAAAAGCCTCTGAGCCAGAGGGCTCCTGATAGCATTTCATCTCCCTGAGCAAACCACCAACAGCAACATTTTGCTTCCTACATGTGGGCACCCATTCTCCAAAATTGAGAAAAGAACATCATGTAGAATTTGGATTGGGAAGAGAAAAGGGGCCATGTTTCTTTTCTTTGGTCATTTTTAGAAATGTGCTCAGAATGTGACCAAAAATTGTTAACTATAGTAAAAAGATGTAGTGGTCACATTGAGAGTAGCAGTTCTTCTACAGTGACTTGTAGTGGTAGAATTCCATCAGTGTTCCAAGGATGTCCAGCTCTATAAAATCAGAACCAGCCATCCTGAGGGAAAAAAAATGCAGTCCAGGAAGATTCCCATAGGAAGTCAGCATATTTGTTAGGGTTTGTTTTTTCTAGTTGTCCATTTCTTCCTGGTGGGTATTTTAGCCTAGGGTCAATGACAATGCTGGCAAATGTTTTAGCAACCAGTTCTCTAGGAGGTGAAGAACGGTGATTTGTGACAATGCCAATTTCAATGGTGTAAATACTCCCACTATGGCTGATTTCAATCTTACCAACATGATGTCACTCAACTTGGGAAGAGATGTACAGAATTCGTTCTTGTGAGCTAGTATGAGCCAGGTCCAGCACACCACTGTTTGGGACTCATTTTTAAAAATTATGAATCTGGGGGGGCAGTTTAAGTTCCCTATAAAGTGTCAGAACACATCTTTTTAGTTATAAGAAAGCAGAAAGAGCTCTTCTCTTCAATGCTTAATCTCTATTTATGAAGTTTCACCCTTATTAGAAGAGTGTGAATTTCCCCAAATCTTCAAGTGAATTTTTTTAAACCCAGAGGGATTAGAGTGATCAAGAGCAAAGGGTTTAGCATCAGTTGAACCCAGATGAGTCAAGGCTGTGCCGCTTAATAGCTGTGTGACCTTGGGCAAGTCACTTGACATCTCTAGGCCTGTTTCTTCATCTGTCAAATGGGTTCCTGCCTCAGAAGAGTTATTGTAGGGATTAAGCAAGATCAAGTCCATAGAGCATTTAGCCTAATATCTGGAAACATAATGCATGTTCACTAAATGAGAGCTATAAAAGGTAAAAATCCCTATTTTAAAGAGAAGGTAGGTGTATAATTACCAGTACCATTGAGACTGAAGGCTAGGAAAGAAAGGAGCTTCTGAGCAGAATTTTACCAACAGGTAAGATCTGTGTTCACTGGGTGAACAGACAAATATACAAACATACAGGGAAAAAGGGCTATACAATGTCACCCAAAACCTAGTTGCAAAGATAACCCATGTAAGGAGCCCAAGAAGATAATACCAAATTTCCAGTTCACCTGATTGTGCTTTTCTGCATCTCCATCATTAAGCAACCAGTATCTCCTGTTACTAAAGCGTTTTGACATTTAAACCCTGGGCCCTGACACCCACCATGCATTTTCCAAAAGGAAATATCCATCCTCAGTGACCTGTAGATCCCAGAGGCTCCATTTCGATTAGGCCTAATGACAGCTGTAGATCCAGTTCCTCCCCGTTATGGATTTCATAGCAAGAAAGTGGGGGTGGTTCTATACCTCAACACGGGCTTTCTACAGGCAGCAAAATTCACTTACTGGAGGTTACTGTGCTGCAAGCAGAATGGTCTTCGTTAGTTGCAGGATGATCTCATATTTGGATGGATTGGTGGATGTTTGGGTAAATGAACAGATGACAGATTTTAGGATGTCATTATGAGTTGCATCTGAGTCTCTGCTTTATTGAGAGAAAAAAACTCCTCAACTTCCCAATTTCATGCGGCAATTCAAACACATTATCATTTCTCAGCATCCTTGTTAATTCCACTGCTAACAAGAGAGTTTATTTCAATTGACAAGATGATCAGGTCCATGATAGAAACTGAAACCAAGCCTTCAATAATGAATGTGCCAATTACGCTTCTCCAGGAGATACAAGCTTCTTTTTAGACAAAGTGGGATCTGATTTTTTTCATGAAGGCCCATAAGTATTTATTGAAACCCTTAGGGCCAACTGCATGTTAGACTTCTGAGGGGGTTTTTGTTTTTGTTTTTGCATGTAAAAAAGGAAATATGAGACATGTCCCATATAGAACATCACACTCCCAGAGGGGCCTGCCATCAAACACAATATTTCTGCAGAACACAAATAAGTGAATATTTGTCTTAAGTGCATAACAAAGGTCAAAGAGAGAGGCCATCAATAGCCTCCCATCAGTTTTTGTCACACTCTGCTACCAAATAAGCTATTTAAATTGTTTGGAATTGGTTAAGTGGCTGTGAACCTGTATTGGTTTTATTAGAAGACCTACCTAGGAATGAGTAGACCTTTACAAAGATGCAGACGACATCAGGAGTGAGGAAATGTGGCAAGCTCTAATGCTGCCTCCCCTACCCCTGTGGCCATCTTCCCTAGTTGCAGTGAGGACAAAACAGGCCAGACCCCTGACCAAAGAGTGGAGTGAAGAGCTACCAACTAACCCTCCAGCAGGTGCAGCACATACCTTGAAGGAATCGTTCCAACAGGCTTGAGTCCCCAGAGTCCTGTGCTCTCCCCTAGTGCCACAGGGGCAGTACAGTTGTCTAAGTCTTATTGCTTCAGGCTGCCCAGAGAGACACCACTGGGCCCACTATTTAGTGGGGAGACCAGGTGGATGTAATCCCTATGCTTACAATCCTGATTCTTATAATCCTGACTCTTGTAATCCTTACTCTTAAGAGACACCAGACATTCAAGGGCTGGGCTGCCCAGGCACAAAAAACCCACTCTCCTTTAGAAATACACATATGGGCAAAAGGCAACCACACTTTGACGTTTCAAATATGACACAAATATCGAAACCCATCTACTGTTTTATGATGAAAATGGCTGGCACTTAAGTGCTTTCTATGTCAAGCACTGCTCTGGGTGTATTACTTCATTTAAACCTCATTCCAATTTACCAATAAGGAAACTGAGGCATGGAAAATTAATTTGCTCACAGATGCATAGCTAGCAAAAGGTAAGTCAGGATTTGAACCCAGGTAACCTTGCTGCAAAGTATGGGTGCTTCACCCCCAAATGGTTGTTCCTCTGTAGCTAAAGCCCAAAGTCTTTGATTAATTTAGAGAATAATCTGGCGCCCCCAACTCCAAGAAAAGAAGATCTTATTACAATGTGGTACTTTCTGGGAGGCCCCAGGAGACAAAAGGGACTTGACTTATCAAGATGTTATGACATGTAAAATGCAATTTTCTCTTACAAAATAATTTCAAGTGCCATTTTGCACATACTGTTTCAAAACTAAATTTTTGCTGTTTGCCTTAGTACATAAGAAGCACCTCTCCAAATCTGAACCTCTGCTGTGGAGTTTATCAGCATATGAATGTACTGAAACATATTTAACCAATATTCCAAGACCTTTAAGTCTTTTCCAAGTTTTTGCTTTCATGAAATACTGTTGCAGTCCTTCTGAACAACACACATAATAGCATTTCTTAAATTTAAATTGTTTATATTTAAATTAGTTTCCCCTTGTCATGTAGTACTCCTCCCCCACAACCAAGAAAATCTCATTTTCTGCACATCTGCCTTTTCCAGGCACTAGTGGGAATACTGCCATGAAGAAAACAGACAATACCCCTGTTCTCAGGAGCTTCCATTCTAGAGGGGGTGAGGGAAGCAACAGGTGATAAATGTGTAATAATCAAGATACTTTGAGACAGGAATAAGTGTCATGAAGAAATCGATGGGTGATGTGATAGTGGTGGGCAGGGGAGTTTTAAATTGGATCGTCAAGGAAAGACTCACTCAGAAGGTGACATGTGAGTGATGTCTCTGATTTCCCCTGCTCTCCTCTTTGCACTGATTTAATCACATGGCTCCTCCACTGTGGTTCTCCAGTGGACATCTCTATGGAGTAGGAGAACGTGACAGGAGGATCAGATCTTCACTCAGGAGGCAGGATGGAGCCACCTGGTCCGGAAAGTCCCCAGAGCTGTGACCTCTACCCTCTCCCTGATACAGAATCAGCAGCTATTCCCCTCGGTCATGGACACATGTGCACGTCCTAGCCTAGCCAACAGCTTTCCGCCCTGGGAAGCAGATGTTTTACCCCAGATGGGAGTTGAGAAAGAGAGCACGAAGTATTTGAGAAAATTGCTCTGAATTGCCACTGTGGATAGACATCTTCAAGTGACTGCCTGGAACAAAATGTGCTTGGCGGACACAGTTAAAAAAGATTTGACAGTACTCAACACCCTTGTCCCTTGATTTCGGGCAAATTGGATCCCCTAGGAGGCTTCAGCAGGGGGAAATTATGGTCTGAAAATTATAGCAACATCTCCCCCAAGGATCTGCCCTAGTGCCTTGTTGTCGACCATCAGCGGCTCCTCTAAGCCACAGTAAATCTCTGTTGAAAAGAGGTTATTGTTGTAAATAGCTGAACTGTATTTAGATCTCTAGACACAGGAGCCATGAAGCCTTTAGTAAGCCCCATTTCTTTTCATCTTCACGGCAATTCTTTGTCATAGCTGCTATTATCCACCCATTTTACAGATGAAGACAGTGAGGCTCAGAGAGGCTAAACCACTTATACAAAATCACACATGTAAGAAACAGTGGAGCAGACAGAGGACAAGAACAGCTGGTCCAACCTATTCTTAAATTCATGCTTAACCACTAAGATAACACTTTTCTGGTCCTGATACTCAGAGACTTGTCCGAGGTCACACAGTCAGTAAATCACAAGGATATCAAATGGGTGAGCTAAGTAAGTTAGGCTGCCCTAATGAACAACCCCCAGATCTCAGCAGTTTAAGGTAAAAGAAGCTCATTCCTTGGCTCACCTTTCAAGTCTATCAGGGAGGCTCTGCTCATTATAGTCACCCAGGGACTCACGCTGATAGAAGCTTCTACCATCAACGAGGCAGAAAAAGGAATCTGATGGCTTTAGGACTAGCTCTTAAAGCATCTACCCAAAGTCCCGCATGTCACTTTCACTCATGTATTTTTGAACAAAGCATGCCACAGTACTACACTTGCCTTCAGAGAGCAGAGAAGACCTGGAACTATTTGGTGGATGGCACTAATGCTTACCCCACCAGGCCAGGCGGAAGGACCACCAACTCTCTTTGCCTTCTCCGCAAGGTATGCAAGGGACGAGGCAGCTTAGGTGGTTTTATTTTTTTTCTTTCTCCCCCTATTGATCTTCCTTTTTGGGTTATTCGCTACTAAAAATGAAACATCAGAAAGACCAATTCCGTCTAACCAGGCCTTTTCTTTATCAATGGGTTTGCAAGAGCAAGGGCTCCAGGCTTTTTCAGGTCTGTGGGAATCTTGCTGCATTTTTAACTCATTTAGCCTGCTCCTTGAAGTTGCAATGGATTTCAGGTCGTCTTGGAAGTCAGCATTAGTGAAAAACTTCCATCTTCCCGATTGGACCTGAATATTTAAGATTTGGAAAGCTTTGCTGGGACCAGATTTAATTTTAAAAGTGGAAAGGGGGTTGCTTTTGAACTTCAAGAAGAAGGCTGGAGGCTCAGCAGGGGCTGCTTTAGCAAAGGAAAATGCGAAAAGCCCTGTGGTCTTGAAAGAAACGCTCCAAAGTGAAAAAAATAACGCTAAAGCTTCCAGTGGGTGAACCTTAAATCAGACTTCAAAAGCACTGCTAGTTTAAATATTGTTTATAGGACTGAAGTATTGCTCCTTCCTCTGGCTGGATTTTAAATATCCCCTAATTTGATTACTCGGGGGAGAGGCAGGCAGAACCAGCTTAAATGAGCTTCACTGTTAATTATTCAGAGGGCTTTTTATTGTGTAATCAAACATAAAGTCTTACAAAAAGCTTAGAGGCACATTCTCACCCCACCTCCCCAGCCCGACTTCCACTTTGGGTCTGCGTGCATTTCTTGTGTGGTGGCTGTTCACTGGCAGATCTTCAGCAAAGTCCCACTGGTGAAGAGAAGACACCCCCAGCTGGGAAAAGCCTTTGATTCTGCTGCTCAGATCTCCATGCCATGAGAAGTCAGCCTTGTTAGGTTTATCTTGATCACCTTTGCCTTCTATATCAGAGCACCTCCCTTCTACCCACAACCACCAGCACGCAGCAGCCCCTAACAAGCCTAGACCCTTGTCAATGTCTCCCCAAACCAAAGCAGTTCTATTCATCCTCTTTTCTTTTTTCGAGACAGAGTTTCACTCTTGTCGCCCATGCTGGAGTGCAATGGTGGGATCTTGACTCACTGCAACCTCTGCCTCTTGGGTTCAAGCTATTCTCCTGCCTCAGCCTCCAGAGCATCTGGGATTACAGGCATGTGCCATCATGCCTGACTAATTTTTGTATTTTTAGTAGAGAAGGGGTTTCACCATGTTGGCCAGGCTGATCTCGACTCCGGACCTCAGGTGATCTGCCCACCTCAGCCTCCCAAAGTGCTGGGATTACAGGTGTGAGCCACCACACCTGGCTCGTCTTCTCATTTCAAGTTCCTGCTCTCTGCTAGGTGAGAGCTACCCAAATAGTTAAAAGGAACCTCAAGATCTAAAATTCTTTCTGCAAAGAAAAAGGGGATAAAGAAAGAGATAGGTAGATGGATGAATGGAAGGAAAGATATATGGACAGAGAGACTGACAGACTAGTCAGTCGACCAATAGATATGTAAAGGTAGTTGAGAGATTACACACTGAGACTGCCTGCTCTCTTATCAATAGAAACCCACTGCCCCATAGCCACAAGTCCAAAATCCAAAAGCTCTGAAAACTCAGTTTTTTCATAAGTCATTTGGCAGCAAAATCTGACATGAACGAATCTAAGTTGGTAGCAAAGTTTGACTTAAAACTACTTCTGGTCTTTTTTCTCCCACCTAGTGTAAATAACAGTGTGTTTCATTGCAGAAATATTCATGTGTTTGGTTATAAGATGCTGTCCCTTTAGCTCCCGCAGAAGGATTATGTTAACATATAGTATACGCAGCATGTTTCCTTTCCAAAATGCCAAAATTGTTAATTTGGCAACACATCTGGTCCCACAGATTTCAGATAAGGGATTATGGCTGTGTCACCCACAGAACCTACTGGGCTTCAGTCTCCTTTCCAGAAAATTCCCAACCCATGAGAGGAAGATCCAGAGTTTGTAGAGCCTGAAGCTTATGTAACTAGGCAGAGGGCACTTTACAAAAAAAAATACAAAATTACAATATCAAATTAGGTACAGGGTCCTGGAAGAGGACCCACATAAGTGAGGAGCCCTGAAGCTTTAGCTTCATTTGTTTCACTGTAAATGACTTAAACTTCCTTTGTTCTCCCATCTGAAAAGGGGATGACAATGACTACATCACAAGGTTATAGTGATCGAGATGTCTCAGTGAGAAGGCACAGTAGGGTTTTGCCCACAGTGTTGTAGAGAAATTTTGCCCGATCAACCTCCAATCAGTGATTTTCACTGTGTAACCCACCCCCATCAGCCCCGCCCCCAACCCCACCCAGTAATATTCTCTGTGTGTCTCTCTCAGAAATGTCCCTGATAGTGGACCCCTTGGGCAACAGAAAAAGCAAAGATTCAGAAATGAACATGCTTTTCAATTCACCCCCCAGGAGTAATCGCAGACCTGCCCAGGATTCTATGAGAGGACCAGGTCTAAAATGAAAATAGATGCAAAAAATATGCAAATATATACCACCTCCCTCCTCCACCCAGTAAGCAAAAGTCTCTCCAAACCTTGATTTCACTCAAAAGAGCCAGCTATGGAGAACTACCCCTCCCATGTCTTCACAAGTACAGGAGTCGGGGTGGAAATCCTAACAGAGCCCAGCCACTATTTCTCCATTTATTGCATTTCTTAAAAGAACTTGTAATAAACCGAGGCTCTGGAAACGGGAAACTCATTAAGCTGTTTCTCACTCAGGGACCCAGGGGGAAGCAAGAGCACCATTAAAAAAATCAATAAGGACAAGTCCATGGGACAGAAGTGGGAGCATTTCGTCACTGCACCAAAGGTAACCAACCACATGCGACTCAACCCTTTGGCTCTGAGGCCCCAGTTTGCGTTGAGGAATATTTTTGCCGTCTTTTCTCTAATGGGATTTCTTTTTTCTAGTTAGTTCTTGGAGTGAAGGGAAGTCAGAGCCACATGCTGTTGGATGGTTCTTTGTAAATTTTAATTAAAACAGTTATCTGGGGATTATAGGAGAAATGACATTTGGCTGGATGCCACATAATGGGGACGGGAGGGGCTTGCTAAGCAGCTGCTTAACAGGATGTCACCAGAAGGAAATGGACTCACCTCACTCTATCTTCTAAATCAATAACAGGCATTTCTCTCTCCCTCTCCCTCCCTCCGTCTCTCTCTGTCTCTCTCTCCTCTTTAACCTAGTCAGAAAATAGAAGCCAGGCACAGTAGCTCATGCTTGTAATCCCAAGGGATTGGGAGGCCAAGGCAGGGGGATCGTTTGAGCCCAGGAGTTTGAGACTGGCCTGGGCAACACAGCAAGACCTTGTCTCTACAAAAAAATTAAAAATTAGCTGGGCATAGTGGTGTGCACATGTAGTCCCAGGTTTTAGGGAGGCTGAATTGGGAGGATCATTTTAAGCCGAGTAATTGGAAGCTGCAGTGAGCTATAATCCCACCACTGCACTCCAGCCTCCCACCTGAGCAACAGAGTGAGATCCTGTCTCTGAGAAAAGGAAAATAAAAAGTGAGTGATTCAACAGACGAGATTTTCTACAAACCGGAACATGCATTTAAGAGGACACCAAGATACAGATTGTGTTTACCCAAAGTTATTCCTAACCCAGGACCTCCCAAACTCATCTGCTCAATAAACAAGCCTAACAAATAACAATAATAACGGCAGGAGGTAATCTTGAGATAGGTAAAGGTAATAGAGCACACAACTAGAGTGTCTGCTGAACCTGTCCCCTAACCCATAAAATGGATATAATGCACTTTCCTGCCTACCTCACAACTTTAGTGAAGAAAGCCAGGAAATAAATAGAAAGCAAACTTACTTTAAAAATGTGAGAATGCTTAGCAGTACTGTGGCTATGTAAATTTTAGAGGCCACTGCTCAACATAATTGTAAATGGGCTAGGTTCTGTGCTAAGGAAGCTTCCGTAGGTATATCCAGTTATGTCCTCTTAATAACCCTGTGGGGCACTGTTCTTACCCCCAGGTGAGAGAGAAGGAATTTGTGGGCTCAGAGAGGTTAAGTGACTTCCATGAGGTTGCCCAGCTGGGTAATGGCAGAGCCAGAAGTTAATTCTGGGTCTGTTTATTAAACATAGTTTATTAAACATATAAACATAAATCTGTTGATTAAACATATGAACATCCAATGCCTGTTCTCCCTGACCTCATAATTATAGTTGCCCCTCATGAAGAATTTCACCATTTTCTTACTCTTTCATCAGGGTGCTCCTAGGCTTAAGAAGTAAGAGCCTTGGTTTTTATGGCAGAAAGTTGCTATGGAGATACAGTGTGCATCCGTCTTCAGAGATGTACAGAAAAAGCAGCGGGAGCCACAAATCTTTGGGGAAAAAAAAAATCCTTCAGAGATATTCACTACTAAAATTGGAGGAGGGGAGGGGGAGAATTAATAGCTGTGCTTGGACTTTTGCAAAACTGAATTCACCAGCAAGTTGGTGGGTCAAACCCTGGGCTGCAGCACGTTCCACTCTGGGTATAAGGGAGCACTAAATTGGGATGCAGGAGACCTGGCTCAGACATGGTGACTCAGTTCACTGTGTGACCTTGGACAAGTCCTTTCCCCTCTCCTGGGCCTCAGTTTCTCTACCTATAAAATGAGGACCTTGAAAGAGGGAATCCAACCAGCTCACACAGCCCCTGATGCTCCTCTGTATGTATAGGCAGTGTTCGTAGGGGCCAGGCAAACTGTGTTATTAATGAAATAAAAAGCCAGGCTGAATGTGACAGTAGGGAGTGGTAGGGTCTGTGGCAAACTGGAGAAGTCCTGCACAGCTAAAGTGAAGAATCTCTGTGCGGCCGGGCACGGTGGCTCCAGGCTGTAATCCCAGCACTTTGGGAGGCCGAGGCGGGTGGATCACGAGGTCAAGAGATCGAGACCATCCTGGTCAACATGGTGAAACCCCGTCTCTACTAAAAACACAAAAAATTAGCTGGGCATGGTGGCACATGCCTGTAATCCCAGCTACTCAGGAGGCTGAGGCAGGAGAATTGCCTGAACCCAGGAGGCGGAGGTTGCGGTGAGCCGAGATCGCGCCATTGCACTCCAGCCTCAGTAACATGAGTGAAACTCCGTCTCAAAAAAAAAAAAAAAAAGAATCTCTCTGCAGCTTTAGCTCATTTTGCCTTGGGAGAATGAGAGCCCCGAGCTTATTATTTCTAAGAGAAACCAAAAACTTACATATTTATATAAAGGCCTCCCAATTTGTAAAATTCTGGGTAGCTAAACATGTCTCCCCATGGGCCACCAGTCTGCAACTCCTACTTCATAGAAATGTAAGGAAGCTTTCAGCAAATTCTTTTCCTCCATTGCCAAAAATCAATCCCTACTGCGATGGAACGTAGCAACTGGTTAACACTACTGCTGAGTGAAATATAAAAAATAGAGAAGAAGCATTTAGGGATTTAAGTCAATTCGGAGAGTTTTGGTTCAATAAAAGGCAAGCAAGTGCCTGTCACATCTTCCCCTACATTTTATTTTTTCTGCCACTTTCAATTAATCACAAGTGTCAGCCCTTCACTTTGGATTTCCTAGCTAGGATGGTTAATTAAATTTTAATTAATGGCAACTTTGGGAGCATAAGATGAAATCCTAGCTCAAGGAAGATACACGTAGAAGCCTGGATATGGAAGGCTCTTGTGAGATCACCCCAGGTTATTCTCTTTGTCTTATAAATGAGGAAACTTATAAATGAGGGGGGGCAGACTGACTTACTCAGGGACCCCTGAGGTCCCTTGGCTCTGACTCCAGTGCTTACTGCAAGATTCCAGGCTGCCCCATGCCACAATCTGTCCAGACTTCAAAAATTACATTGATCTTACCAGGCACAGTGGCTCACACCTATAATCCCAGCAGTTTGGGAGACCAAGGTGGGCAGACTGCTAGAGCTGAGGAGTTCAAGACCAGCCTGGGCAACATGGTGAAACCCCATCTCTACCAAAAATCCAAAAAAAAGAAAATTAGCCAGGTGTGGTGGTGGGTGCCTGTAATCCCAACTACTCGGGAGGCTGAGGCAGGAGAATCACTTGAACCTGGGAAGCAGAGGTTGCAGTGAGCCAATATCATGCCACTGTACTCCAGCCTGGGCGACAGAGTGAGACCCTGTCTCAAAAATAAAAATAAAAAAATTACATTGATCTGAAGAGTCTGGTTCTAGAGTCAGGAATTCACATTGTTCTAGATCAAATGGAAAGAGGCACCTTCTACATGTTTCATCCCTGAGCTCTGACATCATCTCTCCCCACAGTGACAGAGTAGAAGGGCCTTCTGTCAGTCTGGCAAGCTCTTGTCCTGTAGCATCAGGACAATGGGAGCATTGTACCAAGCTCCTAATTTATCAAAGGACAGGACAAGCCTGCTTTGGGCACTTGGCTTTTCTTGATCAGTCATTTTGTAACTTGCATGGCCTCTGGAAGATCTGGTTAAATCCAGTTCTCCAGTCTATCATATTCTAGAGCATTCTGTCATTTGTATAGAATTTCACTGAAGATTTGAGAATGATGAGGCAGGCACAGGGAGAGATCACACCTTTTTGGGGTTGTGTTTTTTTGGTTGGTTTTTGGTGTTTTTGTTTTGTTTTGTTTTGTTTTCTGGAGAGATGGAGTCTTGCTCTGTTGCCTAGGCTGGAGTGCAATGTCACGATCTCGGCTCACTGCAACCTCTGCCTCCTGGGTTCAAACAATTCTCCTACCTCAGCCTCCTGAGTATCTGGGGCTACATGCACCCACCACCATGCCCACCTAATTTCTTTTCTATTTCAGTAGAGATGGGGTTTCACCGTGTTGCCCAGGCTGGTCTCGAACTCCTGAGCTCAGGCAATCTGCACACCTCAGCCTCCCAAAATGCTAGGATTACAGGCGTGAGCCACCACATCCAGCTGAGGTCACATCTTAAGGCCCACACCTCTCTCTTCTCTTCCCCAACCTTCTCCTTCCCCTGTGCCACCAAGAAATCCTCCTCTCTTCTAGTACAAGAAGGTTCCACCCATAATCGGGGCCTTACAAGGTAGCCATTCAAAATATTGCTTCTGATCACATACAGTGGACTCCCTGAAATGAATTCTGCTGAATACAATTCTCTCCACCTTGTACAATGCATATTAAATCTTGGTGTGGTCTTTAGTGCTGTCTCTTCTCCCTGTCTCCTTTCCTAGGGTATCAAATGCTATGAGTTTCATCTAAAGAAGACACCAGTCTACCCATCAAGAGCTTCCAGTGTAAATGTGCTCAAATAAAATTAGTACTATTAAGTGAATATAAACTATAGCCCACTCTGTGTTGAGCTCTTTCTCTAGAGAAGCTGAGGGCCCATTTCCCCCTATGTAAACCTGGCATTTTAAATATCATAAGGAATCATTAGCATGAGATGAAGGACATTTTCAATGCCACTGGAAAAAAAAAACCTTTTGAAGTATTTTGAAGCCAAGCATAGTAATGAACTTTGGCATTAACCCGATTTGGGTCTGGATTCTGGTTCTGCTATTTTCTTGCTGTGACCTTGAGGAGGTTGGGAAGGCTCCATGAAATTTGGATCATGAGTTACATGAAGATATAACTCCAAACAGTGTATTCTGAAGTGACACCAATCTTGCAGGAAGGTACACACACATACGCACACACATAGTATGTGTGTGTTCTCTCTTACTCCTTTCCTTCCAAAAACCCACAGGACTTTCCCTATGTACCTCTCAATCCCTTCCAGACTTCTCATCCAATTCTCCTAGTCCACATAATCATGGCTTCTCCCCCAAGAATGCCACTGCGCCAGACATATCTGCTTCCTCCCATTTCACTTCCTAAATGTCAGGCCTAGAATTTTCCCTATCCTGTGTTCTTTAGAAAACCTTCATAATTACAAATGATTATTTGAGGCCCAGGTGTCAATTGGGGGACTGGGAAGTTTATATATGCAACTTGGAGCCAAAACCAAGATATGGCTAAAAATTAGACCAATCCTCATACAAAGGTTGAAAATCAGCTCCAATAGTTATTACGAAAGAAAAGTGCTGGAAACTATCATTCTCAGCAAACTGACACAAGAAGAGAAAACCAAATACCACATGTTCTCACTCATAAGTGGGTGTTGAACAATGAGAACACATGAACACAGGAAGGGGAACATCACACACTGGGGCCTGTTGAGGCGGAAGGAAGGGGCTAGGGGAGGGATAGCAGGTGATGGGGTGATGGATGCAGCAAACCACCATGGCACATGTATACCTATGTAACAAACCTGCACGTTCTGCACATATACCCCAGAACTTAAAATATAATTTAAAAAAACACGTGTTCTGGGCCTTGACAATATCATGGAAAGCACGTTTGGCTTCCTATGGTGATTTCTTGGGCAACTATGCACTCATTCAATAGAATACACTCTGTCACATTTGCTTCAAATAATACACATTTTTCAATTATCTCGATTTGTGACAAAAGGTCACTCCAGATCCAGAATATGTCTCATGGTGTTTGGAAAGAGCCAGAAGGAATTCACAGTTAGACCCAGGCTTTGCTTTTGTCTGCTGTCCCTTCCTACCTCCCTTCTTCCCTCCTTTTCTTTCTGTCTTTCTTCCATCTTCCCCGCCTCCCCTTCCTCAAACCTCTCTTTCTTCTCTTTCCTTTAGACCAAAAAATTCAAAACTCCTGCGATGCGGGTCACCAGCCGAAAACCAAGCCGGCGAAGCTCCACGCTCAGTCTGAGTCGGACCAGTGGGGGGTCCTCTCCCCAGAGCAGCATGCTCTCTGTGAACCCTGGCTCAGATGAGCCCCCGAGTGTGAACAACCAGGTGACCAGCAGCAAGGACATTGAGGACAATGAGTCATCTTCAACCAAGCCAGATGAAGAAGCTCTGCATATAAGTAAGTCCTACCTGAGATCTGACTCATCCACCCTGACCCTTTGCCTTTAAGCCAGACATCAAGAAACTCTCCTGCATCAAGTTCACCGCCACTCATTTAAAAGTGGCACAGGATCCCCCATCCTTGTTCAATTTCCTTGGACCTCTTTGTTTTTCCCAGTGGAGATCAGAAATACACTCTATAATCTGCATTGCCCTGAGCCATTTCTCCTAGGGAGACAGCCTGTGGTCATCAACTGCCCTTTTATAATTTTAAAAATATTTTTATTTAGGCCAGGCATGGTGGCTCATGTCTATAATCCCAGCACTTTGGGAGGCTGAGGCAGGCAGATCTTTGAGGTCAGGAGTTTGAGACCAGCCTGGCCAACACAGTGAAACCCCGTCTCTACTGAAAATACAAAAATTAGCTGCATGTGGTGGCGCATGCCTGTAATCCCAGCTACTTGGGAGGCTGAGGCAGGAGAATCTCTTGAACTTGGCAAGTGAAGTTTGCAGTGAGCTGAGATCGTGCCACTGCACTCCAGCTGGGGCCACAGAGAGAGACTCGAAAAATATTTTTTTTATTTAGCTCAATTTATACTGAACATTATCAATTCAATGTGTAACCAATGTAAAAACTATTAATGAGATATTTTATATCCTCTTTTACACTAAGTCTTTGAAATTTGATGTCTTACTTTGTTAAACATTTACATACCATAAAATTTGCTTATTTTAAATGTGCAATTCAGTGATTTTTAGTAAACTTAGAGTTATGTAACCATCACCACAATCCAATTTCAGAACATTTCCATCCACTCAAAAGAAAACCTTGTGCCCTTCTTACCCAGAACCCACAGGCAACCACAAACCTGCTTTCTGTCTCTGCTGATTTGTCTTTTCTGAGCATTTTATAAATGGAAGTTGTATCACGCTGTGATCTTCACTCTGAGAAAGCCTTTTCAGTGGCTCAAAATTTGAGGGAAACAAGTCCTTTAGAAAAAAATCCACTTAGGCCAGGCATGGTGGCTTACGTCTATAATCCCAGAACTTTGGGAGGTGGAGGTGGGCAGATCACTTGAGCTCAGGAGTATGAGATCAGCTTGGGTAACAGGGTGAAACCCCATCTCTCCAAAAAACAAAACAAAAAAAATTTTTTTTAACCCTAAAAATTAGCCAGGCATGAAGGCATGTGCCTGTGGTTCCAGCTACTCAGGAAACTGAGATGGGAGGATCACTTGAGCCTAGGAGGTAGAGGCTGCCATGAGCTGTGATTTGCTACTTTACTCTAGCCTGGGCAACAGTACAAGACCTTGTCTCGAAAGGAGAAAAGAAGAGAAGAAGAGAAGGGAGAGGGAGGGGAGGGGAGGGAGAGGAGAGGGGGAGGGGAGAAAAAGAAGGAAAATTCACTGAAATCTATGCGCCTTCAAAAATTCAAACACACACATATACACAATTTTGCACAATATTTTGGGTGGAGTGCTGTGGACCTCAACTAGATAGAATCATGACTGGATTCCATAAGTCATATAAAAAATTCATTTTCAGAACTTTCTGGCTTGAGCTTGTATAGTAAAAGGAGATAGAAAAAGCAAGAGAAGGATCCAGAAGAATTCATACAGAAAGATGGAGAAGGTAGAAAGAAGAGAGATTAAGACAAGGAACGGCCCACCACAACATTCTTGACTCCAATGCATGGGACATCTTTCTGCTCTCTCCTCATCTGCGGTGTCCCCTCAGTGGTGTCCAGCTGAACCTCTCTGTTTGGCCAGTGTTCTCTCTCACACTGTGTGGAATGCCTGGGCAGCCAAGGCTGAGCTGAGTGACAAAGATTGGGTGTAGCATAGATTCAAGGAGGCGAAAAAGGAAGTCAAGGCAGACCAAGAATCTGTGTGAGGCCCTGATGGTCAAAGATGGAAGTAAGCAGAAGTACAAAAGTTAATTAAACTCCAGAGCTTCCATACAGCAAAAGAAACAATCATTAGAGTAAACCGGCAACCAACAGAATGGGAAAAAATTTTTGCAATCCACCCATCTGGCAAAGGGCTATTATCCAGAATCTACAAAGAGCTAAAACAGATTTACAAGAAAAAAAACAAACAACCCCATCCAAAAGTGGGAGAAGGATATGAACAGACACTTTTCAAAAGAAGACATATGTGAGGCCAACAAACATAGGAAAAAATGCTCATCATCACTGATTATTAGAGAAATGCAAATCAAAACCACATTGAGATACCACCTCACCCCAGTTAGAATGGTGATCATTTAAAAATCTGGAGACAACAGATGCTGGAGAGGATGTGGAGAAATAGGAACACTTTTACACTGTTGGTGGGAGTGTAAGCTAGTTCAATCATTGTAAAAGAGAGAGTGGCACTTTCTCAAGGATCTAGAAATAGAAATTCCATTTGACCCAACAATCCCATTACTGGGTATATACCCAAAGGATTATAAATCATTCTATTATAAAGACACATGTACATATATGTTCATAGCAGCACTGTTTACAATAGCAAAGACCTGGAACCAACCCAAATGCCCATTGACAATAGACTGGACAAGGAAAATGTGGCACATATACACCATGGAATACTATGAGCCATAAAAAACGGTGAGTTCGTGTCCTTTGTAGGGACATGGATGAATCTGGAAGCCATCATTCTCAGCAAACTGACACAAGAACAGAAAATCAAACACCACATGTTCTCACTTACAGGTGGGTGTTGAACAATGAGAACTCATGGACACAGGGAGCGGAGCAACACGCACTGGGGTGTGATGGGTGGTCAGGGTTCAAAGTAATGACTGCCAGTGAGAAAAGTCCCCAACACCCCTGCTTGTCGACAGGGGACTGGGAAAGTGTCGAAGACCCAAAAGGCTATTTTCTGAACAGAGGAAGTATTGTCTGAGATGGGAAGAAACTAAGATAGACCATCAACAGTTAAGTGATACTTATAGATTTCTTTCTTTTTTTAAATTTTTTAGAGACAGGGCCTCACTCTGTTGCCCAGGCTGGAATGCAGTGGCATGATCATGGCTCACTGCAGCCCCAAACTCCTGGGCTCAAACAACTTTCCCATCTCAGCTTCCTGGCTACTTATGGATTTCTTGAATCTTCTTTCATTTAACACATACTTACTGAGCACCAACTGTGTGTCCAAAACAGTTATTTGAGTACCTGCCCTTCCCAAGCTTACATTTTAGAAGAGACAAATGATAAATAAATCCATAGGCTGGGTGCAGTGTCTCATGCCTGTAATTCCAATAGCTGGGGAGGCCAAGGCACGAGGATGGCTTGAGGCCAGGAATTTGAGACCAGCCTGGGCAACATAGTGAGACCCCATCTCTACAAAAAATTTTCTAAAAATTAGCCATTGATGGTGGCACATGCCTGTAGTCCTAGCTACTTGGGAGGCTGAAATGGGAGGATCACTTGAGTCCGGGATTTCAAGATTGCAGCCAACTATGATTGTGCCACTGCACTCCAGCCTGGGCAACAGAGTAACAACTTGCCTCTAAAAATAAACAAAATAGAAAAGAAAGTTGTAACTAGCAAGGCAATTGCATATAAAACGTGCTCAGAAGAGAATAAAACAGGATGCTGGGATAGAGAGACTGTGGGTGGGCATGGAGCTAAATTAGCAAGGGCGATCAAGGAAAGCCTCTCTCAGGTCTGATGTTTGAACTGACACCTGAAGACCTCAAGCTGGGGAGGGAGGCAGAGGCCAGAGCATGCAGGACCTTTGCAGAGCAAGTAAGACTTCAAGGTTACTCCAGGTGCAAGAGGAAGTATCTGGAAAGTTTTCAGTACAGGAGGGACTAGACATGGTTTGCTTTTCCAAGGTGTCTGTGTGGTTATTAATGTTATATCCATGTCTTCTTTTTTTTTTTTAACTCTAAAAGCCTTGCTCTTAAATAAGAAGAGGAGAGAGAGAGCCCAGCTTCAAGGTCCCACCTCAGCCCCAGAGCTTGCACATGGTTCTCCCAGGGGCAAGCAGAACACTGGCGCTGGCAGCAGAAGGGAGTAGCAGAGGAAGGAGATTTTGCAATGACGGGAGGGGTAAATGGAGCATCTCTCCAGGCACCTGCAACACCATAGGCCTTTCCCCAGTGACCACCTTCCCCTCACATCCAACCACTTGCCTGCTCCAATCAGTGCTGTCTCCTAAAACTCCTTCAAACTCTACCTTCGTCATACCTATTGCTTTTATCTTAAAGATAGAGAACTGGAGGCACATAAGGAGATCCTGACACTTATGTTTTGTTTAGCACACACAAAAAAACTATGTTTTTTAAAAAGTAGCAGTGACTTTTTAAGATTAAGATATTTTGAGGGAGGCCAAGGTGGGTGGATCACCTGAGGTCAGGAGTTCAAGACCAGCCTGACCAACATGGAGAAACCCTGTCTCTACTAAAAATACAAAATTAGCCAGGCGTGGTGGCACGTGCTTGTAATCCCAGCTACTAGAGAGGCTGAGGCAGGAGAATCACTTGAATCTGGGAGGCAGAGGTTGTGGTGAGCCAAGATCACGCCATTGCACTCCAGCCTGGGCAACAAGAGTGAAACTTGGTCTCAAAAAAAAGAAAAGTATTTTTGTATCAGCAATGTTATATGTACATTAATTCATTTAATCTTCACAAGAACTTCTTCATGCATATTCTGCTGAAGAGAACATTGGATCACCGAGAGGTTAAGTTATTTGTCCCAAGTCACACAGCTAGTAAATGCTAAAGGCAGAACTGAACCCAGGCAATCTGGCCTTCAAATCAAGATTGATTGCTCTGCTTTACCCAAGTATTCAGGAAAAAATAAAAGATGGACCAAGAGAACAATTTGCTTTTTTTTTTTAACATCAACCTATGTCGCTCATTTTTGGTACCTGGCCCCTGAAGGCCACCTGGGTTTGAGACCTCTGGTCTAGAGTCTCTTCACTTCTCACCTAAACAATATCAACAGCCTCCTAACTAGTCTCCTGGCTTCTTGTTCTGCCTTTACTCACTTATTTTTCTGCATGTTGAGTCAGAAAGGACTTTCTAAATTACAAATATGATATAGTTATCTCTAGCTCAACATCTTTCAATGACTCTATGTTTTCTCTACTACATTGCCTCTGATCTTGTCCCAGCCTGCCCAGGTCACACCTTAAGTGGGGTACACCAACCTCATCAAACACTTTCTTCTTTTTAAACAATGCACATTCTTGTATGACTTTCTCTACTTGAAATGCCTGTTCATCCTTGACCCTTCGGTCTGGTGGACTCCTGCTCAAAAGATCCAGCTCAAATGTTCCCTCCTCTGTGAAACCTTCTCTGACTCACCCAGGTTTCCTCTACTCTTGCCTATTAGTAGTTAGTATTTGCTTTTATGGAATTATTAACTTTAACTTAAAATGCCTCTCACTGTATCCAGTAGGAACTTCTTGTGGCTGAGTACAGAGACCTAAAAAACAGTGGCTTGAAAAAAGATAAAAGTTTATTTTTTGTACAGATTAAAGATCAGTCCAGGGCTGGTGAGGTGGCTTCAATCGATCGTCAGGGGTCCTACTCCTTCTCTTTCTTGTGTGCCATCCTTAACATCACCTCACAATCCACCATGGCTTTCAGAACTCCAGCCATCACACCCACATTCTAGGTTGTAAGAAAAAGGAAGTAAGCAAAGTACAAAAGTGCCCATTCCCAGCTGCGGTTAAGCAATCCTCTCAGGAACTCCCTACTACACTTCTACTAAAATCTCATTGCCAAGAACTTAGTCACAGGGTCATGCCCAGCTACAAAAGATGTTGAAAAAATGAGCTAGCAAATGCTTCCCCTTATATGCATAGAAAGTATCATAGTTCAATTACTAAGAAAGAAGGTGAAAAGGAATGTGAGCTCCCTGCAGGTGTGCAACAGTAACATCTCATTTACCTTCTCTCTAGCACACAGTAGGGACACAAAAATGGCTGAAAAAAATGAATTATCCGCTGGGAGGGAAAGTTTGCTACTTTAGCCTCCCAAATCTTTTCCTCCATTTATACCTTAACCTCCATCCCATTTGTCACAGCATTGACAAAAGTAGATTAATTCCCAGCCTCTCTTGCCTTCTAAAACCTCCTCAAATTGATTCTGAATTCTTGAGTCCTATTTTGAAAGACACACTATTTGACCAAGGTCTAATTTCCAAGGCTTCTGCATAATGAAGTCTTTGTAGATGCAAATCACTGGAGACAGCAGGTTGTGGCCTCTCCATGGAATGATTCCCTCCCCAAATCAATGGCAGAGAGATTCCCAAGAAACAAAAGCCCAGGCTGTTCCTCCTGCCAGTCTTGAAACTCTGAGTCTTGGAACTATTAGAGGAGAAACTCACTTAAATAGCATCTCAAAATATGGGTCCTATACCATCTCGTGTTTCCCTTCAAACCAGCCCCATACAACAAAAAGACCTCCTCTATCCCCTCTCCCCCAAAAGAAAAAATGGATTTAGGCATTCAAGGATGAGATTCTTAGATAGGCTGGGCATGGAAGATGGAGAAAAGAAGTCAGGATTTTTTCTTTGGGGATATAATTTGTCATTTGGTGCCTTAGAATGTGCCAGGTCACTGTGATCATTTGTTGATATCCATATCCACCACCCATGGGCTGGTTTGCTTATGAGTTGGGGGCAGGAGTGGTGGAGCAGTCAGATGTTGCTGTTGGTTCCAAAGAGAAGAGAAGAAACTAGGAGAACCAATCACAGCTCCCTTGCTAATAGGCTTCTGGACACACTCCAAGGATTCTGGGATGTGTGACTCTAGGGAAGGTGGGCATGACAAGATGAAAATAAAGGTCAAGTTCAAGTTAAAGGGAATCATGCCCACAAATTGAGAGCTGGAGTAGAAAATGGCTTAATGCTGACATTTATCACAGCCTGGATGGCTCCAAAGTCACTAAGGAAAGGCATTCTTTCCCTAGCATCCAGTGATTGCATTAATATACAAAGCTGGACACAAATGGTCTTGGGAAACACTGGGCTTCAGGCCTCCCTTCCAGTATGGCTTTTGAGACCCGAGCTTGAGCCAGCTGCAGGTACGCGCTATGGAATGTCTGCACTGGTATTGTCATCATTCATTGCTATCCAAATCTAACTCAGAGTCCCAAATCCTTCCCTCTATTTCCTCCCTAGTTGTTCACTTATTCATTCTGCAACTGTTGATCGAGACCCCATGTGCTAAGCATGCTGCCAGGTGCTATCAATAAAAAGACAAATAAAATGTGGCCCCTGACATCAAGGAACTCACAGACTAGAGGAAGGACCTGCAAGCGAACAGGCAATGACCATCACATGAAATCAATGCTATGATGGGGGTTGGAAGGACAATTTGCTGCAGGAGTCCACAGGTGGGCACCCTACCAGGTGCACTGGACGGAGATGGGAAGAGAGCATTCTTCCAGAAACCCAGAGGAGGGAGGAAAATGTGATAGATCTATCAAAAGTGCATGAAACCAACATCAGCCACTCTACTTTCTGTTCTGAGACAGTGCATATTTCCCATAAAGATAGAAAATAAAAATCAAAAATTATTTTTACCCGGTGGAGACAGCCATCTAGCATATTTGTTCATTGCGAGATGCAATCCAGTTGCACCACTAAGAATACGTGTTTAAGGTTCTCTCTTCGGTTGCTCAAGTTCCAGTAGTTGGCTATCGAAGTTTTCTTCTTAGTTCCTGGAATTTAAAAGCCATCTCAAAAGTCTCCTCTCTTTTATTTCTTGATATATCTCTGATCTCCAATGGCTCTCTATCTGTGTATTTCCTCCTCTTCTCACTCCAAGTGCCTTCTTCTCTCTTCTTGTTCATAAATCTGGGGAGAAATTCTGGAGTATTCACAGTCACCAAGAGACAACCTCACACTGATATTTCAGCACCGTGGACAGCTACAAACATTCTGGAAAAAGCAGTCCCAAAGCTCATGGTTTTGTATCAAAGCGGATTCCATGCTAGGGAGTGGAAAGAATCAAGATATCCAGGGATTTGCAAATATGTATCCACATAAGACAGAACCATTCAATTCCACTCTCCTTTTCTTGAGGACAGTAAGTTATTCCATCTCTATTTCATTTCCCAACTTTTTGGAGTGTCAGTGTGTTCATTTCCTATAGCCGCTGTAAAATTTCTGACAGAAACTTATCGTCTCACAGTTCTGGATACTAAACATCCAAAATCAACGTGTCTATAGGTCCATGCATCTTCTGAAATCCACAGGAGAGAATTCTTCCTTGACTTTTCTTATGGGTGCTGCCAATCCTTGGCATTCCTTGGTTTATAAATGCATCACTTGAATCTATAGCCCCTGACATCACATCTTTTCCTGTGTGTCACTCTATCCTACTTATAAGGACACTAGTCATTGGATAGAGGGTTCATCCTGCCCCAGTGTGACCTTACCTTTACATAACTACAATCACCTGTCACATAACAATGTTTCGGTCAACAATGGACTACATATAAGACAGTGGTCCCATACGATTAGACTGAAG
Organism: Sapajus apella; assembly: GCF_009761245.1. Taxonomy (NCBI): domain Eukaryota; kingdom Metazoa; phylum Chordata; class Mammalia; order Primates; family Cebidae; genus Sapajus; species Sapajus apella. The sequence continues at coordinate 77,744,317 of NW_022436942.1, forward strand.
CTGAAAAATTCCTATTGCCTAATATATCTTAGCCATCATGATATCATAGCACACTATGTTACTCACAGGTCTGTGATGATGCTGGTGTCAATAAACCTACTACATTTTATACTGCATATAAAAGTATAACACAATTATGTACAGTACATAGTACTGTACTTGATGATGATAAAATGACTATGTTACTGGTTTACATATGTACTACACTTTATTTTCTATGGTGATTTTAGAGTGTATTCCTTCTACTTACGAAAAGAAAGTGAATTGTAAAACAGCCCTAGGTAGGTCCTTCAGGAGATATTCCAGAAGAAGGCATTGCTGGGAGATGATAGTTCCATGCGTGTTACTGCCTTTGAAGACCTTCAGGGGGACAAGATATGCAGATGAAAGACTGTGATATTGATCATCCTGACCCTGTGTTGGCCTAGGCTAATGTGTGTGTTTGTGGCTTCTTTTTTTTGTATTTTGTTTTTTGTTTTGAGACAGTTTCATTCTTGTTGCCCAAGTTGGAGTGCAGTGGCGCAATCTCAGCTCACTGCAACCTCCACCTCCCAGGTTCAGGTAATTCTCCTGCCTCAGCCTCCTCCCAAGTAGCTGGGATTACAGGCACCTGCCACCATGCCTGGCTGATTTTTTTTTTTAGTAGAGACAGGGTTTCAACATGTTGGCCAGGCTGATCTCAAACTCCTGACCTCAGATGATCCACCTGCCTTGGCCTCTGAAAGTGCTGGGATTACAGGCATGAACCACCATACCTGGCCTTAGTTTTTAACAAAAATAATTTAAAAGCAAAAAATTTTTAAAAATAGAAAAAAGCTTACAGAATAAGGATATTAAAAAAGAAAACTTTTTTTACAGATATAGAATGTGTTATGTTTTATGCTGTTATTACAAAAGACCCAAGAAGCTTAAAAAGTGTAAAGCTTAAAAGTAAAAAAGTTACAGTAAGTTAAGTTTAATGCATTATTGAAGAAAGAAAAATATTTTTAGTAAGTTTAGTGTAGCCTAAGTGTACGTGTTTATAAAGTCCACAGTAATGTCCTAGGCCTTCGTATTGACTGACCACTCCACTCACTGACACCTAGAAAAATTTTCAGTCCTGGAAATTCCATTTATGATAAGTACCCTATATAGGTGTATTTTTTTTATCTCTTATACTATATTTTGGCTGTACCTTTTCTATGTTATGCCTAGATACACAAATACTTAACATTATTTTATAATTGCCTACAGTATTCAGTATAGTAACATGCTGTACAGGTTTGTGACCTGAGAGCAATAAGCTGTATATACCACATAGCCCACGTGTAGAGTAAGCTATGCCACCTAGGTTTATGTGAGTGCACTCTATGATGTTTGCACAATGACAAAATCACCTAATGATGCATTTCTCAAGATGTGTCTCCATTGTTAAATGACACAACTATCATTAAGTCTGCAGTGATCTTATTTCCAAATAATGTCATCGACTGAGGTCCTGGGTTATGAGGACCTCAGTATATCTTGGCAAAGAGGGTCACACAGTTCAACCCATAACAGTTGAATATGAAGAAATATTTCTATACTATACAAAATCAACAATATTCTTTTTTTCTGAGACAGGGTCTCTGTTGTCTAGGTTGGAGTGCAGTGGTGTGATGTTGACTCACTGCAGCCTTGACTTCCCAGGCTGAGGTGATTCTCCCACCTCACCCTCTTGAGTAGCTGGGAATACAGGTGCACCCAACCATACCCAGCTAATTTTTTTATATTTTTTGTTTTAGTAGAGATGGTGGTTTCTCCATGTTGCCCAGGCTGGCCTCAAACTCCTGAGCTCAAGAAATCCTCCCACCTCAACCTCCCAAATTGCTGAGATTATAGGTGTGAGCCACTGCCCCCGGCCAAAATCAATATTAGGTATGAAAATAAAAGTTAGGTCAGGGAAGGAGGAGTGGTGGGAGCTGTGGGGAGCTGGAGAGCACATGCCTATCTAAAGGCACACCTAGCACGCAGAAGGAATGGGGGCAGTGTAGTCCCATCTCAGACTCCTTTCTAGGGAAGCTGGAGGTCTGGATTTTCATGTAAAATCTTCCAGTTTAAAAAGGTTGACATCTGCATGGAATCAAATAAAACACATTTGTGAGCTGAATTCAGCCTGTGGATTGCTGATTTAAAAATCCAGGCCAATGGAGATCAGAGAGGGTTTCCTGAGTAAGACAGTTTCCTCTCAGCTTTGGAAACAGTTCTCCCTGGCTGCAGTAGAGTTTAAGGTGGGGAAGGGAAGGGAGATGAAACCAGGGATAAAAAGAGCAGATGAATCCTGGCAGGCCTTACAGGCCACATTGAAGGAATTTATTTATTTTTTATTGTATTATTATTATTATTATTTTCTTATTTAGAGTCTCACTGTATCACCCAGAATGTAGTGCAGTGGCACGATCTTGGCTTACTGCAACCTCCGCCTCTCAGATTCAAGTGATTTTCGGGCCTCAGCATTCCAAGAAGCTGGAATTACAGGCACCCACCACCATGCCCAGCTAATTTTTGTACATTTTGTAGAGGTAGGGTTTCACCATGTTGGCCAGGCTGATCTCAAACTCCTGGCCTCAAGTGATCCGCCCACCTTGACCATGCAAACGGCTGGCATTACAGGCATTAGCCAAAAGAAACACAGAGCCACTGATGGGTTTTAAGCAGAGGCCTGGCATGATCAGATTCACAACCTACTTAACACTATGAGCCACCTCTTCTGGACCCTGATGGAATCCCTCTCCAGATCCCAACCCTCAGGAGCAGAGGTGACCCCAGCTTGAGGCCCGCACCCTGCCCTGCACAATTCTGTCTCAGGGGTGACTTCTGGTCAAGAGTGACCTCTCATATTCTCATTAGATCTACAGAAGCTCCTGGAGATGGTTCGGGAGGATGCCCGGAGGTCAATCATGATAGAAAATGGGATGCAAAGAAAAGCACCCAGGTATGTTCTCTTGACTCCTGGGGCAAATAAAGCTTAGAATAATAGCAATCACACTAACTGTAGTAGTTGAGCATTTTCTCTGTGACACGCACTGAGCTGTGTCGTTTATTTGTATCACTTCTCTGAGTTCTTACAATAATCCTACAAAGTAGATACTATTATCTTCATTTTACAAGTAAGGAAATGAGGCTCAGAGAGGCTATGTGACTAGTTCAAGGTCACTCAGCCAGTGAATGATAAGGCCATGACTCTAATCTAGACCTTTCTTTTTGGTTTATTTTTGTTTTTGAGACAGGGTTGCTCTGTTAACCAGGCTGATGTACAGTGGCAAAATCATAGCTCACTGCAGCCTCCAACTCCTGGGCTCAAACGATCCTCCCGCCTCAGCCTCCTAAATAGCTGGGACTACAGCCACACACCACCACACCTAGCTAATTTTTTTAATTTTGTAGAGACAGGATCGCACTATACTGCCTGGGCTGGTCTTGAACTCCTGGCTTAAGCCATCCCCCCACCTTGGCCTCCCAAAATGCTGGGGTTACAGGTGCGAATCACCATATTTGGCAAATGCAGACATCTCTAACTCCAAAAACCATTCTCCTTGCCACTGCTGTGCTGCCTCTCAGGAATTCTCTGGTTATTCATTCATCCTTTGAGTGAATACTTATGAACATGTATGGGCTGTGTACTCATTATTATTGTGAGAAGTGTCCATGAAAGGAAAGCTTGAAAGTGTGAGAACAAATAATCAGGGCATTTGACCTAGTCTGGGCTGGGGATGGGGATCAGAGAAGTTTCCTCCAAGGAAGAAGCTTTAAGCTGAGATTTAGATAAAGCATGTAAATTAGCTAGCAGGGAGGCGGGGAAGAGAGTATTACAGGCAGCACATGTGCAAACGTGGTCAAAAGGGACCATAAGACCATAACACCTTCAGGAAACTGAAACACAGCCAAAATGGGATGAAACTCAAGGATTCTGGTTTTTATTCGAAGAACAGCAGGAATCCTTTGAAGTTTCAAGCCGGCAACTGGTACGATTGGCTCATAAGGAGGCACTATCCTAAGACATCCCCTTTCTGGTGGGAAGCTTTGTCCACCAGGCTTCTGACCTCTGAAAACCCCAGAGACCACACAGCCTAGAGCTGGAGTTCCCTTCCCAAGTGCAGATTTTTTGGGGGTAAGCAAATTACTTCCTGAAAATAAATGAGGCACTAGAAGAGGTTCATCATCGCCTTCAGCCCACTGGGATGCCAACTATGACTTATTGGTTATTGTTATTACCGTAATTACAGTTTACTGTGCACTTTCACATGCATCACACCTCGCCTCTGCTTGGGAAAAATGATGCATTTGCCTGCTGTTGCCTCGATTCTCATTGGGGCTGCTCTGAAAGGTGGCACTTGGAGGCACTCAGAGACAATGTTGACCCATGAGGCCCTCACTGCTGTGCCTGATTTATAAGCATTAGAGGCAGACAATAATAATGAAACATCAGCTCAGCGAGGCTCCTTCCTTTGTAAGAACTCACAGCACAAGCACTGGCTTTGGAGTCAGATCGACGTGGATCTAAAACCTGTTGCCCTTGGACATGTCATCTAGGCTTTCTCTAAACCTCAGTTTTTTCATCTATAAAATAAGATTGTGTAGCATCAAAGCACTGGCTTTGGAACCCAACAAACTAAGGTCAGTCTCCATGCCCATGACTAATTGCTGGGTGATGTTGGGTAAGTTTCTTCACCTCTCTGAGTCTGATTCTATTTCTGTAAAATGAGGCTCATTAGCAGTCTATCCCGAAGGGTTGTAGTGAGAATTAGATGATATTATCCCTGTAAAATATTACTAATGTTATAGAAATAACATCTACTTCAATGAACCATTTTAAGCATTTAGTCAGATAATGCATTTATTTAACATATTAGCATGTGCCTGGCATACAGTAAGTATTCAATAAATGGCAGTGAGGTTGGTGGTGGGGATGGTGGTGAGGATAGTTGTCACTTTTATCTCACGCATGTTGCCCCACAGAATCTTCTCCTGCTGAGACAGGTACATTCATCATTACCATCATCCCATCTCACAGATGTCAAAGAGCAACAAGCAGTGGCTTCCATAAGGTCTTCAAAGACAAAACCACACTAGAACCTCGTTCTCACAAGACCCATCACATGGCCTCTGCATTCAATTTAATGATAAAATAACCATGGTTACAGAGGAAGAATGTGTTGAAGTATCCCTTCCTCATTAATTCCTCTGGGAAAAAAAATCTCCCTAATCTTTTGCTAAGGCAGCAGATAGTGAAGCTTCAATGCAAAGCTACAGAGAGACGGTTAGAAAAAGCTGCACATTCTCTTTTTGCCCCCTCACTTTGGAAGCTGGATTTCTTTCTCACTTTAGATCCCAAATCTGCTCTCATCAAGGCTAACACTGAACTGTGGGGCTTTCAGAAATCCCTATAAGCCAGTGCATCCAGCCCCCAGCCTCAAGACCAGGCTGCCCCCAGTCATCTAAAACCACAGCCTTTTCTTAAAATCCTGCAGCGGTGTCCCTGAAGATTAGAAGCAGCTTGGGATACTTACGATAAATACAAATTTCTACACCTCCTCATCCCAGAACCCACTGAATCATAACCTCCAGAGGTAGCAAGATATATATACATTTGAGACAGAGTCTCACTCTGTCACCCAGGCTGGAGTACAATGGTGCCATCTCAGCTTACTGCAACCTTCACCTCCTGGGTTCAAGCGATTCTCATCCTCATTCTCATGCCTCAGTTCAAGTGATTCTCATGCCTGAGTAGCTGGGACTACAACTGTGAGCCATCATATCCAGCTAATTTTTGCATTTTTAGTAGAGACAGGGTTTCACAGTGTTGTCCAGGCTAGTCTGGAACTCCTGACCTCAAGTGATCCACTTACCTCGGCCTCCCAAAGTGCTGGGATTACAGGCATGAACCACCACACCCAGCCAATAGCTGTATTTTTTTAAGAAGCACTTCAGGTGGGAATTATTTCACGGTATTTTACCTTATGGTGTGGAATTTTAAGAAAGAGAGAGAGAGAGAGAAAGTGTGTGTGTGTGTGTGTGTGTGTGTGTGTGTGTGTGTGTGTGTGCGCGCGCGTGCACGTACCTATTTGTGTGATCTAAATGCAGCTTCTGGGGCCCACCTCCAGACCCAATGTATTCAAGTCCCTAGAAATGTAGCCAAGAAATCTGTATTCTTAGCAAACTCTCCAGGTGAGTGCTGTGCCCAGTAGAGTCTGAAGATTCCTGCTCTAGAAAGAGAATTCCCCCTCCTCCCACATGTAGTTGCTCCACAAAATCTTCATGTATTCAGTGCTTTGTTAAAGGACTCACTTTGCTTTGCAGCATCTTGTCAGTACTGAAACAAAACAAGAGCAATTCTGCCTATAAGGAAATGCAGACCACCCACAAGTCAAGGTAGGAAAGCCTGGAGCCTGCAGCAGGTGCCGCGGAAGGCAGCCCACTGTTACAGGGACCACTGCAGGGAAGATCCTCCCTAAACCATGGAAAGTGGGACAGGAAAGGGAGGACTTTTTCCTTCTTATGATCTCACAAGAAACAAGCCCTTTTATTGCAGGGCCAGGAGTGAGAATCCAGGCATTTCTCCCCAACAATTATACATCATCAAGTTAAAATGTTCTAATCATGGAGAAGTGAGGTAGGGAGGATATGGTACAAGACTATCTCTCTCTCTCTACTTGGCTAAGTTATAATGGGGGAGGTGGAGATCTTCCCCCAATTTATTTTAGAGAATTTTTTTTTGAGATGGAGTCTTGCTCTGTCACTCAGGCTGGACTACAGTGGCACAATCTCGGCTCACTGCAACCTCCAAACCTCCACCTTCCCAGGTTAAAGTGATTCTCCTGCCTCAGCCTCCCAAGAAACTGGGACTACAGCCATGCACCACCATGCCTAGCTAATTTTTGTATTTTTAGTAGAGACAAGGTTTCACCATGTTGGCCAGGCTGGTCCTGAACTCCTGACCTCAAGTGATCTGCCCCCCTCAGGCTTCCAAAGTGCTGGAATTACAGGTATGAGCCACCATGCCTGGCCAATTTAGAGAATATACTTAGATTCCTCATCTGTGCCAGTAACTGTGCTAGGTTTGGGGGATTCAGCAGCAGATGAAACAAACACAGCCTGCCCTCTTGGATCTCTGTATCTGGGCTGGGGTTATAATGTTTTATGTACCATAGACTCCTTGGAAGTCTGAGAAAATCTATGGACTCCTTTAAGAAAAATGTTTTTAAATACATACTACACATTGCAAAAGATTACTAAGAAATGCTTAGTAATATAGATTGCTATATTACAATCAAATTTGGGATATGGTCATCTATGCATGTCTTTCACAATGCATTACACAACAAGACTTACCAACAGGTCTAACAACTCCTGTAATGTTGAATTAATGTTGAGTATAAATGATTTTTTAAAATATCTCCCACAAATGTAACATGATAGGCAAATACCTACAATTTCCATTTTGGTTAAAGGTTAGTTCAAGTAAAGGTGCAACTTTTTTCCCCATCTGCATTTATGGACCCCTTGGATTCTACCCATGCTTAAGAATTGCTGGTCTAATGGGAGAGTCAAGCATTTCTCAGATAATCCTACAGCTGGCCATAACATCATGACTGTGAAGTGCTCTGAAAAAGTAGAGGGGTTGAGTGCTAACCAAGACTGAGTCTGAGTCTGATATTTATGCTGAGAACGTAAGGACAAAGGAGAATTGACTAGGCTATGAGGAGGAAAGGTGGAAATGCTGTTCTGAGCAGGGTCAATAGCATATGCTAAGGTCCTGAGGCAGGAGGAATCTCAGGGGCACCAAGCAAAGACCAATGCAGCTGAAACTCAAAGAGGGCCAAGCAGGGGGCACAGTGTGAGACAGGGGGAAGGGTCTTTTATTGCTTATTTCTGCCTCTTTCTTATCACCAGCTAATAACACCGCTTTCCTTACCTCCCACCTCCTCCCTGAATCACTGTCAAAGCTCTTGAAAAGAAGAGAGCCATCTACAGGAGGAAGGTCAGGGCCACCATGCTCCCCTAAAGGATTCATCTGCAGGAATTAGGGCAGCTGGTTGGAATCCAAAATCAAGGCTTTCTGGATATTGTTAATGGGGGGTCTGCATTTTCCCTAAGTAGGATGAAAAATTGCTCCATTACCTACTGGGCCTGAGACCTCCACGTCTAGTCCTGTGAGCTTCTGGGGAAACCAGCAAAGCCCAGGACCTTTCTATGGGGAGCAGTCTGGAAAATGGCCAGGACTGCCTGCCTAAAAAAGTCCCAAATGCCACAGGGGTAGAAGCAAAGGGTTACCCACACATCACAGGAAGAAGGAAACCAGTTTTACCATCCCCTCCCCCAGAGCCACACAGATAAAGTGGTCAGATCAGTTTCCCAAGCATTTGGAAGAAAGAAGGGGAAACAGGTTCAGAGAGAAGGTGCTAGACAATGATGCTGAAAGCCCCAGTCCCTAAGCAAGGATCCTGGAGAAAGGCTTGGGGGGCAGGGTGGGCACGGGTAGGGGCCCTTCATCCCCCTCTAGGAAGCTTGCCGAGGCAGAGTCACAGGAGGGGGTATCCATACGAGGATTCAATCATCCACACCTAGAAAGGGTTGGATGGCATGATGAGTTGACGGGTCACAGATGAGGAAACCGACCATCCAGAAGGGAGCTGTTTGCTCACAGACAGACAAGGGGTAAAACAGGTGTTGAGCTTCACTAAATCTGCTCTTGACCCAGTGTTAAGTGTTGGGTATGGAGAGGAGGGTGGAAAGGTTCTAAACCAATTCACCCTCCAAAGAAAACAATTCTATACAAATGAAACGGAGATCCAGAAAAGACATAATCCTGACAATATGCAGAGGCAGAAGGTCAAAGCAAAGTTGGGCTGGAGAGTCCAGATATACAGGACTTGCTGTGGACCATAAAGCAGGGTAGGATACAAGTTGGTAGAAAAGAAACAAAGAGTACTGTCTCGGCAGGGATACAGCAGGAGGAAAGCTCAAGAGGTGGGGAGAAATTCATAGAGTTCTGTGACTGATGCCTTGATTAGAACCACCTCCCTTGTCTGAATCCTGGAAGTTAGTAAGTGCCATGGGGCCCTTAAGGCACCCTTTTCTTGAAAAGCAGACTGAGCAACTTGAAACCATCCCTTTGTGTTTCAGTGAGAGATCCAGCAGTACAAGTGCAGAAAGCCACACCCAGCCAGTCCAGAAGAAGTCTAAAAAGTAAGCCAGGAGGGCAATGGAAGGACCCAGGCAAGAGGGAATATGGTGACCACACCCTCTGTCTTCCCAGGGGTATGGAAATGACTGAATGCAGATCAGACTCCCTAAAGCCATAGACAATGCTGAAGGACAAGGCACTTATAGCCAAGAAGCCGAGCAGCAATGCAAACAAGGGCAAGAAATCCCTCTGCTGTGCCAGGCACCATGAAAAGCATTCTATCTGCATTACCTTGCTTGTTCCTCAAAACCAATCCTATGAGGCAGGGGCATTAGCCCATCTTACAAAGGAACAGGCTGAAACCTGGCCACATAAAATGTCTTGCCTGAGGCCACACAGCTAAGAAGTGGTGGAGCTGGACTTTAAGCCTGAATTTCCCAGCTACAAATTCCATCTCACCATCCTTAACATTTGCTGGGCTCCAGTAACCATCTGTCTCACTGTGGACTCATTTAATAGGGTCTGAACCACCATCCTGATGCTATTGGGAAGATCTGTCCTTCCTACGTCCAGGAGGATGCTTAGGGAGGCTGAAGGTGAGGGCAGAGAACCCAGGTGGCTACAGGGAGTCCCTGATGCAGAGCACGTTGGGGCCCAGGGAGGCCAGAGTGGTTACTAGGGAGGTTACTAGGGGACATCCCTGGGCTCCATCCCCCAAGCTTTTCTTATCTGTGTCCACAGCCGCACTAATTATGACATCAACATCCAATACAAGAGTGGGGTGTGTAACACCATGAGGGCCAAGTTTTACAGCGTAGCCCAGGAGGCTGGCTTCTGCCTGCAGGACAAGATGGAAATCCTCATGAAGTAAGGGCACACATATATCCATTCATTCAAAGGGCATTCACTGGGTACCTACTATATGCATGCCAGATGCCAGGTGCTGGGGCTATATCATAGACAAGAAGAACTTGTTATCTATCCTCAAGGAGCTCACAGTCTTCTGGAAAATATGGGCAGAAATGAAGTAACTGCATCCATCAGTGTATAGGTAAAAATTATAATCATTGTCCTACTGGAAGAGAACAGGGTGCTATGAGAGAGAGAGAGAGAGCATAGGTACCTAATCTAGATTGGGAAATCTGGGAAGACCCCTCTGACGAGGTGACTTTTAGATGAGTCCTGAAGGATGAGGAAGAGCCAGCAGTGTGATGAGAAGGTGGAATGACATTCCAGACAGAAGGAAAAGTGCGTGCAAATTCCCAAGTCCAGAAGGGACATGGAGAATTTGATGAGGGCTGCATCATGCAAGCCACAAATGCCACAGTTAACACATGGGATTTGATTTTAAGAGCACCAGAAAGCCATTGAAAGCTTTTCTTCTCTCTTCTGACAACCCAATAACTTCCTCCCTTTCTAGCCTACTTCTTGACTCCAGAGGCCATCCACTCCAATGAATGCATCTATGCAACAAAGTTTGCATGATGGCCAGTTACACTCTCATTCTCATAGCACTGATGGATTGAATGCTCTGGGACCAGGGTTTGGAGAACACTAATCCTTGCCCTTTCCTTCTGGAAACTGCCAGTCCAGTAGGGAAAAGTGGAAAATTAAACAGGGAATTAGCACACAGAGGTCTAGAGGTTGTGGGAGGAAGCAGCATGCTAAGGGAAGAAAAAAGGGATGCCCCACTTGACCCCAGACAGCCCTCAGGAAGGTCTCCTTGGAGGAAACAGCATTTTCTTTGCTTTTCTTTTTTAAGAGATAGGGTGTTGCTCTGTTGCCCAGGCTGGAGTTCAGTGGCACAATCATACTTACTGCAGCCTTAAGCACTAAGTTTTTTGTTTTGTTTTGTACAGATAGAGTGTCATTATATTGTCCAGGCTGGTGTCAAACTCCTGGCCTCAAGCAGTCCTCCCACCTTGACCTCCCAAAGTACTGGGTTTGCAGACATGAGCCACCACACCCAGCTGGAAATAAACATAGGTGATAGTTCCAGAGCACTTACTATGAACCATTCATGGATGTAAGAGCTTTGGATTTATGTATCATTTAATGCTACAACAATCCTATGAGATAGGTGCTATTATTAGACTTATTTTGTAGATGATAAAAGTGAGCTCAGAGATGCCTCTTGTCAAAGGTTCTCCAGTGGCTAAGTAGTAAAGCTAGAATTCAAACCCAAGAGACATGCTGAACAACTTGGAAAATATATTTCAGGATATCATCCATGAAAACTTCCCCAACCTTGCTAGAGAAGCCAATAGTCAAATTCAGGGAATACAGAGAACTCTTGATAGACTCTACACAAGAAGATCATCCCCAAGATACATAATCATCAGATTTTCCAAGGTCAAAATGAAGAATGTTAAAGGGAGCTAGAAAGAAGGGGCAGGTCACCAACAAAGGGATCCCCATCAGGCTAACAGCAGACCTCTCAGCTGAAACCCTGTAAGCCAGAAGAGATTGGGGGCCTATATGCAACATTCTTAAAGAAAAAAATCTTCAACCAAGAATTTCATATCCAGACAAACTAAGCTTCCTACATGAAAGAGATCCTTTTCAGATAAGCAAATAAGTCCTGAAGGATGAGGAGTACAGTATCACTGTAAAGCAACCACACAAACAAGCCAACAGAGTAACCAGTTAACAACACAGTAACAGGATCAAATCCACACATAACAATACTAACTTTGAACGTAAATGGGCTAAGTGCCCTGCTTAAAGTGCACGGGTAAGGTGGATAAAAAAGCAAGACCTAATGGTATGCTGTCTTTAAGAGACTCATCTCATGCATAATGACACTTAAAGGCTCAAAATAAAGGAATGGAGGAAAATCTACCAAGCAAATGGAAAACAGAAAAAAGCAGGGATTGCCATCCTAATTTCAGGCAAAACAGATTTCAAACCAACAAAGATCAGAAAAGATAAGGAAGGGCATTACATAATGGTAATGGGTTCAAATTTAACAAGAAGACCTGACTATCCTGAATATATATGCACCCAACATAGGAGCACCCAGATTCATAAAGCAAGTTCTTAGAGACCTACAAAGAGACATAGACTCCCACACAATAATAGTGGGAGTCTTCAACACTACACTGACAGTAATAAATAGATAATTGAGGCAGAAAATTAACAAAGATATTCAGGACCTAAATTCAGCATTGGACCCAATGGATCTCATAGACCTTGCAGAAGTCTCCACCCAAAACCAATAGAATATACATTCTTCTTATCACCACATAGCACATACTTTAAAATTGACCACATAATTGGACATAAAACAACCCTCAATAAATGTAAAAGAACTGAAATCATATCAAACACACCCTCAGACATGGCACAATAAAAATAGAAATCAACACAATGAAAATCACTCAAAACTATACAATTACATGGAAATTAAACAACATGCTCCTGAATGACTTCTGGGTAAATAACGAAATTAGACAGATCAAAAAGTTCTTTAAAAATAATGAGAACAAAGATACAATATATCAGAATCTCTGGGACACAGCTAAGGCAATATTAAGAGGGCAATTCATAGCACTAAATACCCACATCAAATAGTTAGAAAGATCACAAATTAACAACGTAACTTCACAACTGAAAGAATTAGAGAAGCAAGAACAAATCAACCCCAAAGCTAGCAGAAGATGAGAAATAACAAAAATCAGAGCTGAACTGAAGGAAATCAAGACATGAAAAGCCATTCAAAAGATAAACAAATCCAGGAGTTGGTCTTTTGAAAAAATTAATAAAATAAATAGGTCACTAGCTAGACTAATTAAAAATAAAAGAGAGAGGCTGGGCACGATGGCTCCCACCTGTAATCCCAGCACTTTGGGAGGCTGAGGCAGGTGGATCACAATGTCAAGAGATCAAGACCATCCCAGCCAACATGGTGACACCCTGTCTCTACTAAAAATACAAAAATTAGCTGGGCGTGGTGGTGCATGCCTGTAGTCCCAGCTACTTCGGAGGCTGAGGCAGGAGAATCACTTGAACCTGGGAGGTGGAGGTTGCAGTGAGCCGAGATCATGCCACTGTACTCACGCCTGGTGACAGAGCAAGACCCCCCTCAAAAAATAAAATAAAATAAAATAGAGAAGATTCAAAAAGCACAGCTTAGAAACAATGAAGGGAATGTTGCTACTGACCCCACAGAAATAAAATCATCCCATCAGTAACTACTATAATTACCTCTATGCACACAAACTAGAAATCCTAGAAGAGACAGATAAATTCCTGGACACATACACCTTCCCAAGACGGAGCCAGGAAGAGACTGATTCCCTGAACAAATTAATAACAAGCTCTGCAATTGAATCAGTGATAAATAGTCTATCAACCAAACAAAAGCCCTGATGGATTCACATATGACTAGCCAGTTATCCCAGCACCGTTTATTGAACAGGACCTGATGGATTCACAACCAAGTTCTACCAGATGTACAAACAAGAGCTGGTACTATTTCTACAGAAACTATTCCAAAAAATTGAGGAGAAGGGACTTCTCCCCAGCTCATTCTATGAGGCTACATCATCTTGATACTAAAACCTGGTAGAGACACAACAGAGAAAGAAAACCTCAAGCCAACATTCTTGATAAACATCAATGCAAAAACCCTCAACAAAACACTTGCAAACCAAATCCAGAAGCATATCAAAAAGCTAATCCACCATGATCAGGCAGGCTTCGTCCCTGGGATATGAGGTTGGTTCAACATACAAAAATTAATAAATGTGATTTATCACATGAACGGAACTAAAGACAAAAACCATATGATTATCTCAACAGAAGCAGAAAAAGCTTTTGATAAAATTCAACATCCCTTCATGTTACAAAAAACTCCCCATAAACTAGGCATTGAGGGAAAATACCTCAAAATAATAAGAGCCATCTATGACATACCCACAGCCAATATCATAATGAAGGGGTAAAAGCTGGAAGCATTCCTCTTGAAAACCAGCACAAGACAAGGATGTCCTCTCTCACCGCTTCCATTCATTGTAGTATTGAAAGTCCAAGCCAGAGCAATCAGGGAAGAGAAAGAAAGAAAGTGCATCCAAATAGGAAGAGAGGAAGTCAAACTATCTCAGTTTGTAGGCAACATGATTCTATATATAAAATATTCATAGTCTCAGCCCAAAAGCTCCTTTGGCAGTAACTTCAGCTAAGTTGCAGGATACAAAATCAATGTACAAAAATCACTAGCATTCCTATACACCAACATCAACCAGATTGAGAGCCAAATCAGAAAAGCAATTCCATTCATAACTGCCACAAAAAATACCTAGGAATACAGCTAATCAGGGAAGTGAAAGATCTTTACAATGAAAATTACAAAACACTGCTCAAATAAATCAGAGAAGACACCCAAAAATATGGAAAACATCCCTTGCTCATGGATAGGAAGAATCAATATCACTAAAATGGCAATATTGCCCAAAGTAATTTATAAATCCAATTCTATTCCTATCAAATTGTCTTCACAGAACTAGAAAGAATTTCTTTAAAGATATATGGAACAAAAAAAAATAGCCTGAATAACTAAGGCAACCTTGAACAAAAAAAAAAAAAAAAAAACTAGAGGAATCACATTACATGACCTCAAACTATACTACAAGGCTACAGTGACCAAAACAGCATGGTACTAAAAACAGGCACATAGACTGATGGAACAGAACAGAGAGCCCAAAAATAAGGCTGCAAATCTATGGCCATCTGAACTTTGACCAAGCTGACAAAACAAGCAGTGGGAAAAAGATGCCCTATTCAATAAATGCTGCTGTAATAAGTGGTTAGTCATATGCAGAGATTGAAGCTAGACCCCTCCATTACACCATATATAAAAATCAACTTAAGATGGATTAAAGACTTAAGTGTAAAACCCAAAACTATAAAACCCTTGGAAGACAACCTAGGCAATACCATCCCATACCTAGGAAAAGGCAAAGATTTTATGACAAAGACACCAAAAGCAATTGCAACAAAAGCAAAAATTGACAAATGGGATCTAATTGAGCTTAAGAGCTTTCACACAGCAAAAGAAGCTATCAACAGAGTAAATTGACAACCCACAGAATGGGAGAAAATATTTGAGAACTATGCATCTGACAAAGGTCCAATATCCAGCATCTATAAGAAACTTAAAAAAATTTACAAGAGAAAGCCCATCGGAAAGTGGGCAAAGGACATGAACAGACACTTTGTCAAAAGAAGACATACATGTGGCCAAGAAGCATATTTTAAAGCTCAACATCACTGATCATTAGAGAAATGCAACTCAAAACCACAATGAGATACCCGAATGACGCATTATTATTATTATTTTTTGAGACAGAGTCTCACTCTGTTGCTCAAGCTGGAATGCAGTAGCCTGATTTTGGCTCACTGCAACTTCTGCCTCCTGGGTTCAAGAGATTCTTCTGCCTCAGCCCCCCGAGTAGCCGAGACTACAGGCATGTACCACCACACCCAGCTAGAGAATGACTATTATTAAAAAGTCAAAAAATAATAGATGCTGGTGAGGTTGCAGAGAAAAAGGAACCCTTATACACTGTTGATGGGAGTATAAATTAGTTCTACCATTGTGGAAAGCAGTATGGATATTCCTCAAACAGCTAAAAGTAGAACTAACATTTAACCCAATGATCCCATTACTGGGTATATACCCAGAGGAATATAAATCATCCTACCATAAAGACACACTCCTGTAATTGTTCATTGCACTCTTCACAATAGCAAAGACACAGAATCAACTTAAATGCCCATCAATGACAGACTGGATAAAGAAAAATGTGGTACATATACACCACGGAATATTATGCAGCCATAAAAAAGAGTAAGATCATGTATTTTGTGGAAACACAGATGGAGCTGGAGGCTATGATCCTTAGCAAACTAACACAGGAACAGAAAACCAAATACCACACATTCTCACTTATAAGTGGGAGCTAAATGATAAGAATTTATGAACGCAAAGAAGGAAACAACAGACACTAGGTGGATAATGGGAGGAGGGGGAGAAGCAGAAAAAATAACTCGGGTACAGAGTGTAATACCTGGGTGATGTAGTAATATGTACAGCAAATCCCCATAACACATGTTTATGTATGTAACAAACCTTCACATGTAGCCCCAAACCTAAAACAACTTTTTAAAGTCATGCTGGAAAAGTAGGGTAGCAGACGGTTTCAAGGAAAAGCAACAGATAGGTCCCAGAAGTCAGAGGGACACAGAGAGCCAGGGAACTGCCGGTAGTCAGGTGTGGCTGGGGCATAGGGTGGTTGCAAGGCTATCAGAGAGCTAGATAAGCCAGTTTATAAAAGGACTTGGTAGTCTAGCTGTGGTTGAGTTTTATCACAGAGACTTTGATCATGAGCCAAAGGATACAATTCTGGAAGAGAAGAAATGGAAAGGATGGAGATAAAGCCAGAAAATGTGGGGGCTGAATAATTTAGAGTCTCGGAGAAGAATTTATTCTGAGTAAACGGAAAAGCCATTGAAAGCTGTATACAGTGGAGTGAAATGGTGATATTTATAATATAAAGTGTCACTGGAGAGACAGAACATAGGCACAAAATGATGAGGAGAGTGGGGAAGAGAGGAACCAGCATGAGCTCCTCTACTGTGTGTCTGGCATGAAGCTCAACAATTTATACACATTGTATCATTTAATCCTCACCTCTGACAAATAGGAATCATTATTGTTCCCCAAGTTACAGATGGAAAAGCTGTGTAAATACAATCAGAAGTAGGAAGAGAATGAAAGCTAATGAAAAGTGACTAGATTTAACTGGGAAATAGTGCTTCAGGACCTTGGAGAGAGCTGTATCCTCTTGTGGCAAAAGCCAGATCCTAAGTTAAAGACTAGTTGAGAGGGTTAAGAAAAGCCTCATGGGCAGCAAGCCACATTGCCATGTATGTACCTATGCAACAATCCTGCATGTTCTGCACATATACCCCAAAACCTAAAGTGCAATAAATAAATAAATAAATATATATATATATATATATTTTATATATATGAAAAAGAAAAGCCTCATGAATGAAAAGGTATTTAAGTCAGATATCAAAGGGCAGCTAGGATGGTTGTAGGAGGAGGGTATCTTATTCTTCTCTCTCTTTCTCATACAACCTTGTAGGCGCCAAGAAGAGAGAGGTGTCCAGAAGTTCCGTGCTTTCGTCCTTGTCTCAAATTTTCAAAAGGACATAGCAAAAATGAGACATCAAGTATCTGTAGTAAAAGGAGATGCAGAAGAAATTGCAGACCACTGGTAAATATCCTAAGAACCAGATAAGATGGTCCCTGGAAGAGGATAGGGTGTTGGTATTACAAGATCACAATTGATTCCACTGTCCTTCAAGGCATAGAGAGGCATTACTCCAAAACTCTCACTGGCCAGTAGGATCCCCCCTGCCACAGACACACTAAATCCAGAGCACGATCAGGCCCAGAACTCTGAAATCACACATAACCCAACCCATTGTGTTCTCCATACTTACCTGCTGTTTGATTCAGACTTGCAAATAAGGACAGCCTTGCCAGGCCCTGAGGAACAGGCAGATGAGGCATATCAACATGAAAATTTTCTACAGGTTATGAGGTCTATGGGGTAGTGATCACTACATCCACCCAAGTAATGTAAACCCTTAAAAATGCAAAACTAGGCAGGCGTATCCCAGAAACACTGTGCCCCAGCACAAGGGTGATGATAAGTAACAACAAAAAAGCAACATGAATTGAGTGATTACTGGATGGCAGTCACTACGTAAGCAAGTTACATAAATTGTCTATTTTGTTTCCCCCAACAAAATAATCTTGGAAGGTACATATTAACCCCCACTTCACAAACAAGGAAGCAGAGAGGCAGAGGGGCAAATTCACTTGTCAAAGGTCACACCAGCAGTAAATGGTGAATTTAGGATTCAAACCCCTGTCTAACATCATCTGTATGTTCACCTGCAATGTAGAATTGGAATCTACTGAACTGTGGTGTCCCAAACCCCATCCTAGCAGGGTGAATACATTAAGATCTAAGAGTAAGATGAGAAAGTAAAACATGTACCCAGAATCCCTTCCATGAGTTTAATAATGTGAAACAGGAACTTATAAGCAGGTCCCTGGAGTCTTTGCAGAGTTGGAACTTCTACACAACCACGCATCCAAGGACATCACTTTCTCACAAGCGATGTCTGGCCCTGAAGATACATGAGGCTTTTAAGAGGGACCCTCTTATGAAAGGGAGGAAGAGTCTTTTGCAAACCCTCTTCCCTCTGTGGGATGGAAGTGGGTGGGGGGAGGAGGAAAGGGAGTTATGAACTAACTCACATAAATAGGAGGAAACTGATGCTGGTCCTCCCACAGTGGGATTCAGCCTACATCTCTAATAGTGGAATTTCCGGTGTTATTATGGGGGAAGTAATTGCCCTCCATAGTAACATTAAAAATCAAGTCAAACAAACCACAGCCTAATAAGAGTGATGTTGAATTTGTAGTTCTTCATTCATCCAATTGCTCATTCAGTCTTTCAAATGATAGTTATTGAGCACCTACTGTCAGTAAGGCAGCATTCTAGCACTTTGAATACTGAGTAACTCAGATGAGGTTCCTTTTCTCCTCAATGAAATTGTATTCTAAACAAGGAGACAGGAATCAATATAATAAATATATATCCTAAATTACAAAGAAGTGTGAGAAGCCCAAAATACATAATAGATGATCAATTTCATCTTCAAAATTTTCCACAATGGGCACATATATAGCAAGGGGTGAGGGAGTTGTGTGTTTTTTTTTTTTTAAGAGATCCACCTGCCTTAAGAACTGATCACATCTGAACCATCTCCTTAGGTTAGACCTAAAGTAGGTTAGATGAAGTACATTCTTCAAGGACGGATTCCAAAACTACTCTCATATTCACATAACACTGAAATACACAAAGCTTTAACCCAACCTTGCTCATTAGTCAAAGAGATAGAAAATGCACACACAAACGCATACACATACACACCATCTTGTGTGTGACAGCCTTCTGCATTCTTGAAGACATCCCACAGATGTGTGTATGTCCACTCTGACTTGATTAACCCTAAGAGAAGCTTAGATACCAAAGTCCCTCCCTTTCTCCTAACATTTCACATTGTCTGACAGAAAAATAACAAATGCATCCCTTGAAAGCACACCCTTGTTCTATTTTTTAATGAAATGCAAGTCATTCTCCATCTTTTCCTACCCCTAAAAGTAAAGACATGCCTGATCTGTGGGCCACAGAGGAAAGGCCCCCAGATAAAGAGTCCTGTTGCCCTGGAGACATCACAGAGTAGCAGAAAGAGAAAGGAGATGGATGGCCAGAGGTGCTCAGATCTTCCAGCAGCTTCCTAACTTGCCCTCTCCTCTCGGAATTGAAGGTACTTTGATCTGTTGTCCAAACTGCCAGAGGATCTAAAGAACTTCCGGCCTGCCAAAAAGATCCTAGTGAAACTGCAGAAGTTTGGGGAAAACCTGGACCTGCGGATTCGACCCCACGTCCTCCTGAAGGTGCTGCAGGATCTGAGGATTTGGGAACTGTGCTCCCCTGACATTGCTGTGGCTATTGAGGTAACCACCACCTCCTTTCCCCCCAGTGTTTCAGGTGTCCTCATTCCATCACCTCTCAACATTCAGGCACTGTTTAAGTGCTGGGGACATAAAGGCCATTCCATTTATGGAGCTTATATTCTAATAGGAGAGGGATAGTCCCATTACCTGGTTGCCTAACTCTAACTGCAAGGGACATTATATTCTATGTAAATGGTACTCCCTGGAAACTCAGAGGCTTTGGAGTGGCATACAAAATGGGCAGTTATAATAAGGAGTCCTTTATCTTGCTACTTAAAGTGTGGTTCGTGGACTCCAGCAGCATGGACCTCACCTGGATGCTTGTTAGAAATGCAGAATCACAGGCTTCAAGTCAACCTGCCAACTCCAAGTTTATATTTTAATGGGATTCCATGTGTCTTGTATGCACCATACAGTTTGAGGAGCCCTGGGTATAAGTTAGAAGAAATCTACCTTAACTCAGGCAACTGAGAAGGTGACTTTTACAGTGAGACCTCAACCGTGAGAAGACGACACCATGAAGAGAAAGAGAAAGAGCAGATCGAGAAGAGAAGACAGCACGTGCAACAATCCCAAAGCAGCACATGACTGACTTGGGAGAACTCACTGGCAGTCAATGAGTGTGGAAGGAAGTGGGCAAGGAGTGCTTGGTTCACAGGGGATTGGAGAGGTCAGTCCATGCTGACCTTTGAGGTTCAATACAAAAATTTAGGAGCCACTAAACAGTTTTCAGTAGTTGGTCACCATCATCACCAGAGGAAGTTCCTGGTGCTCTGTCAAAAGGCACCGGCGATACAAGGACTCCACAGTGAGGGGTTAGCAGAGGCTAATGAATACATTTCTTTAGTTTTATCAGATGGCCTATGTGCATTTTAACAGGGCCTTCAATGCCTCCCTCCTGGTAAAGAAGTGACTCAAAAGGTCCAATTCTCAGACCTTGAACAGGCTATGGAGCATTTGACATTTTCATGCCAGGTGGGCCTTTCCACCGGATGACCTGGATGTGTTAATGAGGGCAAGGTTAAGAGTGGAAGGAGGAGGATGACCTTGTAGACAAATTCGAATGCCCAGACTGCACTCCCCAGTCTGGGGAGTATGAAGCTTCTTCAGGAAAGACTCTAGCAGGTTAGGCCAAAACTAACTCTAGGGCAACTTCCACCTCCTACTTACCGGCTATGGGGTCCAACCTCCACCTGAAGTTGTGAAGGACTTGGAAAAGGTAGTCCCTGCATGGGTAAAAAGAGTACCAGGGGCTCCACTTTTATTTGAGGTGAGTCCACAGCCCTGGCTAATAAAACTTAGCATGCTCTTCTCCCAGTGAGAACATCACATATATATATATGATGTGTACCTATGTAACAAATGTGCAGGTTTGTTACATAGGTATACATGTGCCATGGTGGTTTGCTGCACCCATCAACCCATCATCTACATTAGGCATTTCTCCTAATTCTTTCCCTCCCCCGGACCCCCACCCCTGACAGGCCCTGGTGTATGATGTTCCCCTCCCTTCGTCCATGTGTTCTCATTGCTCAACTCCCACTTATGAGTGAGAATATGAGGTGTTTGGTTTTCTGTTTCTGTGCTAGTTTGCTGAGAGTTATGGTTTCCATGTCATAGTGTCATCCATGTCCCTGCAAAGGACATGAACTCATCCTTTTTAATGGTTGCATAGTATTCCATGGTGTATATGTGCCATGTTTTCTTTATATAGTCTATCATTGATGGGCATTTGGGTTGGTTCCAAGTCTTTACTATTGTGAATACTGTCACAATAAACATAAGTGTCCATGTGTCTTATAGTAGAATGATTTCTAATCCTTTGGGTATATACCCAGTAATGGGATTGCTGGGTCAAATGGCATTTCTGGTTCTAGATCTTTGAGAAATTGCCACACTATCTTCCACAATGATTGAACTAATTTATACTCCCACCAACAGTGTAAAAGCATTTCTATTTCTCCACATCCTCTTCAGCATCTGTTTCCTGACTTTTTAATAATTGCCATTCTAACTGGTGTGAGATGGTATCTCATTGTGGTTTTGATTTGCATTTCTCTAATGACCAGTGATGATGAACTTTTTTTTCATATGTGTTTTGGCCACATAAATGACTTATTTTGAGAACAGACATTTAAATGTCTGTTCATATCCTTTGCCCACTTTTTGAAGGCGTTGTTTTTGTCTTGTAAATTTGTTTAAGTTTCTTGTAGATTCTGAATATAAGCCCTTTGTCAGATGAATAGATTGCAAATTTTTTCTCCCATTCCATAGGTTGCCTGTTCACTCTGATGGTAGTTTCTTTTGCTGTGTGGAAGCTCTTTAGTTTAATTAGATCTCATTTGTCAATTTTGGCTTTTGCTGCCATTGCTTTTGGTGTTTAGTCATGAAGTCTTTGCCAATGCCTATGTCCTGAATGGTATTGCCTAGGTTTTCTTCTAGGGTTTTTATGGTTTTAGGTCTTACATTTAAGTCTTTAATCCATCTGGAGTTAATTTTTGTGTAAGGTGTAATGAAGGGATTCAATTTTCTGCATATGGCTAGCCAGTTTTCCCAATGCTATGTATTAAATAGGGAATCTTTTCCCCATTGCTCGTTTGTGTCAGTTTTGTCAAAGATCACATGGTTTTATATGTATGAGGTTATTTCTGAGGCCTCTGTTCTGTTTCATTGGTCTATATATCTGTTTTGGTACCAGTACCATGCTGTTTTGGTTACTGTAGCTTTGTAGTATAGTTTGAATTCAGGTAGCATGATGCCTCTAGCTTTTTTCTTTTTGCTTAGGATTGCCTTGGCTATATGGGCTCTTTTTTGGTTCCATATGAAATTTAAAGTAGTTTTTTCTAATTCTGTGAATAAAGTCAATAGTATCTTAATGGGGATAGTATTGAATCTATAAATTACTTTGGGCAGTATGGCCATTTTCACAATACTGTTTCTTCCTATCCATGAGCATTGAATGTTTTTCCATTTGTTTGTGTCCTCTCTTATCTCCTTGAGCAATGATTTGTAGTTTTCCTTGAAAAGGTCCTTCACATCCCTTGTAAGTTGTATTCCTAGATATTTAATTCTCTTTGTAGTAATTGTGAATGGGAGTTCACTCATGATTTGGCTCTCTGTTTGTCTATTATTGGTGTATAGGAATGCTTGTGATTTTTGCATATTGATTTTGTATCCTGAGACTTTGCTGAAGTTGCTTATCAGCTTAAGGAAATTTGGGGCTAACATAATGGGGTTTTCTAAATATATAATCATGTCATCTGCAAACAGAGACAATTTGGCTTCCTCTCTTCCTATTTGAATACCCTTTATTTCTTTCTCTTGCCTGATTCCCCTGGCCAGAACTTCCAATACTATATTGAATAGGAGTGGTGAGAGAGGGCATCCTTGTCTAGTGCCAGATTTCAAAGGGAATGCTTCCAGCTTTTGCCCATTCAGTCTGATATTGCCTGTGGGTTTGTCATAAATAGCTCTTATTATTTTGAGATACGTTCCAGCAACACCGAGTTTATTGAGAGTTTTTAGCATGAAGGGGTGTGGAATTTTATCAAAGGCCTTATCTGCATCTATTGAGATAATCATGTGGTTTTTGTCATTGGTTCTGTTTGTGTGATGGATTACATTTATTGATTTGTTTATGTTGAACCAGCCTTGCATCCCAGGGATGAAGCCAGCTTGATCGTGGTGGATAAGCTTTTTGATGTTTGCTGAATTCAATTTCCCAGTATTTTATTGAAGATTTTCACATCAATGTTCATCAGGGATATTGGCCTGAAATTTTCTTTTCTTTTCTTTTTCCTTTTATTCTTTTTATTTTTTATTTTTTCTGGTTGTTGCTGTTGCTGTTGTCTCTCTGCCAGGTGTTGGTATCAGGATGATGTTGGTCTCATGAAATGAGTTAGGGAGGAATTCGTCTTCTTCTAGTCTTTGAAATAGTTTCAGAAGGAATGGTACCAGCTCCTCTTTGTACTGCTGGTAGAATTCAGCTGTGAATACATCTGGTCCTGGGTATTTTTTGGTTGGTAGGATATTAATTACTGCCTCAATTTCAGAACTTGTTATTGATCTATTCAGGGATTCAACTTCTTCCTGGTTTAGTCTTGGGAGGGTGTATGTGTCCAGGAATTTATCCATTTCTTCTAGATTTTCTAGTTTATTTGCACAGAGGCATTTACAGTATTCTCCAATGGTAGTTTGTATTTCTGTGGGATCAGTGGTGATATCCCTTTATCATTTTTTATTGTGTCTATTTGATTCCTCTCTCTTTTCTTCTTTATTAGTCTGGCTAGCAGTCTATCTATTTTGTTAATCTTTTCAAAAAATCAGCTCCTGGATTCATTGATTTCTTGAGGGGTTTTTCATGTCTCTATCTCCTTCAGTTCTAGTTATTTCTTGTCTTCTGCTAGCTTTTTAATTTGTTTGCTCTTTCTTCTCTAGTTCTTTTAATTGTGATGTTAGGGTGTCGATTTCTCCTGTGGGCATTTAGCGCTATAAACTTCCCTCTAAACACTGCTTTAGCTGTGTCCTAGAGATTCTGGTACATTGTGTTTTTGTTCTCATTGATTTCAAAGAACTTATTCATTTCTGCCTTAATTTCGTTATTTATCATTCAGGAGCATTCAGGAGCAGGTTGTTCAGTTTCCATGTAGTTGTGCAGTTTTGAGTGAGTTTCTTAATCCTGAGTTCCAACTTGATTACACTATGGTCTGAGAGATAGTTTGTTATGATTTCCATTCTTTTGCATTTGCTGATGCATGTTTTACTTTTGATTATGTGGTCAATTTTAGAATAAGTGTGATATGGTGCTGAGAAGAATGTATATTCTGTTGATTTGGGTTGGTGAGTTCTGTAGCTGTCTATTAGGTCCACTTAGTCCAGAGCTTAGTTCAAGTCCTGAATATCCTTGTTAATCTTCTGTCTCATTGATCTAATATTGACAGTGGGGTGTTAAAGTCTCCCACTACTATTGTGTGGGAGTCTAAGTCTCTTTGTAGGTCTCTAAGAACTTGCTTTATGAATCTGGGTGCTCCTGTATTGGGTGCATGTATATTTAGGATTGTTAGCTCTTCTTGTTGCATTAATCCCTTTGCCATCATGTAATTCCCTTCTTTGTCTTTTTTGATCCTTGTTGGTTTAAAGTCTGTTTTATCAGAGACTAGGATTGCAACTCCTGCTCTTTTTTTATGCATTCCACTTGCTTGGTAAATATTCCTCCATCCCTTTATTTTGAGCCTATGTGTGTCATTGCATGTGAGATGGGCCTCCTGAATACAGCACACAGATGGGTCTTGACTCTTGATCCAGTTTGCCAGTCTGTGTGTTTTAATTGGGGCATTTAGCCCATTTACATTTAAGGTTAATATTGCTATGAGTGAATTCGATCCTGTCATTATGATGCTAGCTGGTTATTTTGCCCATTAGTTGATGCAGTTTCTTCATAGTGTCAATGGTCTTTATAATATGGTATGTTTTTGCAGCGGCTGGTACCAGTTTCTCCTTTCTATATTTAGTGCTTCCTTCAGGAGCTCATCTAACGCAGGCCTGGTGGTGACAAAATCTCTCAGCATTTGCTTGTCTGTAAAGGATTTTATTTCTCCTTCATTTATGAAGCTGAGTTTGGCTGGATATGAAATTCTGGGTTGAAAATTCTTTTCTTTAAGAGTGTTGAATATTGTCCCCACTCTGTTCTGGCTTGTAGGGTTTCTGCAGAGAGATCTGCTGTTAGTCTGATGGGCTTCCCTTTGTGAGTAGCCTGACCTTTCCCTCTCGCTGCCCTTAACATTTTTTCCTTCATTTCAACCTTGGTGAATCTGATGATTATGTGTCTTCAGGTTGCTCTTCTCAAGGAGTATATTTGTGGTGTTCTCTGTATTTCCTGAATTTGAATGTTGGCCTGTCTTGCTAGGTTGGGGAAGTTCTCCTGCATAATATCCTGAAGAATGTTTTCCAACTTGGTTCCATTCTCCCTGTCACTTTCAGATACACCAATCAAATGTAGGTTTGCTCTTTTCACATAGTCCCACATTTCTTGGAGGCTTTGTTCATTCTTTTTCATTTGTTTTTCTCTGATCTTGTCTTCACACTTTATTTCATTACGTTGATCTTCAGTCTCTGATATTCTTTCTTCCACTTGATCAATTCAGCTATTGATACTTGTATATGCTTCACAAAGTTCTCATGCTGTGTTTTTCAGCTCCATCAGGTGATTTATGTTCTTCCGTAAACTGATTATTCTAGTCAGCAATTCCTCTAACCTTTTTTTAAGATTCTTAGCTTCCTTGCATTGGGTTAGAACATTCTCCTTTAATTTGGAGGAGTTTGTTATTACCCACCTTCTGAAGCCTACTTCTGTCAATTCATCAAACTTATTCTCTGTCCAGTTTTGTTCCCTTGCTGGCTAGGAGTTGCAATCCTTTGGAGGAGAAGAGGCAGTCTGGTTTTTGGAATTTTCAGCCTTTTTGCACTGGTTTTTCCTCATCTCCATGGATTGATCTATCTTTGGTCTTTGTTGGTGACCTTCAGAAGGGGTTTTTGTGTGGACATCCTTTCTGTTGATTTTGATGTAATTCCTTTCTGTTTGTTAATTTTCTTTCTAATAGTTAGGACCCTCTGCTGCAGGTCTGCTGGAGTTTGCTGGAGGTCCACTCCAGATCCTGTTTGCCTGGGTATCACCAGCAGAGGCTACAGAATGGCAAACATTGCTGCCTGTTGTTTCCTCTGGAAGCTTCATCCCAGAGGGGCACCCACCAGATGCCAGCTGTAGCTCTCCTGTATGAGGTGTCTGTTGACCCCTGCTGGGAGGTGTCTCCCAGTCAAGAGGAGGCAGTCCATCCCTTAGCAGAGCTCAAGCGCTGTGCTGGGAGATCCACTGCTCTCTTCAATGCCAGCAGGCAGGAATGTTTAAGTCTGCTGAAGCTGCACCTACAGCTGCCCATTCTCCCAGGTGCTGTGTTTCAGGGAGATGGGAGTTTTATCTATAAAACCCTGCCTGGAGCTGCTGCCTTTCTTTCAGAGATGCCTTGCTCAGAGAGGAGTATCTAGAGAGGGAGTCTGACTACTGCAGCTTTGCCAAGCTATGGTGGGCTCCACCCAGTTTGAACTTCCTGGAGGCTTTGTTTATAATGTGAAGGAAAAACCACCTACTCAATCCTCAGTAATGGTGGATTCCCCTCCCCACCACCAAGCTCCAGCATCCCAGGTTAACTTCAGACTGCTGTGCTGGCAGTGAGAAATTCAAGGCAGTGGATCTTAGCTTGCTGGGCTCCTTGGAGGTGGGATCCACTGAGCCACACCACTTGGCTCCCTGACTTCAGCCCTCTTTCTAGGGGAGTGAATGGTTCTGTCTCACTGGCATTCCAGGCACCACTGGGGTATGAAAATAAAACTCCTGCAGCTAGCTTGGTGACTGCCCAAACAGCCACCCAGTTTTGTGCTTGAAACCCAAGGCCCTGGTTGTGTAGGCACCCAAGGGAATCTCCTGATCTTCAGATTGTGAAGACCATGGAAAAAGCGTAGTATCTGGGTTGGAATTCACCATTCCTGACAGCACAGTCCCTCACGGCTTCCCTTGGATAGGGGAGGGAGTTCCCTGACCCCTGCCCTTCCCGGTTGAGGCAATGCCCCACCCGGCTTTGGCTCACTCTCTATGGGCTACACCCACTGTACTGGCTACACCAGTCCCAGTGAGATGAGATGAGTACCTCAGTTGGAATGTAGAAATCACTCACCTTTTGTGTTGATCTGACTGGGAGCCGCAGACCAGAGCTGTTCCTGTTCAGCCATCTTGCCAGCCACCCAACATCACAGAACTTCTAATAACCTGGTTATGGGGGTCTACATGAAACTCTGCCTTTTGTGTGTCTTAAACCCTGTCCAGGAAAGCAAGCCCATAGCTGTTGCCAATTCTCAAAGGGATCTACAAACCAAAAATGTTTAGAGACAAAAGATTTTTGAAAAGATATTAAGGAGTGGAAAAGAAAGAAAAATGCATATAGCTGGGATTTCCTGCCCTCCCCAAATTTCCTTGCATCAGTAGCAACAAGGAGGGGCTTAAAATTAGCCTGCTGAGCTAGGAAGCTGGAAAGAGATCCTCTTCCCCAAAGGACTACTTCAATCTGATGCTCTAAGCATTATGAATGCCTGAATGGTATTCCTGGGGCCACCAGTCTTAACCACAAATCTTCCAGGATCTTGAGGGGAGGGAGAGAAGGTGGAGTCTACTTTTTAGACCAAATTCTGAGATTGTCGCTGTGCCTGCCCCACAGTTTGTACGAGAACACATCATCCATATGCCTCAAGAGGATTACATCAACTGGCTGCAGAACCGGATCAACATACCCATCGGGCCCTATGGCACCCTGACGTAGGCTGGGCCTGGGTTGACCAGCTGTTGCGGTGGAGGAGGGTTTACCTATATCATGCTCCTGTATCCTTCCTGTGTTCCTGCCTCCTGACTACCCTCATGGATGCTCTTTATGGATGACCTTTTATAGTAGGGTCATCTGGAGACTGACCTCCGGCAACATTTTAAAGGGGGATGGTCCCAGGTGGCCTTCCTCTAAATTCTACACCCCAGACACAACCTACCAGTCTCTTTTCTTCAATGGTCCAGCCTGAATCTACCTTCTTCCTCTTCAGATTTCTTCACCCTATTTATCTTCCTCAAATACTGGAGAATAAAATTGAACTGAATGTTTGACGTCTGTCTGGAAAGAGTTGGGGCCATGGAATTCGGGTGTAGTATTTGGATCCTAATAACAATAGTTACCATTTATTGAGACCCAGTGCTGAGTGCTTTACCTAGATAATACCATTTCAGTCTCATGATAACTTGGTTAAGCACTGATATTAGCTTAATTTCACACTGATTAAGCTAAAGCATATTTCTCAATATTATATATATACTGCATTGGATGGGTGGCTGGATGGATGGTTTGATGGATGGATGGATGGGTAGATGGGTGGATGGGTGGATAGGGAGACATATGGATGGATGGATAGATGGATGGATGGATGGTTTGCATGGTTGCCTGGTTGGATGGTTGCATGGTTAGATGAATGGATGGATGGATGGATGGATGGATGGATGGATGGATGAATGGTGGATAGATGGATTGATGGATTGATGGATGGGTGGATTGATGGCACATTCCCCAACAAGGCAATAGTATGCAATAAAATTTTAGCCTTGAGTCCTCGTATGTTTTCTGTTGGTCTTAGTTACAGGAAGGAAGCTTATCTTCCTATCATCTCAAAATGCGTGTGGACTCATAACCTCTTTTTTCACCTTGGTCTTATGCTCACCTACATTCTCACTAAGTTATAGAAACTGTAGGCATTTTAATTCCCTTAGTGATGGCCATGCTGCATTACCAATTGGACAACTAGACTTGATTTGCTCTTGTGCCTGGATTATCAGAGCCTTTGTGTAGGGTGGACTTGAACCTCTCTCTCTCTGGAAATCTAAAAGTGGGGAGGAGAGTTAAATTCAAATTATTCTTCAATCTAAGCAACATCACACTCATCCATTCACCTATTCAATCATTTATTCATTCAATGAATATTTATTGAGAGCCCAATATGCACCAACCAAGTCCTAGATGCTGAAGTTACAGCAATGAACAAGGCAGACAAGTCCCTGTTCTCATGGAGTTTGTCATTTTTTTATTTCTTCTTTTTTGACACATGGTCCAAGATGAGATCATGGAGTCCACATAAAACCAGAGAAGTCAATAAAATGCGACACGGAGGGCAGAGGGATTATGTAACATCACACGTCCCTCCACAGAGATACCCTATGGTTAACAGTAAACCTTGAAAAAGGAGTATTCAGGGTACAAAGGTGAGATACAATCTACAAGAAAACTACCAAATGAAGAGACCCTACAGGTCTCTGTATTAAATAGGAATTTGCATGAGGGAGAAGCAGAGAAGAAAGAAGGAGAACCTAACAAGGAGAAAAACAGGACAAAGGAGGTAGGGGAGGAAAAGGGAGCTGAGCAACAGGAGGGTAGAAGGGACTGTGGGAGAAAACCAATCGGGGTGGGGTGAGGGGAACAGGGCGGGGCTAGCTGGTGGATCTCTAAGAACTACAATGCAAACCAGCCCCTCCACTTCATCCTCTGGACCTTTAGTAGTTTCTGTTACACACTCAACTGTCTTCTGTGAGCAATGCTTTGAGGACATAAAGAAAAGGGGCTGTGTTCTACATCTGGGTTGCTCAGGGCAAAAAAGGGGGCTTGCGGTACTTAGATCCTGAACAGTAAAGAGTTCAGAGCCTGGCAAGGTGGTTCAGGCCCCTAATACCAGTGTTTTTGGAGGCCAAGGTGAGAGAATCCTTTGAGGCTAAGAGTTCAACACCATCCTGGGCAGCATAGTGAGACGCCATCTCTACAGAATAAAATTGTTCTTAAAATTAGCCAGTAGTACCATCTGTCGTCCCAGCTGCTCAGAAGGCTGAGGCAGGAGGATCGCTTGAGCCCAGGAGGTCAAGAGTGCAGTGAGCCGTGATCACACCACTGTACCCCAGTCTGAGCAAAAGAGCAAGACCCTGTCTCAAAAAAAAAAAAAAAAGAGTGTAGTAGGAACAGCATGTCAAAACTAGAGACACTGCTATTACCCGAGCTCTCAAGGTTTATAGAAACCTTAAACAGACATTTGGCTTCTCACTAGACATGGGGCAGGAGCCCAACCAAATTGAAATATACCTCAAATGTCGGGTGACCATCACAGCTGAGATTTAATTACACTAGATCATCAGTGCAATGGTGGCAAATTAAAACAAGTACAAAAAGATCCCAGTGGACATGAGGGAAGGGGGCACTAACTCATACTTGAGATGTCAGGAAAGGCTTTTGAGAGGAAGTGATTGATACCTCTAAGATGATCTAGAGTTATCCAGAAAGAGATGGGTAGGCAGAGAAGGAGGGAAGAAAAAATGTTCCAGGCAGAAGGAACAGCATGTGCAAAGGTCCAGAGGCAAAAAGAAGCTTAATTTGTCATTTGAGGACCTAAACATAACTCCAGCTGGGTCATATTTTGAATTGGGGGTACAGGACAGAGAAAGGGAGAAGGAAGGTTGGGGAGGTAAGTAGAAGCCAGATCTTTTAGATACCTTATAGGCCATGTTAGGAAGTTTGGACTTTATCTTCCTGGAAATAGGAATCCACGGAAGGATTTTGGGGAAGGGAATAATTATGTTTGCTTTCGGGGGCAGGGAAATGGCACCCACAAGGAACAGGGAGCTAAGATGAGGCTGTGGCAGTGATTGTGGGGAGAGCAATGGTGGTGGAGATGGAGTGAAGATACTCATTGAAAAGATATTTAAACAGCAGAATCAACAGAACTTGGTGTGATGGATTATAAGTAAGGGCTGGGAGGGCAGGAATATAAGGAATCATGAGTGGAAGGTGATGCCTTCAATGTACCAGGAGAAGAGGAAGAAAAGTTCATAATGAGAAGGTGAAGAGTTATGTTTTAAGCATATTGAGTTGGAGATGCCTGAGGGGCAGTCAGGTAGGGGGGATGCATAACTCAGGAGAGAAGGCTGCATGGGAGGCAGAAACATAGCATCAATATCCCCTAGGTCAAGATGGTCAAAGGAAGAAATGGGAAAAGAGGCAAGGAGAGAAGAAGAGAGAGGGGGACTTGAGGACAGAATAACAAAAAGCATCAAGAAGCCTACTCACAAAATAACATTTACTGGCTGGACGCAGTAGCTCAAGCTTATAATCCCAGCATTTTGGGAAGCCAAGGTGGGCGGATCATCTGAGGTCAGGAGTTCGAGACCAGCCTGACCAACATGATGAAACCCTGTCTCTATTAAAAATATAAAAATTAACTGGATGTGGTGGTACATGCCCGTAATCCCAGGTACTCAAGAGGCTGAGGCAGGAGAATCCTTGAACCCGGAAGGTGAAGGTTGTAGTGAGCCCAGATCACGGCATTGCACTCCAGCCTGGGTGACAGCCTGAGAGACTCTGTCTCAAAAGAAATAAAAAATTAAGAAAATAACATTTACTGAAAGGCTGCTTTGTTCCAGACATCTTGCAAAATGCTTGGCATGTATGATCTCATTCCATCTTCAGAAGCCTGCAGAGAAGGGCTCTTGTCTCCTTCCTGTTTTGCAGATGATGAAATGGAGCCTCTGAGAAGTGTTTTGTACACATATCCAGCTGACTATGAACCCCCTCTCTCCAACCCTACCCTCCGACCTGCAGCCCCCTCTTCTACGAAACAAGGAGGTCACGAGAGTTATTGTGCTTTTGGAATGAGGAGGCTTTCCGGAATTGTATTAGCTCACATTTGTGCTGTATTCCACAGTTTCCAGAGTGCCTTCTCCAGTATTACCTTATTCGATGCTCACAGCATCCCTCTGAAGTGAACATTATTATAATCCCCATTTTACAAAGAAGGATATCAAGACTTAAGATTGGCCAATCGTCATATAGCAGGTAAGTGGCAGAGCCAAGTCTAGATTGAAGTCTGTCTGTCCCAGTCAGGGGCAATCTTGAAATTGCAAGACTTACTCCGCCCTTCCACTTGGCAGTTTCTGAGTCTGTTTCTCAGAGCTGTAGCTCCATCTAGTGGCCTTTGTCAGTATTACTCTCCCACCCAGCCCTCCAACAGAATGTCACTTTCCTGCCAAAAAAAAGAAAACAGCACCAACGAGACCTATTCTGCTTAGACGAGGAGTGTTTACTCAAACAAGCGAAGACCTTTTACTACTAAAATAGACTGGGGACTAGGACGAGTCAACACATGCCCTCTCAGCTTCCAGGTTCTAAAAAGAGCCACAGGAAGATTTTTTTTTTTTTTTTTTTTTTTTTTGCTTGTCAGCCTCTCCATCAACATCTTAATTGAGCACCTACTAGGTGCTGGATCCTGAGGAGTCACTATCCCAAGCTCTGACCAAGCCATCTGAGTGGTTAACATGAGAGTTTTCAAAACGATATGGGCCCTAGAGAAGCTCTTTTCTATAAAGCACTGGATAGTAAATATCTGCTGCATGTTCTTTTTTTATATATAGTCCTTTAAAGGTGTAAAAACCATTTGTAAATTAAAAGTCATACAAAAAGAGACCGCAGACCAGATTGGGGCCATGAGTCATTGTTTGCTGATCCCTGCTTGAGGATAAATTTAAGAGTGAAGAGGAATGTTCTAGTCTCCCCCAAAAAACAGACAAGGAGGGCTAGTGAACATAATATGGTAAATATACAGACAAAGGGGATTTGGGCACTACTCAGAATAGTTTTTGTCATTTTTGTGGAAAAGGCATGTATGCAGAGGGTAAAAATCCTAGCAGTGCAAAAGGATATGAACTCCAACTCTCAGACCCCATTTCTGTATACAGAGACTCTCACACTGTACCCAGTAACTTGTATATCTTTCCAGGGATATTCTTTGCATGTACAAGCAAAACATTTCTAATTAATTAATTAAAACGAAGCATTTACGGTGTGCTTACTGTATACCACACATTGTTCTAAGTGCTTTGCATTTAATTATAGTTTATCCTTACAACAGCTCTATGAAGTAGATATCACTCTGACCCCCCCACTTTATTCTGGAGGAAACAGGGGTATAGAAAGTTTAGAATCCTGCCCAAGGCTACATAACTTGCATAGGTAACGTTTTTTTCTTTTTAGCAGATCTCGTCAGCTTAGTATACAAACTTCTGCATTAATTTGCTATGCTGGTAGTCATTTCGCTTCCTATCTTCCTACTTTATATGAAGGAGGAAAGAGGTTGAAGTTTCATACCAGTGCATTAAAATCAAGAGCCAGACTGTTGTCATCGCCCTGCCTTGACATTTCTTTTAAAGGTTCGCAGATAAGGGAGGACCTGGACCAAAAGCTATGAACAATTGTAGAGAATGATACCAAAATAAAAGCCCAAGCTAATGTCAAAACAACGCCGCATCACTTCCCTTTTTATCCAGTACTGCTCATTTCATTCCTGGAGCCTCACCTGCATGGCTGAAATTGAGTGTCCTTCCCTGTTTTGGGATCTGGAGGTAGCCAGGGGAAGTCAGATAAAGATAATGTAGAGTAAGAATTTAATAAAAGTGAAAATTTTCTAAGTGCCTTATGCTAGGCACTACAAAATTCATATGCCTTTGCTGGTGGATTCCTTGTAATTATCCTGTGAAGCTAGTGTTATGCTTATTCACATTTACAGATGACAGAAAATTGAGACTAAAGAAGGTGAAGTGGCTTGCCCAAGTCACATGCCTTCGAGCAATTAATTCAGAGTTCAAATCCTGGTTGTCTTGAGATTTTACAAGATTGTTTTAACCACATTACACTGCCTCTCTACTTAGAAAATCTTGTTTTGGGGTTCAAATTGATCATCTTTTCGTGGGAGAATCAGAGCTAGAGCTTTAATGATAATAAAATTTAGAAACTGTTTACATTTTTGAAGAGCGTTCACATCCATCAGCACCATGTGATCTTCAAAGCAATCCTCTGAGATGTGCAAAGAAAATCTCACCTGCATTTTGAAGACATGACACACCTAGTAACTTGAGATTTGGGCCTGGCTATTTAACTCTTGAGCTTTCTCCACCACACTGCCCTGGGACAAAGGAACCACACTAGTGAACAGTGGAGAGGAGACAAACTCCTTTCTGGCTAGTCTCAAAATAGCTCTGACCTTTTTTTTTTTGTTTACTTATTATCTGTCTTACCAGCTAGATTTCACTTTCATGAGGGCAAGAACTACATCTGCTTTATTTGTCATTGTATTCCCAGAACTTCTCATAACATTTCTGGGATCAACTAAATGAATGGATGCATAGATGCATGGATGGATGGATGGATGGATGGATGGATAGATGGCTGCATGGATGGATGCATAGATGCATGGATAGATGGATGAATGGATGGATGAATGCATGGCTACACACATGGCTGGATGGATGGATGGATGCATGGATGGATGGATGGATGGATGGGTGGATGGATGCATGGATGGATGGATGGATGGATGCATGCATGGATGGATGGATGCATGGATGCATGGATGGATGCATGCATGCATGCGTGGAAGGATGGATGGATGCATGGCCACACACATGGATGGATGGATGCATGGATGGATAGATAGATGGATGGATGCATGGATGCATGCATGGATGGATGGGTGGATGGATGCATGGCTGCATGCATAGATGGAAAATTGAGTGGATAAATGGATGCATAGTTGAGTGGATGGATGGATGGATGGATGGATGGATGGATGACAGAGAGAAGCTAAAAGGAGCCATCACAGGGTTAGACTCATCAGGACTCTTCAGATCCCCACTGCCTTCTAGGAAATAGAGATGTCCAGAAGGCTGGCATATATGTGAGACTGCTCATCCTGGCAAAGGTGGAGCCTGACAGTATAAGAAATAAGCTCACAGTTCAGTGTCCTAAGGCAAGGCCAGCACAAACAGTTCCCTCAATGACCCAACAGATTGGTGAGAATAGAACGGAGGCATTCCTTTGACCTTAGACTTTTAAAGGTAAAAAGCCTACTTTCAGAGCTTGGGGCAGGTTTTCTATTAAACATCACAGAGCTAGTCCGTTCCATCACATGCCTTAAGCCGGCAAATTCCCACATCCTTTGTCCCAATCCACTTTTCATGTTCTGATGAACAGGCTCTCCCACTTGCCTTTTGGGACTATATCCTTCACCATGGATGCTATTCAATGGCCATTTCCCATTCTTCTTTTGCTAGGAGTCCTGATTTTGTTCAAGTGTCTACCCCTCCCCATGCGAATCAGGATAAAGCCTCATTGGTCTAAATCTATATTGGCAATTCCATTCCCCATGCTAGGATTGATTTATAAGTGGTTGTGTGACCCCAGGTTTGCAAGAGGAGGCTCCTGAGAAAGGTTTCTTTCTTCTTAAAAACAAAGAGAAGACTAGTCTTTCTCCTGGAAGTTTTCACTAAATTGTGCAGGCATCTTGCTGCCAACAGGGGGAAGATCCAAGAGAATCACCTTGGTTGGAATTTTTTGAAGTGAGATGATACAACCTTCATTGCCCAAAGCAGTTGAGCCTGGGTGTTCTGCTACTTGAAAATACTGTTACAGAAACCCATAACAATATCATTCTCTCTCCTCTCCCTTAACCAACATCTGCTCTTTTGATAGCTATTTGAATGATAACTCCCTCTTCTGCAAATCTCAGAGAAAGCCTTTGACTCTTTCAAGCAAGATGTGTTCATGCCAAAGAGAACCCAGATTTGTCATATTTGGGACTCTGCAAAAAGGCAGCAGCGTGTCTTGCAAACAGCAACATTAACTCCGCTAAAACCTTCCCAAAGATGTGAAACTCAGGGGTCACCAAGGAGTTGGGAGTAAGGCACAGAACATAAGGCCCTTCGTGAGGCAGAGACTTCTTCATCTCCAAAGTCAAAATAATCTAGGAACAGGGGTGAAAAAGAAAAACTGGTGACTGGGGAAGATTTCCAACACTGGTTTTATGGTGTTCATGGGAACAGGTATGTGAAGGAGGTGAAGAATAGTTTATATTGATTAGATAGTAAGTCCTGGAGGTAACGAGTGGGAGAAGGGGCTGGAAGAAGAAGGGCTGCAGTTTGGTGGGTGGAGGTAGGAAACTCATAAAGTGTTGGAGCCAGGCAAGACCTTGTCATCTATCTGAGCTTGCATATCGTTGACTACCTTCCATGCTCCAGGCTATTTGAGAGATGCCAGAGGTATAAAGGTAGCCCCTGTCCTCCAAAGGTTACATAGTGGTGCTACAGTGCAGTGGTTAAAAGAGAACGTTTAGGTGTCAAACCGAGAAAGTTCAGATCCTAGTTATGCTCTCATTGGCTCTATGACCTTGAAAGTTATCTTCACTTCTATGTATCTCATCTGTAAAATGGGAACACCACTCAAGAGTCAATGAGATACACTGGGCTGGGCTTGGTGGCTCACGCCTGTAATCTCAACACTATGGGAGGCCAAGGTGGGCAAATCACTTGAGGTCAGGAGTTCAAGACCAGCCTGGCCAACATGGGGGAAACCCCCTCTTTACTAAAAATACAAAAATTAGCTAGGAGTGGTAGCAAGCACCCATAATCCCAGCTACTCTGGAGGCTGAGGCAGGAGAATCGCTTGAACCCGGGAGGCAGAGGTTGTAGTGATCCAAGATCACACCACTGAACTCCAGCCTGGATGACAGAGTGAGACTCTATCTCAAAAAAAAAAAAAAAATTCAATGAGATAGGCTGTGTAAAGCATCCAGCTTTCAGTAAGAACTCAATACATCTTAGCTATCACAGCAGTGGCAGAGAAAGATGGAGCCTGCAGAAAGCCACCACCCCAGTCTGGCAAGTCAAAGAATGTACATTAGCCAATTGCTTTATACGCAAGCAATGGAATCTGATTCTGGCTAATTTAACTTTGAGTCTTTACATAACTGCCTCTGAGAAGATGAAAATCTAATTGCAAAGCTTAAGTCACATGATCACATCCTCACCTAAAAAAAGGCTAAGAAAACAAATATTTGGATATTTTGACTTTTATTATAGGAGAAATGCTAATCTCATAAACTGAAAGTTTGCCAGGAAAAGGAAAAGGACTCAGATGCTAGTCACAAAAAAAAAAAAAAAAAAAAAAAGTCCTCTAGAGAAAGCTTCCTAGAAGAAGTAACAGCTGAGTTGAAACCAATCCATATCCTACATTTTACCAATGAAGAACCTCTTCCAAAGTCACCGGCTTTGGGAGGAAAAGAAAGGAAAGAAGGGCTGGGAACAGGGGACAGTCGGGTTCAGGGGGAGATCCCAAAAGAGACCTCCTCTCTCCGACAGGCTGAGAGAGGAAGAGGCTGAAAGCCTCAGCCCAAGTTGGCATTGGGTCCAGAAATGGTGGCAGCAGAGCAGACGGAATATTGGACAGCGATTAGTGAGAAGTTGGGATCCAGCACAGAAGACTGGTGTATCTTAAAGAATTGGCTTGGTCTTTATCCCCAGTTTCCAGGAGGGAGGCTCTAAACCCTTAGAAGTTCCTGAGTGAGAAGAATTTCTTTGTTATTCATGGTGGGCCCCTCCGACACCCCTAAGTTTATGCTAATGAGGTGATCCACAGTGGGTCTCTAGATAGTTTTATGCTGGAAGCTGGTTATGCCAGAAAGACCAACAATGTGATTAGCGAGTTGGGGTTCTTAACTATGTTATATCCTTTCATCCTCCTGTGATCTGAGGACAGAAGGATGGTTGGGGGTGGAGGTCAATCACACAGCCATTGAGTCTACCGAGCGTATCTACATGATGAAGCCCTAATCAAAACTCTGAACATCTGAAACTCCAGTGAGCTTCCCTATTTGATAATCATATATCGCTATTCTAAAGACATGGAAGTGCCATATTTTGGACTCACCCAGACTCATTCTGTGTTACTCTTTTTTTTTTGAGATGGAGTTTCGCTCTTGTTACCCAGGCTGGAGTGCAATGGCACAATCTCGGCTCACTGCAACCTCCGCCTCCTGGGTTCAAGCAATTCTCCTACCTCAGCCTCCGAGTAGCTGCGACTACAGACTATGCCACCATGCCCAGCTAATTTTTGTATTTTTAGTAGAGACGGGATTTCACCATGTTGACCAGGATGGTCTCGATCTCTTGACCTAGTGATCCACCCGCCTCGGCCTCCCAAAGTGCTGGGATTACAGGCTTGAGCCACTGCGCCCGGCCCCACTCTGTGTTACTCTTAATTTGGATCATCTTGATTTATATCCTTTATAATAAAATTATAATCATATATGTCATACTTTGTTGAGTCCTGTGGGTTGTTCTGTCTTATACACAGATAAGAACTCAACAAAATATGATATATATGATAGTGAATTCTGAGACTTTGCTGAAGTTGCTTATCATCTTAAGGAGATTTTGGGCTGAGACGATGGGTTCTTCTAAATATACAATCATGTCATCTGTAAAGAGAGACAGTTTGACTTCTTCTTTTCCTAATTTAATACCATTTATTTATGTTCCTTGCCTGACTGCTCTGGCCAGAACTTCCAATACTATGTTGAATAGGAATGGTGAGAGAGGGCACCCTTGTCTTGTGCCAGTTTTCAAAGAGAATGCTTCCAGTTTTTGCCCATTCAGTATGATATTGATAGTGGGTTTGTCATAAATAGCGTTTATTATTTTGAGATACGTTCCATCAATACCTAGTTTATTAAGAGTTTTTAGCATAAAGTGCTGTTGAATTTTGTCGAAGGCCTTCTCTGCATCTATTGAGATAATGATGTGGTTTTGTCTTTGATTCTATTTATGTGGTGGATTACGTTTTATGGACTTGCGTATGTTGAACCAGCCTTGCATCCCGGGATAAAGCCTACTTGATCATGGTGGATAAGCTTTTTGATGTGCTGTTGCAATCGGTTTGCCAGTACTTTATTGAAGATTTTTGCATCTATGTTCATCTTGGAGATTGGCCTGAAGTTTTCTTTTTTTGTTGAGTCTCTACCAGGTTTTGGTATCAGGATGATTTTGGTCTCATTAAATGAGTTACGGAGGATTCCCTCTTTTTGTATTGTTTGGAATAGTTTCA
Organism: Sapajus apella; assembly: GCF_009761245.1. NCBI lineage: Eukaryota > Metazoa > Chordata > Mammalia > Primates > Cebidae > Sapajus > Sapajus apella. The sequence goes on from NW_022436942.1 coordinate 77,783,615, forward strand.
GAAGGAATGGTACCAGCTCCTCTTTGTGTGTTTGGTAGAATTTGGCTGTGAACCTGTCTGGTCCTGGACTTTTTTTGGTGGGTAGTCTATTAATTGCTGCCTCAACTTCAGCCCTTGTTATTGGTCTATTCAGGGATTCAACTTCTTCCTGGTTTAGTCTTGGGAGGGTGTAAGTGTCCAAGAATTTATCCATTTCTTCTAGATTTACTGGTTTATGTGCATAGAGGTGTTTGTAGTCATCTCTGATGATAGTTTGTATTTCTGTGGAATCAGTGATGAATTAATGAACCAGAGCGGCTAACGGGAACCCCCAAATTGTAGCCAGTTGGTCAGAAGTGTAGGTGGCCCAGGACCTGTATGAATGATCTCTTAATTGAGAACATTCTTGTGTACCCTTAATCTCACGTTTTGAACTACCTCCAGATAGTTAGCGTCACAATTACATAGCAAAATGAAAGCTGTAATTCAGGCAAAGGACTGTATCATTCCAACCCTCTGGTTAAGACTCTGTCAAAGAAAGTCCTCACTCAAAGTTGGAACACACATGTAGCTTGTGCCTGCCCACTCCCTCTTTAGGCAGCAACCCCTTCCTCCTGACTCTCATTCATTGCGGATTGAGCAGTGCTTCAATACAGTGCCACGTGTGGACATGTGACCAAGACCTGGATAATCCAAGCATGACACTTCCCTAATCATAGCCAGTGGTTCAGGATGGACACCCAGAGTAATCCAACAAAACTCAGTTCCTGAACTTCTGTTGGAACTGGAAGAGAGAACAAGAAGCCCTCTTTCTTCTGGAACTGCTGACACTAAGGATGAAATAAGCCTACTGCTTCTCAGAACCAGCACACAGAGAGAAATTGCCAACAAAGAGAGGAAAACAAAGACAAGAAATGCAGCAAAAGAGAGATCCAATCTTGTTCACATCATTTGGGCACCTGGCTCTCCAGCCAGATGTTTGAACTTTTGGTTATGGTGGCTGACAACTTCTCTTTCTGCTGAAGCCAGATTTAATTTGATTTCCTTCACTTGCAACAAACTGATTCCTAATTAATGCAACAGGAGAAAGAAAAGAGATCTGTGTATAAGCATAGTCAAATTCTAGACACTTTCCTCTAAGAGGGCGAGCGAGGTCATAGAGGAAGGCTCTATCATGGGATATATCACACAGGTAATGCTAAAGCAAAATCCTGAGTTAAATTCACAATATCAATCAAGAGAAAAGGGAAAGACCAAGAACACAGATGTTTTATCACTCCATTTTGCAGCAGGTGTGAAAGTGCCAATTTGGATTTAAAAGAGCATGAAAAAAATGCAAGGTGGGGATTGTTATGGGAGCCAACCTTCATGTCTCTACCACTGTGAAAAGAGGTGCTTGGTAAGTAAATTTCCTAGCTCAGTGGTCTTCAAAGTGGAAGGGTTGCACAAGATGATCCATTAGGGAGCAGAAAAAAATTAGAACTTATAGCTATCTTAGCGAAAGTCTGTTTGAAGCTTTACAAGTAGTTTGAGTGTGGATTGACCCTGGCACCCTCATTCAGTCTATACTGAGAAAGAGACCACGTGTCTGGTGTCAGGCAAGCCAAGAAACCCAAGAGAAGTTGGGCATTACAGAATATGAGAAGGATAATAGTGGTATTCTTGTCTTCTCATCCCCAGTGTTACTTCTGATAAGCTTCCAATGCCTCATCTTTAAATCTCCTAATATTAATTCTAGAGTACTAAGAATGCCTATTAATTGGCATTCCTCTCCCTGTACCCATGATGCTCTCAGATACTGAAAGACAAGTTCTCTTCCTTGCATTAAATGACCCCAGGCAAATGATCTCCTAATTAACCCTTCCTCTGCCTCCTCCTTGGCGCTCTAGCTTCTGTCCCAACAAAAGTGAGTTTGCCAAGAGAAACAATGCACCAAACTTGTGCATAAAAAGCTTAACTTTACATAGAGGTTGTTTTTAAACATGCAACTTCCAGTTTAATGGGAGTCAAATGGCCAAGTACCTAAATTAAGGAACATGAAATAATGCTCTGCAGTGTTGCTGCTGGAGTGCAGTGGCATGATCTCAGCTCACTGCAAACTCTGCCTCCTGGGTTCAAGCAATTCTCCTGCCTCAGCCTCCTGAGTAGCTGGCACTACAAGTACATGCCACCATGCCCGGCTAATTTTTGTATTTTTAGTAGAGACGGAGTGTCACCATATTGGCCACGTTGGTGTCTAACTCCTGACCTCGTGATCCACCCACCTTGGCCTTCCAAAGTGTTGAGATTACAGTTGTGAGCCACCATGCCTGGCAACTCTGCAATGTTCTTTAGTTCACCCCACAAACTGGTTTTTCTAAGCACATTCTGAATCAATCTCTCTCTCTCTCTCTCTCTCTCTCTCTCTCTCTCTCTCTCTCTTTCTCTCTCTCTCTCTTTCTCTCTCTCTCTTTCTCTTTCTCCCCCAACCCCACCCCATGATCAAAAAGAGAGTTGAGGCTTCAGGGGATCAAAAAGCAGATCATCCACCCCAAACCATTTTTACTTGGGGTGACACAGAAACATCACCATCCAAGTTTGCTAAAACAGCAGCTGGATCTCACTTGTAAAGCAGTTCCCACAGGGTACGACAAGGATAAAAATTTACAAGGACAATAAATTTAACACTCTTTTCTCATTATACCAGAACTTGTAAGAGGATTGCATTACACATCTAGCAACTCTAGGGCATCTGACATGCGGTCTCATTTACAAACATTTTATTTACACTTTATGATTTCATGAACCACTGACTGCATAAAGTAGCCCAACTGGCCTCCTCATCTCTTCTTCAAGTTAATGACATTTTACATTTTCAGAAAACTCACCAGTGAAGAACAGCAGATAGATGAACAGGGCCAGCCAGAAAGTGGGTCAGATGGTAATACATTGAGTCTTCTTTTCCTCTAGGGCTTCAGTTTTCCCATCTATAAAATCAGAGAGCTAGATTATAATGGTCCCAAATCTACATTTCGACCAAGACCAGGCAAGTAATACAAATGAATGGAAGGAGTTGGGTCTAATAGTACATGTCAAATGTTTGACAGGCACTGAGAGAGGAAGGTACTGGGAGCAGAAAGGGAAATGCGCCATGATCCATGCTCTGGTGAAGTGTTTGACCTTGTGAGAGATGTGAGCACATAGGCGGCTACCAACAAATATGATAAAAGTTGTGTTCAACGTTTCATATGGATCCACAGGAGGGTTGGACTAACCCATCCCAGAGGAATCCTGGAAGGTTGTGTATAATAAGTGAGAAGGTATTTGAGGGGAGAAGAGGAGTTTTCCAGGTGAAGAAAGAACAAGAGAACAGGAATGGCATTTCATGTGGAGAAAACCACCTGTGCCAAGTCATGGTGACCTGAAAAACAATTATATATTAGGGGAGAAAAAAGAAGGGTGTTAGGTCCAGAAGGTCCAACGTGAAGCTATGGGGTGAGTTGGAAATAAATAACAAGGAGCCTTGAAGAATTTTTCTTGAGAGTAATAGGAAGCCAGGGGTATGCAGGGGTATGTTCTAAATTGTTGAGAAAACTGGTGATATTTACATTTTAGAAAGTTTGCTCTGTCTGCAGGGTGAGCGATGGGTTAGAGCTGCACCATCCAACATGGTGGTCATTAGCCACAGGTGGCTACTGAGCCCTTGACACATGGCCAGTCCAAACTGAGACATGCTATGTAAACTAAAAATAAATTCTTAAGTCTCCTGCCCCACTGACAGAACAGACCCCCTCTTGGCCAAAGAGACCCCCAGAAAAACCTTAAGTGAGTTCACAGCCATGACAAGAACAGGAGGTTGTTATATGCCCTCTTTTGTGTAGTTTAGACACAACTGACCAGTGTTCAAATTAAAATAGAGATCACGAGACCGACCAAATGAATTCTTTGTAGCAGTAAGATACCAAGTTATAAACAGGGCCTAAGGCCATGCTAGGAAAGGGTTAAGTCACACAGTCCTACACTTAAAGAATAAACTGTATTCTAACTGCCACTAGGTTTTTCTTTTTCTCTAGCAGCTAAACAAGCAAGGGTCTTGAGATAAGCAATGTTAAAGCAACTGCAACTTACCAACCACCAGACACTGACAGATCCTCCCCAACACCGTTCCCGTTCCACCAGCCATAGCTACAGCTTGGATTAGCCAAGAAACTGATTTCAATAACTTTCTCCTAATAAAAAGACCACCAGCCAAGGACTGATTCTGGCCAGTTTACAGAGGCTGTGCATATGAGTGCCTTCTTCCTACAAATACGTTTTGACACGTAAGACCTAATTATAATACATGCAAACGTCAAGCCCCACCCCAAGGTGAAGTCGTATGTAACTTGAACATTTGTTCAGTACACATCATAACTGCCTTCATAAATATTCATAACTCTTCTTGTAACCTGTTGAATATGTGTACTTGGCCACCCCCATCAGCTAATCCACAATTGAGAGCCTACTATGTACCACTAAATGCCACTGCAGGGACAGAATATTTCTTAAATGAATCATGGAACTCACAGGGAAGGTTTCAACGTGTTCCTCTCCAGTGAGCACAGGTAGGACAAATGGAGATCAAGCTCGGATCTGGCAGCTTATTCAGCAATTCTAACTTTTTGAAGTCTCGGTTGGTGAACTATTACAGAACATTTCCCAAAACACTTAACTCCAACAACAAGGTTTTAGTGTTTGGCAACATACAAGCGGAATGCAATTAAGCCTTGTAACTGTGTACTGAGCGTCTATCAGCTGGAGCCAAATGGGAATGTAGTGAGGCAAGGCTCCTTTCGAGTATGGAACAAGCCCATCTGTGTCTCAGACCCCCAGAGTGGAGACACCACAATAAGAACTGGCTACCAGTGGTGAGAACTCCTTGTCATCAATGAAGGAGGCATGTCTAGGCCTTACAAGGACATAAAGCAAAGAGGTACTAAAGTCATGAAAAATAAAATGGCCCTTCTCTCTTGGACAGAGCTTAAAGAAAAATCAGAACCATTTCTATTCTTATTTGATAGACTTGTGTTCTCATTCACATCATCTCCAGGCACTATGAATGCTGATTCAAATAGTAATTGTTGTTAACATTTATTGGGTAGGTAAATGTGCCAGGAACCATCATAAGCACTTTTTATGCATCAAATTTTTAAAATAGGAGGAAGGGGTCATTATCAATACTTTATAATGAGGAAGCTGAAGCTCAGAGAGGTGCAGCAATTTGGTTGAAAGCGACAGAGTCTAAACTAAAACTAACGTAGACTAAAGGGGAATTTGTTGCCTCGAGAAGGACAATGAAGTGTTGAAACATCAAGCTCTGAAATGAACAAAGATGCAGATGGGTCTTTGATACAACTGGTACCAGTGGCTTTTTCTCTCTGCTTCTCTCTTCTTCTCTCTGTGCATCAGCCACATCCTATTCTGCTGCATGCCAGCTTCTAACACAGGTGGCAATGGGGCTTCTCAACTCCCCATGCTCTCCTCTGTGTTCTGGTTTCAAAAATTTTAGAGCAAAGCTCTGATTGGTCCAGTTTGCGTCAGGTGTTCACCTTGAACCAATCAACAGTAACCAAGAGAGAAAGATAATGTAAAAGCACAGCAGGTCACTCAAATCACATGGGTTGGAGTCAAGGAAGAAGAAATAAATTGATTTCCCAAAATCAAGAATGATATATTGTTCCCAGAAGAAAGCAAAAACTACCTATTATAGTCCACTACCAAGAATGAGAGCCAACAAGACTATTAAGTAGTAAGGACACTGACTCCTCCTTAAGGCTACACACTCTGAAAGTCCTCAGAAAATTTGAGGTCCAGACCATGTATGACATGCCAACTTAATTGAACAGTCATTGACTTTTTACAGCCTACTGGCATTATATTCCAGGCTACCATATAGCATGGCCTCAGTAAATATTTATTGGGTGAATAATGCAAAGATGAATAAAACAAGGTCCCTCTACTCAAAGAACTTACAGCTTAGTAGGTGATGAAGGCAAAGAAACAGCCCTAAAGAGACGTAGAACATAGTCTGAGAGCTCAAACAAATGGAAGATCACATTGGTTTGAGAACACATAGGGAGACAGTAAGTTCGAAAAGTCATCAAGGAAGGAGGTCCTATTTGAGATAAGCCTTGAAAACAGAATGAGATTTCAATAGGCAGAGATGCAAGAAAAATGTGCCCCAGCTACAGCAAGCTATGTGAGTGAGGTCATGGAGACAGGGATGGACATCTCATCCAGGTTTTTTTTAATTATACTAAAATATACATAATATAAAGTTTACCATTTTAATCATTTTTAAGTTTACAATCCAATGGCATTAATTACATTCACATTGCTGTACAACCATCATCACTGTCTTGAAACTCTTTCTGTCTTCCAAAACTCACTCCACCATGGCAGAAACTCTGTACCCATTAAGCAATAACTCCCCATTCCCAGGAACATGGTAATCTCTAATCTACTCTCTGTCTCCATAAATTTCCCTGATCTATATACTTTGTGTAAGTGAAATTGTGCAACATTTGTCACTTTGTGTTTGGCTTATATCACTTAGCATAATGTGTTCAAGTTTCATCTGTGTTGAGGGATGTACCATATCTTCATTCCTTTGTACACCTAAGTAATATCTGATCGTATGAATATTCCATATTCCCTTTCTTCATTCATTGGTGGATGGATATTTGGGTTGTTTCCACATTTTGGCGATTGTGCTGCAATAGCCAATAAACATTGATGCCAATAAACATAGATCTGTGCAAGTCCTTGTTTTCAATTCTTTTGGTTATCTACCTAGAAGTGAAATTGCTGGGTTGTATAGGAATCCTGTTTAGCTTTTTGAGGGCCCATGGTACTGTTTTCTGTAGCGGCTGCAACATTTTACATTCCCACCGGCAATGTGCAAGGGTTCCAATTTCTCTGCATCCTTGCCAACACTTGTTATTTTCCATTGTTGTTATTGTTGTTTTTAACAGCCATTCTAATAAAGGTGAAGTGGTATCTCATTGTGGTTTTGATTTGCCTTTTTTTAATGACTAAGGGAGTTTGGCATCTTTTCATGTGCTTATTCAAGCCATCCAGTTTTACTAGTACACAACCCAACCATCATAAATCCAAGATGTTTAGGTTTATTGCACAAGCAATAGAAAGCCAGTGGTTGTTTGGAAACAGAAGAGTAGCATTATCAGAAATATAAGACCTTGGCAGAGGAGTATAAAATGAAGCCAAAGGACTAGTTAAGAGGCTACTTCGATGGTCCAAGCGAGGGACCTGCCACCTCCCAAACCTGAGCCAGGGAGGTAGTAGTGGCAATGGAAGGAAAGGGACAGTTTCCAGACACAGCATCTTTTCAACACAATGGAATCCACCTAGGTGCAATCATAAAGAACTGGTTATGTAAGCATGGTATGGTCTATGTGATGAATTGCTCTGCATCTGTAAAAATAATGATGCCGATGAATAAATGAAACAGAAAGATGTTCCCAAGTAAGTGAAAAAAATAAGGTTACAACACAGAGCATACATCATGATCTCATTTTTAGATAGATGATGCATAATTAGATCAGAATGCAAGGAGAAAGACAGATACTGAAGGGGAAAAAGACCTTGAAAACCACACACACAAATGTGAATAATGATCACCTCTTGCTAAACTAACCTCTCACCAAGATACTTGTATGTTCTCTTTTATTTTCGCCCTTGCCTTTATCACTATCTGAAAATATCTTATTCATTTGTTCATCTGTTCATAAATTCCAGGAAGGAGGGAGTGTGTCTGTTTTGTTCCCCCTCTATTCCCAGAACCTAGAATCTAGCCATAGGTGAAGCTCCATAGATATTTTTTGATGAAATTTTTCAGTGACGGGATCCATTTTTATTCTCTTACATATATTTTTAAATGTAAAAAATGAAGCTATGACCTTCACTATAAAAAAAGTAGCAAAGAAAAAGACATAAACAGGTATTCTCACCACCATCACCAGTGCCACCGGTTCTTTGATCATAGCTGTTACCGCCGAAAGGACCTCAAAGCCAAAGTCTAACACCAGATCCCACTAGCACATCAAAGTGCTTTTCTCAGCCTGTGAACCCACTCAATGCCTCTCTTCCCTTCCTCCAGCTTCCTGGGTATCCACTTCCTCCACCTGTGTCCACTCAGCACAGGATGTTATTAACACCATCACACCCCACAGACTTAGAAGCCTAGAATAACCTGCTACTGATAAGGCAGACACTTGGAAGACTCTTCCAGGAAGAGGATGTCATCGATCAATGCCCACACTTGTCCCATCCTCACTGCTCACCTCCCTTACCCTCAGTCCTAGGGACTGTGGAGATCATTTTTAAATACTAGAACTGGCTAACATGGGAGGAGGATACCAGGCTGTGGGCATGGAAAAGTACGAGTGAAGCCAAGAAGCCTAATCGGAAATTCATCTAATGATTTCAGGCATCAGCACCTGGCTCTTAGGCCCAGCGTTTCTGAAACAGAGACTAACCAACATTGGGTCTGGATCCCTATGAAGTAAAAAAGACATGAGCCACTAACAATGAAGTGTCAATGTTTTTAGGTAATTCAATATATTATTTTATTTATTTATTTATTTGTTGAGACAGAGTCTTGCTCTGTCATTCAGGCTGGAGTATAGTGGCACAATCATAGCTCACTGCAGCCTCCAAATCCTAGGCTCAATCAATCCTCTTGCCTTACTCTCCCAAGCAACTAGGAACACAGGTGGGTACCACCACACCTGGCTTTTTTAAATGTTTTGTAGAGAGAGGGTCTCACTATGTTTCCCAGGCTGGACTTAAACTTCAGGCCTCAAGTGATCCTCCTGCCTCAGCCTCCCAAAGTACTGGGATTGCAGGCATGAGCCACCGTGCCTGGCCCTATAATATTTTACTGTATGATATGCTATATAGAGAAAACTACATATATTTATATGCTACATATATGTGCTACATGTAATTATACAGATCATTTTATTTTACCATATATAGAGGAGGTTCATTCATTTATTCATTTGTGCTGTGAAACTGAATTCTGATATTTTCTGCTACCTTATAGACTCAAAGTGGGGGACAAACAGGTATTTTAAAGCCACCAGTATTTTTTTAGCTACTCATCAGACAGAAATTGAGTTCATCACAGTGGGTATGAAGAAAAGAGGAGGGAAAACTTGTTTTGTTTTGGGAGGACACTCTTGGACTCTTGGAGACATTTCAGTTAAGAAGAGGGGAAGCAATTTCCTCTTCTTTCTTTCTTTTTTTTTTTTTTTAGATGGAATCTTGTTCTGTCACCCAGGCTGAAGTACAGTGGCACAATCTCAGCTCACTGCAACCTCCACCTCCCAGCTCAAGTGATTCTCATGTCTCAGCCTCCTGAGTAGCTGGGATTACAAGTGCTCACCACCATGCCTGGGTAAATTTTTGTATTTTTAGCAGAGATGAGATTTCACCATGTTAGACAGGCTGGTCTCGAACTCCCAACCTCAAGCAATCAGCCCAGCTTGGCCTACCAAAGGGCTGGGATTACAGGTGTGAACCACTGTGCCTGGCCGAAATCTCTTCTGAAAAGGTCTCCACGGCGGGACGAAATGCGTCTCTCTGAAGAATACTTCTGTGTGATGGAGAGGAAAGGATTCTCCTCCCTCGCTGGAACAAAGTGGAAGTTGGGATTTGGAGGAGAGATAGTCAAAGACACCACCGACATGGGAAACAGGCAGAGCCCACAACACCATGGCAGGAGAGAAACGTCACCAGCTGGGGTGCTCATGAACACAAAGTATGAGCTCTAAAACATGTGAAGTCCAGGATTTAGGGTCCAGGTTTTCCTATGATGTTTTTCTGCTCTCACCTCCAGGTCTCCAGTAAAAGAACTAGGGCTAATGAGGGCAATGAAAGATGTCCAGCCAGAGAACTTAGGAGGAGGCTCCCAAGGGAATACTCTTAAAACAGATGTGGGAACATGAAAGCATTCCTCGGGGACCCTCAGAAATGCCGGGGGAGGACTGCCTGGTACAAAATGGCAATTATTCTGGATCAACGCAAAACAGAGCTCAAACAATTATATAATAACTGTAATGGAAGAGGACCCATGAAAGCCGGAAAATCCCAAGACATCTGCGTTATGATGAACTCCACAGAATGACTGAGATCAATTCTGTATTCAAAAATAGAAAGACAATGGTGAGACTGGTTGTGGTGGCTCATGCCTGTAATCCAAGCACTTTGGGATGCCACGGTGGGCAGATCACGAGGCTGGGAGTTCAAGACCAGCCTGGCCAGCATGGTGAAACCCCATCTCTACTAAAATTACAAAAAAAAAAAAAATTAGCTGGGCATGATGGCACATGCCTGTAATTGCAGCTACTGGGGAGGCTGAGGCAGGAGAATTGCTTGAAACCAGAAGGCGGAGGTTGCAGCGAGCCAAGATGGCACCATTGCACTCCAGGTTGGGCAAAAGAGTGAAACTCCAAAAAAAACAAAAGAAAGACAGAAACACAGAAAAGAGAGAGAGAGAGAAAGGAAGAAAAAGAAAGAAAGAAGAAGAAAGAAAGGAAGAGAGAAAGAGAAAGAAAGAGAAAGAAAGACAATGGTGACCAAGACGAACATGGTCTTGAACCTCGCAGATATAACAAATATTCAACAAGTATGTACTTGTGGATTCCAATGGATGTGACAGTCTAGTGAGAGTTTTGACAAACTTTTCCTGTAAATGAACAGATAATAAATATTTGAGACTTTGTGGGTCATATGGTCTCTGCTGCAACTACTCAACTTCGCCATTGCGGTATGAAAGCAGTCACAGACAAACAGGTAATGCTGTGTTCCAATAAAGCTTTATTTAAGGATGTTGCAATTTGAATTTCATACAATTTTCACATGTCAGTGACTATTACTCTCTTTTTTAGCAACTTAAAAATGCAAAAAATTATTCTTAGTTCCCAAGTCATACAAAAATAGGTGGCAGGATGGATTTGGACCATGGGGGTGTGGTTTGGCTACCCCGGTTGAAAGTTAGGCCTAAAACATACATAATAATAATTAATTAAAAATAGGCTGGGCGTGGTGGCTCACACCTGTAATCCCAGTACTTTGGGAGGCTGAGGTGGAAGGATCACCTGGATCAGGAGTTCGAGACCAGGCTGGCCAAAATGGCGAAACCCTGTCTCTACTAAAAATACAAAAATTAACTGGGTATGGTGATGGATGCCCATAATTCCACCTATTCAGGAGGTTGAGGCAGGAGAATCGCTTGAACCCAGGAGGAAGAGATTGCAGTGAGCCAAGATCGCACCACTGCACTCCAACCTGGGCAACACAGAGAGACTCCATCTCAAAAATAATAATAAAATAAAAATAGCTATGGTCTTGAGCACAGGTCTAAGTGCCAGGTGCTATGCCAAGTATGCTTTGCTGTAATAATATTATACATATAATTCGGATTTTTATTTTAGAGCTCTGTCACTTAGGCTGGAGTGCAATGGCATAATTATAGCTCATTCTAACCTTGAACTCCTGGGCTCAAGTGATCTTCCCACCTCAGTCTCCTGAGTAGCTGTGGCTACAGGCAGGTGCCACCATACCCAGCTGATTGGTTTAAATTTTTTATAGAGATGAGGTCTCACTATGTTGCCCAGGCTTATCTTGAACTCCTGACCTCAAACCCTCTTCCTACCCCAGTCTTCCAAAGCACTGAGATTACAGGCATGAGCCATTGCACCCAGCCTATAATTTGGCTTTCTTCTGGACTTTCTTGAACGAGAAAGAGCAGGCTATTGCACTAATTTTCCAAGAATTTAGCATAACTGGGTGGTGTCATCCTGTCTCTTCAAAGAAAATGTTAAAATGACTGTCCTAAGCACCTCCTCTCAAGCTCCCCAAATGCCAAGCAAGAAAAGATCATTGGGTCCAATCTTGCCACTCTATATACATATTTTAAAAACTAGCTGCCAGGCATGGTGGCTCACACCTGTAATCCCAGCACTTTGGGAGGCTGAGGCAGACAGATCACCTGAGATCCAGAGTTCAAGACCAGCCTGGCCAACATGGTGAAACCCCATCTCTACTAAATATACAAAAATTAGCCAGGCATGGTGGTGCATGCCTGTAATCTCAGCTACTCGGGAGGCAGAGGCAGGAGAATTGCTTGAACCAGGGAGGTGAAGGCTGCAGTGAGCCGAAATTTTACCACTGCACTCCAGCTTTGGAGACAGTGTGACTCCATCTAAATAAAAAGAAGGAAAAAAGAACTATTTAGAAAGAATTAACGGAAAATACACCCAAACATAGCAACCATCCTGCCACCTCTGGTGACTCCATTTACCACCACTTCCCCTTGCCCCAATGACCATCTTCTGGCCACAAATTGGAAAACAGGATCACAGAAAACCAAGCGGCCTTAGGGTCACCAGAGCATCCTACCCAACAAGGCAACATTTGCTAAGAGTGATTCAGTGTTGGGGAGAGGCAAGTTTAACAGGCATCTAGGCAGGAAGCACTGCCCTGTTTATTGATGGAAAACTGTTTGCCAGCGTAAGAGCTCTTTGGGGATTTTTGAAGATATTTGGCAAGCCCCAGTCCCGAAGGCTGCTATGTACTAAGAAAGGACCTGTGGGCCTCTGAAAACTAAGCAGCTAAAAGAAGGTGAAACTAACAAGCTTCACCTCCCTAGAAGCTTGTTAAGGGAACATCATGAAAAGTTCTCCATCCCAGGAGGTTGCATGGGAGCGAGCTACCGTGTCTCTCTTTAAGAGATGCCCCTCCTCTAGGAATAAGTAACGCCCTCCACCCCATTCCCTGTAACTTCTCCCTTGGAGAAGTTCTCCCTTAGAGCAATTTGCAAAACTGTAATTTAGTATGTGTGTATATTTTATACCCACAAGGCTTCCAGTTCTGTGTGTTCACTGTGCTGCACTAGCTCAGTGCCAGAAGCATGATAAAAATGTGTTGACCACAAGAGATATCACCTCACACCCATGAGGATGCCTATAGTCAAACGAAATTGAAAATAACAAATATTAGTGAGAATGTGGAGAGACTGGAACCCTTGTGTACAATTGGTAAGAATGTAAAATAGTGTCACCATTACAAAAAGAGTATGGCAGCTCTTCAAAACATTAAATAGAGAGTTGAAGGTAGGGTCTCAAAAAGAAACTTGCATATCTAATTTCATAGCATCATTCACAACAGCCAAAAGGTGGAAGCAACCTAAATGGCCATTGACAGACATGTAGCTTTGTGGAACAAAATCCAATCCAAGCCCATTCAAGCAAAAAGCAAAAATTCATTGGTTCAAATGAAAAAAAAAAAAAAAGAAATCCAAAGATAGAGGTTTCAGACATAGCAGGATCCAGGTGTTCAAAATGGAAGATTTCGACACATATCTTGCAGTAACTGAGTCTTTGAACAATACAATTTAATGTAATAGATAAAACAGAACCCAGTACCCGGCAATTAGAGAATACACATTATTCTCATTTACATATGAAACATTTTCAAAAATTGACCACATTTCAGGCAGTAAAGTGTTTCAACAACTTTCAAAGAATCGATATCATATAGACTATGATCTCTGATCACAACATAATGGAGTCAATAACAAAAAGAAAACAAAAAATATTCACATTAGAGAACATGCTTCTCAATTTTAAAAAGAACATACTTCTATGTAGCATGAATCAAAGAAAAATCACATAGAAAATGTAAAAATATATACAATTGAAAATAATGAAAATGCTATAAATTAAAATTTATGGGATGCGCCCGGTGAAATACTTCAAACAAAATGTATAGTCTTCAATTTTTATATTAAAAGTAAAGGCTAAAAGTAAGTGAACTAAGTATCCAGCTTAGGAAGTTATAAATATAACAAAGTAAGCTCAAAGAAAGAAGAAAGGCAATAGTAACAGTAAAAAGAATGTAAAGTAATAGGCTGGGCACAGTGGCTCATGCGTGTAATCCTGGCAGTTTGGGAGGCCAAGGCAGGCAGATCATCCGAGGTCAGGAGTTCGAGACCAACCTGGCCAATCTGGTGGAACCCCGTCTCTACTAAAAATACAAAAAATTAGCCGGGCATGGTGGTACACTCCTGTAATCCTAGTTACTTGGGAGGCTGAGGCAGGAGAATCACTTGAACCCAGGAGGTGAAGGCTGCAGTGAGCCAAGATCACATCAATGCACTCCAGCCTGAGTGACAAGAGCAAAAACTCTGTCTCAAAAAAAACTAACAATAATATAATAGAAATGATTTTAGAAAAAACAAACGGTGGTTCTTCAAGAAAAAATAATAATGGATGCAGTCCTCTGGTAAGATTGATCTAGCAAAAAGAGAGAAAAAGCACAAATGAGGAATATGTCTAAAAATACCTAAAAGAGAGATTTTAAAAGATAATAAAATACTATGAAAAACTTTATGACAATAAATTTGACAGCTTAGACTACATGGAAAATTATATTATATCTTACAAAGCCTGGCTTAGAAAGAAATAGAAAAGATGAATAGTTCTAAATGAAGAAAATTTGTCAGCAATTTAAAATATTTTCTCAAAGGAAAGAAAAAGATCTAGATAGGATTGTAAACAACTTACAGCAAATTTTCAAGAAACCTAATTCCAGTTTTATACAAGTGCTTCCAAAGAATTCCTGAGAGGAAATGTGCCTGCTAATCTAATATAATTTTGATGCCAAAACCAGACAGAAAATGAAAAACGAAAGTTACATAACAATCTTGCAGATAAACATATGTGCAAAAATCCTTAATATCGAAAAGCAAAACCTAGCTATATTATGAAATATATCATTCATATATCATATCATGAACTATATAATAAAATCCATCATGGCCAATTTGGTTTATACCAGGAACATAAGATTAGCTTAATCTTTAAAAATTCTTTCATGTAAATTGTTACATTTTCAGATCAAAGGAAAAAGCTATATGATCATGTCAACGGATGAAGAAAAGGTATTGAATAGAATTCAACATTCATTCATAATTTGTTTTTAAAGAGAGAAAACACTTAACAAACTATAAATGAAGAAAAAATTTAACTTCAAAAATGTATCAACCTAAAACCTGTAGCAGAAATCATAATTGCAGGTGAAATTCAGAAGTATTCCCTTTAGAGGAGGGAACCAAAGAAGTGCACTCATTCTCACTTCTTCCATTCAAAATTATACTGGATATACTAGCCAATGCAATAATATGAGGTGAATTAAACCAAGGTAGAAGGATTAAAATATAGCAACAAAATGAATTACTTGCAATCAATGTGATTATCCACATAGAAACTGCAAAGACTCTATAATTTATTAGAATAAATTAGACAATTTAGCAAGGTAATTGAATATAATAGTGATTTAAAAAACTTGGCTGTATTTCTCTGCATCAAAAACAAACAGAAATATAACATTTAAAATACTCAACCTTCCAGGCATGGTGGCTCAGGTCTGTAATCCCAGTACTTTGGGAGGCTGAGGCAGGGTGGATCACTTAAGGTCAGGAGTTCAACACCAGCCTGGCCAACATGGCAAAACCACATCTCTGCTAAAATAAAATTAGCCAGGCTTGAACCCAGGAGGCAGAGGTTGCAGTGAGCTGAGATTGTGCCACTGAACTCCAGCCTTGGTGACAGGGAAAGACTCCATCTTAAAAAATAATAAATAATAAAAATAAAACAAAACACTCAATAATGATGGCAAAATAAATTGGTATCCAGAAATACGGCTATTTTAAAAGTAAGCAGAGCCTCAAGTAGAAAATTATGCAACTATACAACTCCCTTGAAGACATTAAAGACATATTTATATCAAGAAAGATATTTCTCCCCAAAGTTGATTATATAAATATTTAGGTAATTTCCAGTAAAATTCTAGTAAGGTTTTTTTGTGAAACTTGAAAAACTAATTCTAAAAGAGAAAAAAAGCCAAAAAGAGCCAGGACATTTTTTGGAAAAGAAAAAGAAATCAAGACTTATCTTAGAAAATGATAGCAATTAAGATAGTACTTTATTGGTACAAAAATTAAAAATAGATTAATGAAACAGAGTAGAGAGTACAGACACAGTACTAGACATATGACAAAAGAAATATCACAGGTCACTAGGAAAAGTATACCTCTATGCTATAAACACCACTAGGACAATAAGCTATTCATTAAAATATTTTTAATTTGATTTCTACTTCACACCATTAAAAAAACTCTGCCATTGAAGTACAAAAGCAGACATAAACAAAATATAAACAAACGGGTGTGGGCAGATTTGACCCACAGCTGTAATGTGCCAACCCAGATCTAGACTTTAAAAAGTGATACATAAAATATTAACAAGGTATATTAAACTTAAAAGGAGTCATCATGTTATGAATAACAAAAAAGAAGAAATAATCTTCCAGTATCTGAAACTATTATGCAACTTAGCAAAAAGTTACTCATATCATTGACAAAGAAGTGAAATTCCCATGCCTTCATTGTTTCATTTTTGCCTTTCTCATTAACCTAAACAAAAATATCCACTAACATTCATGTCAAAACTACCCTCATTCATCAATGCAGCCCTAGGTTGGCCAGAGATACAAGAATTTGACAAAAATCAATAAGAATTCTGTGAGAATTGGATATCTGAAATTTACTATTAAAATATTGTATATTTTTCAGGGAGGGGGACCAAGAAGGCCGAAAAGGAGCTTCTCCAGAGTGCAGCTCCCACCGAGTGAGACACAGAACCAGAGCAATGTCTGTGTCAACGAGCAAGGTACCAGGTTCATTCCAAAGGGATTGGTTGAACAGCGGGATTAACCCCCAAAACGGTGGAGAAAGCAGCCCCCAAAAAGAGGGCAAGCTGAGGCTAGGTGGGGCACTGCCCCACCTGGGAAGTGTATCTGGCATGGAGGATGCGGGGGGCATCACTTCCTTCGTACTCCAAATCAGATACAGCGCTTCACTCCGAGACTTCAGCAGCACACAGCCCAGGAAAACACCGCCTGGCTGAGAACTGCCCGAGTTGCAGACCCGAGCAACAGCCCGGGCCAGCAGCCCCAGCCAGACCGGTGCCTTGTCCGCGCAGACCAGGGCGGAGACGTGGACTAACACCGAGAAGGCTTGTGAGAAGGAACTGCCCATCCCACAGAAGGGAGAATTGAAAGCAGGGAGGAGGATACGGCCAGACAGGTCCCACCCCCACAAGATCCAGCAACCGGAATCCCTCTCACAGGAGGATTTCGCATTTAGCACATCAGATGGAGCTCCAGCCGGGAGCAGCAGCGGGCTCAGCAAAGGGAAAGAAGCTCGCCATTGGAAAGGCGGGGCCAATCCCACCAGCATAAGTGGAAACCAGGTGAAGAATAAACAGCAGCCTGGCTGAGACCAAGGCAGCCCAGCAGCACCTCCACAGGCAGGCAATGGACAGACTGTCTCAAG
>NW_022436942.1:77801133-77876214 GCF_009761245.1 Sapajus apella
TCTCAAGCAGCATATTGACACCTGCATTTAAAAAAAAAAAAAAAAAAGCCTCACACAGGAGAAATAACCCCAACTTTAACAGAAAGGACATCCACTCAGAGATCCCACCCGAAATCACCCACTTCAAAGATCAAGGATAGATAAATCCACGAAAATGGGAAGAAACCAGCACAAAAAGGATGAAAACATCAAAGTCCAGAACACCTCTCCTCCTCAGAGAGATCACAACCACTCACCAGCAAGACAACAAAACAGGTCAGAGAATGATTTTGACAAGCTGAAAGAAGCAGGCTTCAGAAGATGAGTAATAACAAACTTCTCTGAGCTAAAAGAACATGTTCTAACCCAATCCAAAGAAACTAAGAGCCTTGCAAAAAGATTAGATGAAATGCTAACTAGAATAACCAGCCTAGAGAAGAACATAAACGGCTTGATGGAACTTAAAAACACAGCACAAGAACTTCGTGAAGTTCTTCATGAACTTGTGAAACACAAGTTTCAATAGCCTAATCAATCAAGCAGAAGAAAGGATATCAGAGATTGAAGATCAACTCAACGAAATAAAAAGGCATGAAAAGAGAAAAAAAAGAGTGAAAAGAACTGAACAAAGCCTCCAAGAAAAATGGGATTATGTGAAAAGACCTAATTTATGCTTGATCGGTGTACCTGAAGAGGATGGCAAAAATGAATCCACGTTGGAAAACACTCTTCAAAATATTATCCAGGAGAACTTCCCCAACCTAGCAAAGCAGGCCAACATTCAAATACAGGAAATACAAAGAACACCACAGAGATACTCCTCAAGAAGAGCAACCCCAAGGCACATAATAGTCAGATTCACCGGGGTTGAAATGAAGGAACAAATGCAGCAAGAGAGAAAGGCCAGATCACCCACAAAGGAAAGTCCATCAGACTCACATTGGATCTCTTAGCAGAAACCCTACAAGCCAGAAGAGAGTGTGGGCCAATATTCAACATCCTTAAAGAAAAGAATTTTCAACCCAGAATCTCATATCCAGCCAAACTAAACTTCATAAGTGAAGGAAAAATAAAATCCTTTACAGACAAGCAGTTACTGAGAGATTTCATCGCCACCAGACCTGCCTTACAAGAGCTCCTGAAGGAAGCTCTAAACACAGAAAAAAATATCCAGTATCAGCCACTGCAAAAATGAACAAATGGTAAAGATCAACAACACAATGAGGAAACTGTATCGATCAATGGGCAAAACAAACAACCAGTAACAAAATGGCAGGACCAAATTCACACGTAACAATACTAATGTTAAATGTAAATGACCTAAATGTCCCAATCAAAAGACATAGACTGGCAAACTGGGTAAAAAGTCAAGACCCATCAATATGCTGTATACAGGAGACCCATCTCACATGCACAGACACACATAGACTCAAAATAAAGGGATGGAAGAAGATCTACCAAGCAAATGGAGAGCAAAAAAAAAAAAAAAAAAAAAAAAAGCAAGGGTTGCAATCCTAGTCTCTGATAAAATGGACTTTAAACCAACAAAAATCAAAAGAGACAAAAAAGGTCATTACATACTAGTGAAAGGATCAATAAAACAAGGAGAGCTAACTATCGTAAGTATATATGCACTCAATACAGGAGCACCCAGATACACAAAGCAAGTTCTTAATGACCTGCAAAGAGACTTAGACTCCTGCACAATAATAGTGGGAGACTTTAACACTCCACTGTCAATATTAGACAGATCAATGAGACACAAAATCAACAGGGATATCCAGGACGTGAATGCAGAACTGGCACAAGAGGATCTAATAGACATCTGCAGAATTCTCCACCTAAAAGCCACAGAATATACATTCTTCTTAGCACCACATCGTACTTACTCTAAAATTGACCAAATAATTGAAAGTAAATAACTCCTCAGCAAATGCAAAAGAATGGAAATCACAACAAACAGTCTCTTAGACCACAATGCAATCAAATTAGATCTCAGGCTTAAGAAACTAATTCAAAACCATACAACTTCATGGAAACTGAACAACTGGCTCCTGAATGTAGACTGGATAAACAATGAAATAAAGGCAGAAATAAAGATTTTCTTCAAAACCAATGAGAATGAAGACAAACGTACCAGAATCTCTGGGACGCATTCAAAGCCGTGTCTAGAGGGAAATTTATAGCAATAAATGCCCACATGATAAGCGACAAAAGATCTAAAATTGACACCCTGTCATCAAAATTGAAAGAGCTAGAGGAGCAAGATCACAAAAACTCAAAAGCTAGCAGAAGACAAGAAATAACTAAGATTAGAGCAGAAATGAAGGAGATAGAGACACAAAAAAAAAAAACCTGCAAAAAATCAATAAATCCAGGAGCTGGTTTTCTAAAAAGATCAACAAAATAGATAGACTGCTAGCCAGACTAATAAAAAAGAAAAGAGAGAAGAATGAAATAGATGCAATAAAAAACGATAAAGGGGATATCACCACCAATTCCACAGAAATACAAACTACCATCAGAGATTACTACAAACACCTCTATGCACACAAACCAGTAAACCTGGAAGAAATGGATAAATTCCTGGATGCTTGCACCTCCCAAGGCTAAACCAGGAAGAAGTTGAAATCCCAAATAGACCAATAGCAAGGACTGAAGTTGAGGCAGCAATTAATAGCCTACCAACCAAAAAAAAGTCCAGGTCTAGACGGGTTCACAGCTGAATTCTACCAGATGTACAAAGAGGAGCTGGTACCTTTCCTTCTGAAACTATTCCAAACAATCCAAAAAGAGAGAATCCTTCCCAAATCATTTTATAAGACCAACATCATCCTGATACCAAAACCTGGCAGAGACCCAACAAAAAAAGAAAACTTCAGGCCAATATCCATGATGAACATAGATGCAAAAATTTTCAATAAAATACTGGCAAATTAATTGCAACAGCACATCAAAAAGCTTATCCATTATAATCAGGTCAGCTTCATCCCAGGGATGCAAGGCTGGTTGAACATATGCAAATCCATAAATGTTATCCACCACATAAATAGAACCAAAGACAAAACCACATGATTATCTCAATAGATGCAGAGAAGGCCTTTGAGAAAATTAAACTGCCCTTTATGCTAAAAACTCTCAATTACCTAGGTATCAATGGAATGTATCACAAAATAATAAAAGCTATTTATGACAAACCCACTGCCAATATCATACTGAATGGGCAAAAACTGGAAGCATTCCCTTTGAAATCTGGCACTAGACAAGAACGCCCTCTCTCACCACTCTTATTCAATATAGTACTGAAAGTTTTAACCAGAGTAATCAGACAGGAAAAAGAAATAAAGGGTATTCAATTAGGAAAGGAGGAAGCCAAATTGTCTCTATTTGCAGATGACATGATTGTATATTTAGAAGACTCCATCATCTCAGCCCAAATTCTCCTTAAGCTGATAAGCAACTTCAGCAAAGTCTCAGGATACAAAATCAATGTGTAGAAATCACAAGCATTCCTATACACCAATAACACACAAACAGAGCGAAATCAAGAGCGAACTCCTATTCACAATTGCTACAAGGAGAATAAAATACCTAGGAATACAACTAACAAAGGAGGTAAAGACCTCTTCAAGGAGAACTACAAACCAATGCTCAAGGAAATAAGACAAGACACAAGCAGATGGAAAAATATTCCATGCTCATGGTTAGGAAGAATCAATACCATGAAAATGGCCATACTGCCCAAATTAATTTATAGATTTAACACTATCCCCATCAAACTACCAACGACCTTCTTCACAGAACTGAAAAAATCCACTTTAAACTTCATAAGGAACCAAAACAGAGCCTGCATAGCCAAGACAATTCTAAGCAAAAAGAACAAAGCTGGTGGCATCATGCTGCTGGACTTCAAGTTATCCTACAAGGCAACAGTAATCAAAACAGCATGGTACTGGTACCAAAACAGAGACATAGACCCATGGAACAGAACAGAGGCCTCAGGAGAAACACCACACATCTACAACCATTTGATTTTTGACAAACCTGACAAAAACAAGCAATGGGAAAAGGATCCACTGTTTAATAAATGGTGTTGGGAAATTGGCTAGAAATGTGCAAAAAGCAGAAACTGGACCCCTTCCTGACACCTTACACTAAAATTAACTCCAGATGGATTAAGGACTTAAATTTAAGACCTAACATCATAAAACCCTAGAAGAAAACCTAGGCAAAACCAGCCAGGACATAGGCATTCGCAAGGACTTCATGACTAGAACCTCAAAAGTAATGGCATCAAAAGCCAAAATAGACAAATAGGATGTAATTAAACTTCAGAGCTTCTGTACAGCAAAAGAAACAATCATTAGTGCAAACCAGCAACCAACAGAATGGGAAAAAATTTTTGCAATCTACCCATCAGACAAATGGCTAATATCCAGAATCTACAAAGAACTAAAACAGGTTTACAAGAAAAAAGCAAACCCATCCATAAGTGGGCAAAGGATATGAACAGACACTTTTCAAAAGAAGACATATATGAAGCCAACAAACATATGAAAAATGCTAATCATCATTGGTCATTAGAGAAATGCAAATCGAAACCACATTGAGATACCATCTCATGCCGGTTAGAATGGCGATCATTAAAAAATCTGGAGACAACAGATGCTGGAGAGGATGTGGAGAAATAGGAACACTTTTACACTGTTGGTGGGAGTATAAATTAATTCAACCATTGTGGAAGATAGTGTGGTGCTTCCTCAAGGATCTAGAAATAGAAATTCCATTTGACCCAGCAATCCCATTAGTGGGTATATACCAAAAGGACTATAAATTATTCTATTATGAAGACACATGCACACACATGTACATCACAGCACTGTTTACAATAGCAAAGACCTGGAACCAACCCAAATGCTCACCAATGATAGACTGGACAAAGAAAATGTGGCACATATATACCATGGAACACTATGCAGCCATAAAAAACGATGAGTTCATGTCCTTTGTAGGGACATGGATGAACCTGGAAACCATCATTCTCAGCAAACTGACACAAGAACAGAAAATCAAACACTGCATGTTCTCACTCATAGGTAGGTGTAGAACATTGAGAACACATGGACACAGGGAGGGGAGCATCACACACTGGGGTCATTTGGGGAGGCTAGAGGAGGGATAGTGGGAGGGAGGGTGGGGAGGGATAACATGGGGAGAAATGTCAGGTATAGGTGACGGGGGGATGGAGGTATCAAACCACCTTGCCATGAATATACCTATGTAACAGTCTTGCATGATCTGCACATGTACCCCATAATCTAAAGTACAATTTAAAAAAAAGAAGAAGAAAATATATATATTATATATTTTTAATTATTTGTAAGTTGGATGTTATACATCCTTTTTATCAGGAAATTTATAATAAATATATATGTAATTTATAATATTTGCATGTATGTGTGTGGAGATATGCATATATAAACTATATATTAATAATATATATACATCACTACCCAGAGAAACCACTACAAAAATTACAGAGAGATATTGAAAAATACTAGAAATAAATCAAGATGGAATCTCAGAAAGTATTCAAGCAATCTACAGGAAGGCAAGTAAAGAAAAACAGAGGAAACAAGCAAAACAAATAATAAAATAATAAAACAAAACAAATAATAAAATGGCAGACTTAAGCTCTAGCACAGCAAAAGATTAGGGCCCACCCCACTGACCTCATTTGAATGTAATTCCCTATTTAAAGGCCTATCTCCAAATATGGTCACATTCTGGGATATAGGGACCAGGACTCCTACGTATAAATTTTGGGGAGATGCAGTTCAGCCCATAATGAAGGCATTAGATGACAGTATGCTAAATGAATGAATGAATGAATGAGTGAATGGTTGAAGCCTCCATTATAACATGTCTTTTGTAAAAGGAAATGTGAATCCCAGATACCTGAGCTGAAGATATGTGGGCATTTTTTATTGTTCTCAGCTCCTTCCATTCAACCAGTGAAGCAAAGTGTAGTGTATGGCCCTTCCCAGTGGGACACCAGGGAGCCAAGCTAAGTGCTAATACAATCCACTTATTGCTAGTGCTCTGATGTCTTCAATCTTCTAGCACTAAACATTGAGGTCAATTCTTCAAGTACTAAGGAGGTTCTCCGAGCCAAATTCAGTCATCTTTTGAAACTAACCCTTACTGAACCCTAAATGTTAGGGACGGCACTTAAGCATTGTTGGGATATGTTGTGGAAAGAGAGTTTATCTGGTCCAAAACCTATGGCCATTTATTCTCAATTTTTCCATCTCAATACAACCATTGTGGCCAGAGTCCTAATTTCAAATATGCAGTTCTCTTGTCTTCATATGTATCCTTGCCCAAATCTGGACACCAGAATACTAAGCCCAGCCCCAATCTCTAAAAATGCCATTATCTATTTTAAAAAGAACACTTTGAGGTTAATCATCTTAATGGTTGCTTCAAGTCCTAAGATTGCTTGTCTTTAGATAGCCTGATACCTTAATAAAAAATTATGTCTTTGACATTCATAGTCACTTTATTCATTCATTAGCTTGATATTCAGTGGGTGTTTACTACATGCCAGGCACTGTTCTACTTCCTGGGATACAATGGTAAAGGAAAGTTTCTGCTTTTATGAGGCTTACATATTAGTGAGGAAGTCAGATGTTGGGTAAATAATAGTGATGATGGTGATTATGATGATTGCTGATGAGGAGGATAATAATAGAAAAGATTATTTCAAACAATATTAAGTGCATGAGAGGGAAATGATGTGATAGTGACTTAGTGGCTACATTAGCTCATGTGCTAACAGGAGGCTTAGCTGAGCAGGCAACATGGGAGCTGAGGCCCGAATATCAAAAAGAAGCCAACCACGTAAAGATCAGAAGGATGGTATTCCAGATGGTGGAAAAAGCATATGCAAAGGCCCTGTGGTGGCAACAAGTGTATTTAAAGGAACAGAAAAAAAAAAAGACCAGTATGCCTCCCAGTATCAAAAGTTCATTAAATGTCCAGAATAATATTTTCTGTCTCATGGTTTAAACTGAATTCTCCCAAGTGTTTGGAAATTAGGAAAGGGCATTCATTCTTGTAAACACATAACACCTTCTCCATTATTTTTTTCATGAGCTTAGATTTTGACAGCAACTACTCTCAAGTTTCCACCCTCTAATTCGAAGCATCCCAGTGGCTTTAGCTTACCTCATGCCATCTCAAATCCTCGTGATAAAAGTCACTTTGTCCATTTATTTATTTATTTATTGAAAAGGAATCTCACTCTGTCTCACAGGCTGGAGTGCAGTGGCGTGATTTTGGCTCACTGCAACCTCCGCCTCCAGGGTTCAAGCGATTCTCCTGCCTCAGCCTCCTGAGTAGCTGGGAATACATGCACCCACCACCACACTGGGCTAATTTTTGCATTTTTAGTAGAGATGAGGTTTAACCATACTGGCCAGGTTGGTCTCGATCTCCTGATCTCATGATCTGCCTTCCTCAGCCTCCCAAAGTGCTGGAATTACAAGCATGAGCCACTGTGCCTGGCCCACTTTGTCCCTTTAAAGCCCCCAACAACTAAGACTTACTGAGTCCTCATCACGTACCAGGCACTGTGATAAGCACTTTACATGCACTATCTCCTTTAATCATTGCTACAACTCCATTAGAGTTGTCACTATTGTCCCCATTTTCCAGGCAAGAAAACTGAGGCTCTCACAGATTGGGTAACTTGTCCAAGGTCACCCAAATGAGAAGCAAGGGGACAGGGATTTGACTTATCCAGGCAGGTGCCCTGCCATTTTCAGCTGCACTACATAGACTACCATTATCCCAGACATGAGTATATGTCCTTTAACTTAAATTAGTTTCTAAAATCATGAAGGAACTCAGAGAATCCTCAGGCCTTTCTAAGGTACCTTACAGTTCTGCTGATACTCTTCCTAAAAGCCGTTTGGAACCAGACCCAGGTTGGCTCCAACTGAATCTCAAGGGAGGATTTTAACAAACAAAGATCCTAGAATTAGAACCCAAGGCTAAAAATACATCTTTCCCTTTTGGAAAGCTCCCCCAGGTGACTTTGGTGAGTAGCTAGGAAGAGCACTGGCCCATCTAACCCCACCTCCCTAGCCTACACAGCAGCTTCAGAAAAACGTTTATCACATTCCAATTTTAGCCCTAATATTGGAAACATCTTTCGTTGTCGCTTGAACTCTGCTCTTCTCAAACTTTGGCTGCCTAAAAAGAAATGAAGTCATCCGAGGCCATATGATTGAAAATTCTTATAACTGTAAACAATTTCACATCCCATTTCCTGAAACTGTGATATTTTGTTTTGGTTTTTGTAAGGAACACAAACCAACCCAGCACCTCAAAGTGAGAGTCATGAAACTGAAGAAACACGTGTGTTGTCCCTCATCAGATTCACTCTGCAAAATGATCAAAGAGACAGAAAGAACAGAAACGTGAAAGGGAGGATGGAGAAGGAGGCAGTTGACTGGGATAGAAAGAGAAACGAGAGGGAGAATGGTTAAGTATTGTGGCTCTGACTTTTAAAAACCCACGTTCAATCTTTCTCAAAAGAACGACAGAAAGAATCGTCCCTTAGCAAAAGCATGTCGAACCTTCCTTGGCCAAAAAGATGCAGGAAAGTTTTAATTCTTAATGCACAAAAATTCCCTAGGAGCCCAAGAAAAGCTTTCTTGCCGGATTGTGATAGAAAGCCCACTCCTTAGTGTATAATTGAAGACATTTAGGATGGCAATACAACCCTTCCTGCTTATACACGGAACTGCCTCCCATCCCTGGCTAATGAGCAGCGATCCCAGGAAGCTCTCTTAAGCAATTAAAAACGGTCAATTCTGCTGCCAAGCAAGAGTCTGAGCTCATCCCAGCCTCTGTGTGATTGCCACAACACAGTTGGGAGTCATTCACTTTAAGCATGCTCATTCTTCAAACTTTTCTCCAATCACACTTGATAAATATGTAGGTGAGGGTCTTTTTTTTTTTCCAAAATAACACAAATAACAAAATGATTGTTTTTGATAACATTTCCTTTTAATTTATCCAGTTGGTTTCTAATTTACCAAGAATAGGAAATAAAACTAGATTATGTGTGGTCCCCATCCCTCGGGAGCAATTTGCTTCTGAAAGTTTAATGCTAGAATCCCCATCTTCCATGTAGGAGACCTAATTTAATTCATAGCAAATGTTGCACTGGAGTGTTATTTTGCATTACAACTGTAATATACACCATCTCCAAAAATGGGGGAGTGGGGAGGGAAGGCAGGAACAGTTACCTTTTTAGGTTGTGTAGTTTATAGTAGTTATTCGAAGTGTGGTCCACCCACAGACCAGTAGCACCTGAGAGCTTGCAGAAATACAAAACACTGCTTTAGAGCAGTGATGCTTAACAAGGGTGATTTTGCTTCTTAGGGGATATTGGGCAATGTCTGGAGACATGTCTGGTTGTCTCAACTGAGGATGAGGGTGCCACTGGCATGAAGTGGATAGAGGCCAGGGATGCTGCTCAACCTCCTGCAAGGCACAGGACAGGCTCCCACAACAAAGAATTCTCTTGCCCCAAAATGTCAACGGTCTTGAAGTGGAGAAACCCTGACTTAGAGGAAAATGAATGGGAAATTGTGGGGTGGGCGTAGGGAAGGTAAAAAGAAATTGCTTCATCCTGGTAAATAATAGAAGTATTAGAAGGAGAAAAGAAAGCATTGGCATAAGAGCCATGGAACTTGGGCTGTAATCATGGGGGTTGTGGACCCGTAATGAAGTCACTTACCCTCTCTTGATTTCATTTGACACATTTATAAAATGAAGGGGAAAAATACAATTGAGCCCACAAGAATTACTATCTACAAGGTTCTTTTCCAGATAGATGCATTATAATTTAGGCAGTGTTTTGCAAACTTGAGTAATCTACAGATCACCTTCACTATGTTTTCCATATCTGAGTGCCATCTCTGCTAGATAAGGTTTTACTTTAATATAGTTTGTGTTTTTAAACTGTATTTTAAGAGAAAATTTCATGTCGCTGCCATTAGTTTAAAGCCACTTCTACTTAACAAAACTGAAAGTAAACACAATTAAAAGACATCCATGTTAAATTCTAACATTGTCTTCCCAAGACTTGGAGCCCCAGGCCAGCCCCTTCTTGATCAAATGGAGATTAATAGGGGTTAGAAGGTTAAAGGTATATTAGCACCAACTTGAGACTTTCTGTACCACCTCAAATGGTCTTACATTCCATCTGTGGGATGCATCTACACTTTGGAAAATCATGGTATGAAGATTGAATGGGTAAACTTTGGAAACAGATCCATTTAGGTCTGATACTGAGCTTCACCATTCATTTGCTGTTGGATGTTAGGCAAGTGATTTAACCTTGCTAAGCCCCAGTTTCTCATTGGGAGTTAGTAATAGGACAGCCTCTGGGATGGCCTCAGTGATCCCCACCTTCAGACATTCATGCCTTTGCATAATGCCCTCCCTTTGAGTCCCCTTGAGTGTGTGCTGAACTTAGTGATACACTTGTAACTGAGAGAATACAGCAATAACTATGGGATGTCACTTCTGAAATTAGGTTGCAAAAGACTCTCTCTCTCTCTCTCTCCTTCCCTCCCTCTCTCCCTCTCTCCCTCTTTCTCTCCCTCTCTGTCTTTCTCTCTCTCTCTCTTTCTATCTGCTCTTGTTCTGCAAAAACAAGCTGCCATGCTGTGAGTACCCTTATAGAGGCCCATGTAGTACGGAATTGAAGTCTCCAGCCAACAGTCACCAAGAGCATGAGGCCAATCAATAGCTATGTGAGTAAGCTTGGACATGGATCTGCCATCCACACCATCCAATCAAGCTTTGCAATGACTGCAGCTCCAGCCTTGTCAGAGAGCCTGAGTCAGAGATATCGATCTAAGCTGTGCCCAGATTTCTGACTCACAGAAACTATGAGATAATACCTCCATGTGAAATGATACATATTTGTGGTTTCAAGCTGCTAAGTTTAGGGATAATTTGTTATGCAGCAGCAGATAACTAATATAGCTACTGTGAAGGTTATCTAAGATAATGACCTCCCATTCAAAGAAGAGATCATGCTGAAAACACTATTATACAATGTGGAGAAAATCCACAATAGCTGGTAGTAGTAATCAATGAATTCCACTCCGAATATGAATGGACAACCAAGGATCCTCAAACATTTGTGAACTAAGATGAATAAACAGCACAACTGAACTTCAACCAAAAAAAAAAGAGAAGGTATAAAAGAAAAAAATAATGTTTTTCTTTGAGGCAGGGTCTCACTCTGCTGCCCAGGCTGGAGTACAGTGGCCCAATCATGGCTCACGATAGCCTTGACCTCCTGGGCTCAAGTGATCCTCCCATCTCAGCCTCCCAAGTAGCTGAGACTACAGTCACACTACCATGCCTGGCTAATGTTTAATTTTTTTGTAGAGATGGGGTCTCACTATGTTGTCCAAGCTGGTCTTAAACTACTGGGATCAAATGATCATCTCACCTCAGTCTCCCAAAATGCTGAGACTATAGGAATGAGCCACTATACCCAAACAAGAAAATGTTTTAAATTATAGTTAGTAGCTTCATAGAGATCCAAGAAGACATTCATTTTAAAATAATAATTAGTGTTGACAATTATAAGCTCTAGTGAAAAGACATTATCAGAAAATAGG
The DNA here is from genome assembly GCF_009761245.1 of Sapajus apella. Classification (NCBI taxonomy): domain Eukaryota; kingdom Metazoa; phylum Chordata; class Mammalia; order Primates; family Cebidae; genus Sapajus; species Sapajus apella. The sequence continues at coordinate 77,812,830 of NW_022436942.1, forward strand.
AAGGAGCTCTAAAAAATGAAAAGTTATACCACCTAAAATTTTAATTTGCTGTACAGCCTAGAAAAATTGTCAAGAATTTAAGGGGGAAAAGACATGCAAAATATGATATAAACACTAAGAGACACAAGGGACAATCTAGCAGATTCAAAATTTATTTAATAGGAGACTCCGAAAATGAAGAACAGAAAATACAAATGAAAAAATAATTACCAAATAATAGAATAATTATCTCAACTTATGCAGAAAAGATAACCAACAAAATACAACAGTTATAAATAATTTTTACATTAATAAGCTAATGGAAACTTGCTTAATATGATAAAAAATATTTACCCACAACAACTATGGCAACTGATTATAAGACCTCACTCTGAATCACCTAGGTTTACTTATGTCTATTCTGGCCAAATATGAATGATATTCATGTAAAACTATACTTTAAAATTGCAACAAAAGTTCAATTAAAAAGTAAATTAACACTTTCTTTAAAAATGTATCACAAATAGAAGTACTGGTGAAACTCTAGAAGAATCCCCATTAAAGTCAGTAAGAAGAAAATATTTGCTATCAGGTTATAAAAATTGTAATTAAGAAAAATAAATGATGTTTAAGAATAGGAAAAGAAGCTTCTTCAACCAATATGATTAGCTATACAGAAAATGCAAGAGAATCTATAGACAAACCATTAGAACCAATAAGAATATCTAGAATAACAACATACAAATATCAGTATACTTTCTACATTCTCAGAACTACCAATTAGAATATGTAATAGAAAAAATAGATTCCATTTAAACAGCAAGAAAAACTATAATGACTATAATTATGAAGAAAATTATAAAACATTATCGAAATACATAGAAAAAGCCTTGAATACATACAAATAAATTTGGGAAGATTTGATAACTTTTTCATTTTTTTCAATCCATGAAATATACATGTTTGTGCTTCAGGAAACCTATTTAAAGAAAATATGAATTGTCTCAGCTAATTTTTTAAATAAAAGTAATGGGGAACAACACACAGTTGGCCTAGAGGTGGGGATGGGAGGGTGGGCATCAGGAAAGCAGAGCATCAGGAAGAATAGCTAATGCATACTGGGCTAAATACCTAGACCATTGAATGATCCGTGCAGCAGACACCATGACACACGTTAACTTGTGTGACAAACCTGCACATCCTGCACATGTACCCCTAAACTTAAAAGTTGAAAAAAAAAGTAATGAGGAGGAATCACACTATCAGATATTAATATGTCATACAAATGCACAGCAATAAAAAAAATGCAGTACTGGTGTGGGAAGTGGGTACTACAGCAATGTATAATCATGGATGGTTTGGAGGAAACTATTAGGTTGGTTCAAAAGTAATCATGGTTTTTGCCCTTGAAGGTAATGCAAAACCACAATTACTTTTGCTCCAACCTAATAATTCATTATTTGAACAAAACTGAAAGTGGATCCCTGACTCACACCTTTACAAAGGTGAGCTCCAAATGCCTGGAGGGTGTACATGTAAAATGTGAAACCGGAAGTCTAATAGAAGAAATTGTCAGATAATACTTTTGTGACTTCTAAATGGAGAATGACTTGTTAAATAAAATTTTAAATCCCACACCATAGGTGGAAAACTGCTGGTACATCAAAATTAAGGTTCTCTGTTTAAAGAAAGTTATCACATAGTTAATAGATAAATGGTAGCCTGAAAGAAGATATTTGTAACATATAAAACAAACAAGAAATTAACATCTAGAAAATAAAACAAACAAAATCAACAAGAGAAGATGAAAACTCTAATAGAAATGGAAAATTCAGAAGAAGATATTGACAGACAATTTGCATATAGAGAAATCCGAATGGCTGCAAAGTACATGAATAAATGTTCAATCTCACTAGTCATCAAGAAAATGCAACTTAAAACAATTAGATACCAATTTACTCCCTTTAAGACTGGCAAAAGCTGGAAAATAAGCTAATAACAAGAACGTCCATGCATTCTGATGGGAGTGTAAACAAGTACAGTCATTCTAGAAAACAATCCAGCAATAGTTAGTGAAAGAAAATCTGTGTATACTCTAGGTCTTGGCAACAATGCCCCTGAACGTATATACTCTGTAGAAACTCTCACACAGAGCTCTAAGCTGGCATATATAAGAATGTGCATTGCAACAACATTTGTCTTATAGGGAGCTAAAGACCACTAGATGTCCATTACTAGAGAAATGTATCAGTAAGCTATAATAGATGCATGCTTTGAAATACTCTCCAACTGCTAAAAGGAATTAATTAGATGTACCTACAGCAGCATAAATACATCCAAAAATCATCTTGCTTTTAAAAGGTAAGAAACAGTAGTCTCTGTTACAAAATATTGCTTGTATCATTTAAGAGCATATACACACAAAATAATGCCTTATGGTACATATGTATCCAGATATATAAGCTAAAGGCATTTTAGTGGGTGCCTAAGATTGGGGGATGGAGGGGATTTTTAAAAATCAAGCAAAACAAGGGCAGAGCCTTGAATGAACCAATGACAGTATGTAAAACGAAGCGAGGAGTACCATTAACTAGCCCTCTGCACCTGAAATTAAAAAAATTTTTTAAATGCATATCACAAAGAATAACAAAGAGCCAAGAATAACCAAGAGGATTTGAAGAAGGAAAGCAAGGTAGTTGGACTTGTCCTATGAAATAACAAGGCTTTTAATAGCTATAGAAATTAAGACAGGAGTGCAATAAAATCAAGTCTCAGGATGACATATATGCAGTAAGCATGAAATACAAATGGCCTAAATTAGATCGCAAAGTTAGAGTACTCTAAAAACAAAACAGATAAATTATATACTTACAAAGGCTCTAGATTAACTTGATGAAATTGAATGGCATATATTAGAAATAACAATAGCTGTACGGTTACAATATGCTGTATCATCTTGATCTTGATATGGTTTGGCTGTGTCCCTGCCCAGATCTCATCTCGAATTGTAGCTCCCATAATTTCCATATGTGTGGGAGGGACCCGGTGCGAGATAACCGAATCGTGGGGGCAGTTTCCTCCATACTGTTCTGGTGGTAGTAAACAAGTCTCACGAGGTCTGATGGTTTTATGAGGGGTTTCCCCTTTTACTTGGCTCTCATTCTCTTTTGCTTGTCACCATATAAGACATGGCTTTCGCCTTCCACCATGATTGCAAGGCCTCCCCAGGCACATGGAACTGTGAGTCCATTAAACCTTTTTCTTTATAAATACCCAGTCTCAGTTATGCCTGTATCAGCAGTGTGAAAATGGACTAATATACTTCTTCCCTCCCAATGATCCTTTCTCCCAGTTTTTATTAATTATAGTCTCCTTTGAAGGACTCAACTGTAATGAAACAGGATGAGGTCCTTCTCTATAAATTCAATCATGTTACTTGATTCTGCAGTAAATCGTACTTACATAACACTACTGAAACTATCCATTGGTGATTTCAATTGTGAGAAACCACCTTTGGGCAAAGCCCAAAAGAATTATGTTCTTTATATTGTAGAAAACAAAATGTACATGTTGTAAACCTTGACAATGTACAAATAATGTCAGCGAGCAATTAGGAGGTAAAGAGATTTGGGTGTCATATTTAGAGGAGCAGATGACAGGTGTATAAGGCACAAGCTCTGCGAGGAAAGTTGTTGCTTTATGGAAAGTGTCCGTCATCATTTCAACCAGTGGAAGGTGGTGTAAGAAATTAGAGGCAAAGAGACAGAGGTCAGAAAGGAGAGGCTTCAGAGAACTAAAGAGCAAAACCAGCCAAGGATGAAAGACTGCGTTCTTCCCTGTGGTTACAGGATAGCAGAGATCCAGCCCAAAAGGGCTCTTCAATTTCACATGACCCCAAGATTAGGTGCTTTTGATCTGAAATATTTCAGAAACCATAAGAGTGGGTGTGGGAATTAAAAAATCTTCTTCAACTCTGAAGCACTAAAATCCATTGTGAAAATCCCATTTTTAGGGCTACTGCAATTCAGTCATTCACAAGGCAACTCGTTTTACAGTCAGTCCACTTGAGGTTCTGAATTAAAGGATGCCACTGCCACTTCCAGAAATACCTGTTGAATTACATCTTTTTGGAGGGAATATGTCTAGTTCACATCAATTCCCTTTTCCCTAAGATCCATGTGCATGTCTAATGTGTCATCAAGCCCTTTCTCACTTCAGAGCCTCTGGTCATTCTATTCCTCCTGCCTAATGGGCTTAAATTCCTACTTTTCACATGTCTTTTTCTTTCCATGCTACAGATCTCTGCTTACATGTTAACATCTTAGTGAGTTCTTCCCTTACCATTCTATCAAAGTATCTTGCTACCATCATCTATCTCAGGCTGTCAGTTCACTAATCTTTGTTGAACACCTACTATGTGCCCGGCACTATTCAGTCTCAGGACATACAACTGTGACCAGATAAAAGCCCCGCCCTTGAGGAGCATTTTGAAATTTTGTTTCTACATCTTCAAATAACTCAATTTTTGTTTGCTTTTTTTTTTTTTTTTTTTTTTTTTGAGGAAGGGACTCACCCCTAGAATACAAGCTCCACAAAGAGCATGAGCAAGGTTTGTTTAGCTTATCATCATATGCATCCCTAGAACCTAGTACAAGGCATGCATTCAAACAGGATTTGTGAACAAATCAAGGAATAGATGATCCCTTTGCTTCACAACACTAACTGCAAATTGATTGGAATCCAAGGGACACTAGACTTGATTTAAGCCAGACTCTCTCTTCCAAGAGTTTGGGGTTTGATCCGTAGACACAGATTAGCAATTAGGAGCCAGATGAGAAGAGACTAACTTTTATGGTGAATGTCCCCAGATCTGCTCTGTCTCATACCTGCCTGTCCCAATGCCTAGCAGTCTAACTCTTCTAGGAGCTGATGAAATAAAGCTTCCAATAAATTTCCCAAGATCAGTTTTAATTACTCTCTATATATGGCAATTGTTAATGCAACTGATTAGCAGAAAAAGAACATTAATCAGCTCACATCCAAATCTGGTTTAAAATACTTGAAGGTCGGGTGCAATGGCACATGCCTATAATTGCAGCTACTTGGGAGGCTGATTTGGGAGGACTGCTTGAAGCCAAGAGTTCAAGACCAGCCTGAGCAACATAGTAAGACTCTTAAAAAAATTTTTTAATAAATGAATAAAAATAAAACAAAATGTTTCCTTTGTTTCCTGTTCTTAGAATAAAATCCAGACTCTTTACTGGTGCTGAAAAGGCCCTACATGGACTGGTTGTACTTACCTCTTCTATCTTATCTCCTACTCTCAATGGCCTTCTTTCTGTTTCTTAAGCACTCTGAGTTCTTTTCCACCCCAGGGCCTTTGCACATGCCATTCCCATTGTCTGGAATGCTGTTTCCTCAGCTCTTCAAATGTCTGGCTTCTCCTTAGTCACCAGATCTCTACTCAAACATTACATCCCCAAGGAGGCGTTCTCAATCAGTCATGCACCCAGCAGGATTCAGTCAGCACATTCACAGCAGGAACATTAGAGGAAGGACTATTTATGAAAGTGTGTGGATACTATCCATAAGGGATAGTACAGCACTCCAGGAGCAAGAGAGGGGTGTTACCCCTCTTAGGTCTGAAGGGAAGAAGGCAGGAATGTTCCAGAATACAAAAGGAGAGCTCTGTGAAGACAGCTGCCCTTAGAGGATGTGTGGCCTTCAACCCAGTGATTCACCCAGCTCAAGGAAAGGAGGGGGGCAGGGAGGAAACCACTCCACTCTGTCATCACCCTCCATGCTCCCTCCATTCTTCTCCATTCTCTAGGACTCCCTGTTGGCCAAACCCACCTGATTCCAGAAGACAAGAAAGCTTGCTGATGTAGAATAGGGGTTGGCAAATGTTTTCTAGTAAGTATTTTCAGCTTTTCTAGTCATGCAGTCTCTGTCATAGCTACTCAACTCTGCCATTGTATTATAGACAGTACATAAATGAATGAGTGTGGCTGCGTTCCAATAAAACTTTATTTACAAAAACAGGCAGCGGACCATCATTTGCTGGTCCTTGACGCAGAACATTTATGATGGTCTTCTGGAGCAGAGGACTAGGTAGAGTAAGGTAGAGCATAGCCCTGGGGTTAAACCGAATATTTCTAGCATCCCTTGTCTGGGCATCCCATCCTCTACTCTCCCAAGTCACTATCATATTATCCTATTTTATTTCCTTCATCCCAAATAATCTTATTTGTTTGTCTATAAGGGTAGGAATCATGGCTTTCTTGCTTGTCACTCTGTCTCCGGCACCCAAACACTGCCTGACACAGGGTAGCCAAATAAATATTTTTTAATGAATAATTAGATGTAACTAATAAAGTATGATACAGGCTGACAAAAAATCCAGAATATCTGTTCTCCTTAACTTAGGTGCACCAAATAGTGTGCTCCAAACAGGAACTCTGTTCTCCCTCTCCAGGGCACACCAAAGCGCAATTCTCATATCCTCCATCCCAGTCTTCCTATCACCCTTTCCAGACCAACTCTGCTCATCTACCACTCCCAGTGCCTCCATTATCTGTCATTCTCGTTGCAATTCCCTGCCCAACTTTCAGTCCTTCAAACCCTAAGTGGTTTGGAGTTCAGAGTCTCTGGAAATAACTCAGCTTCATTAGACCTCTCCCCCAGGCTCCCAGCATAGACAGGCTTGCTTTGAATGTCTCCATTTCATCTGATGAGGCCATGGTACTTTCCTAGGTAGGTTGGTGAAGGAAGAGAGAAAAGAAATAGGGTTTAGAATCCTCTCTAAAATTCCTACTCTGTGTGTGTGTTTGTGTGTGTGTGTGTGTGTGTGTGTGTCTCACTTTGTCACCCAGGCTGGAGTTCACTGGCACAAACACAGCTCACTGCAGCCTCAACCTCTTGGGCAAAATCAATTATCCTACCTTAGCCTCCTGACCATCTAGGACTACAGGCACCCACCACCAAGCCCGGTTAATTTTGTTGGTATTTTCTGTAGAGTCGGGGTTTCACCATGTTGCCCAGGCTGGTTTCAAACTCCTGGGCTCAAGCAATCTTCCCACCTCAGCCTCCCTAAGTGCTGGGATTACAGGTGTGAGCCACAATGCCCAGCCATGCTTTCTTATTTTTAATACAAAAGATAACAGATTCCCCAAAAGTATCTAGCAAAAGGAAAACAGTTATATTATCATACGATTTTTAAAGTGATCATAAATGATTAAGCAGAGGATCACAATTTGCAAAGGGTTTGGTATAGAGCATTAAGTTTTTAGAAAAAATCAAGATGCCAAATTGTGTGTGTACTTTTATTCCAAATGTATGAAAATCAGACCTGGATCCAAGGACTAGAAGAGACCGTGAGGAATGTCAATGCCAGTAAATTAGGGTATGGGTAGTTTCCCTCTGATTTCCATTACCACTGCTATATTTGCCAATTATTATGAACAGCTCATCCGTGAGCTACAGCATATGGTCCAATACACAGCATTTTGTATCATCAATTCAGCAAGAAGAGTGACAGGTGGCCGCTTTCTTAGTATCTGGTACAATGGAGGACAAATAGGGAAAGAATTGCATTTTAAGCCTGAAAGGCTGAGTTTTATTTAATATGGTCCTCTGTCCAAAAGTAGTTTTATGAAAAGGCATGGCTTAAGAAATTAACAAGACCAGGTATGGTGGCTCACGCCTGTAATCACAGCACTTTGGGAGGCCAAGGCGGGTGGATCACCTGAAGTCAGGAATTTGAGACCAGCCTGGCCAACATGGTGGAACCCCATCTCTACTGCAAATACAAAAATTAGACAGGTGTGGTGGCAGGCACCTATAATCCCAGCTACTCGAGAGGCTGAGGCAGGAGAATCACTTGAACCTAGAAGGAGGAGGCTGCAGTGAGCTGAGATCACACCACTGTACTCCAGCCTGGGTGACTCCAACTCAGAAAAGAAAAGAAAGAGAAAAAGAAAGAAAGAGAGAGGAAGGAAGGAAGGAAGGAAGGAAGGAAGGAAGGAAGGAAGGAGGGAAGGAGGGAAGGAGGGAAGGAGGGAAGGAGGGAAGGAAGGAAGGAAAGGATACTGAATCTGCTTCCCCGTTATACTTCCTTTCCTCTGATCAGCTGCCCCCTTATGCTTCCTCTTCTCTGTTTTTCTTTTTTTTTTTCCTTGTGAGATGACCAAAGTTGTTGGAAAGTGGAAAGGCAAATGGTTTTCTAATAATATCAGCCAAAAAGACACTGTTATTTTGTAGCAAACCCCTGAGACCACAGCAGTTACTTTATGACTACTAACAGCTGGCACTTGAGACTAATGTGAAATTTGGCAGCAAATGCATTCAGCCTCTTACCATTTCCTAAAGATCTGGACTCTTTCTCTTACATTCTCACAGATCAGCAGAATCAATCTCTCTCTCTCTCTCTCTCCCTCTCTCTCTTTCTCTCTCTCTCTCCATCCACCTGACCCACCCCTCTACCCCAGCCCACTTTTATTTTGGAATCCTAGACATAGCTAAGATCAAACAGCGTAAATTTCCAGCACACATTCATAGATTCAACACCAATCTATTGCCATTGAATGTTAGGTTCAGGGATCCATTTGGCATTGGGAAGTTGTTCTTTGAATCCATCTCATTTCATCTCTTATGAAGTATCTCATGTCTGTAGTCCATTGACTCTGTGGTTGTTTCCTTGGTCTAAATTTTAATTTTACCTTTTGTACGTATCTCATGATACAACTTCTCAACCAGCCCATCTGAATTTTTTCTCTGCCCTTTCAAAGACTGATATCTACCCTGTAAGATCACAATTCACAAAGAAAAGATCATGAATGCAGACGCTCAGGTACAAGAGATCCATCACCGCAATTTTTAAAATAACAATGTGCAAACACTAAAAATAACTTCAATATTTAGTGATCAGGGCATGGTGACATAAATAATAATCCATTTAATCAGTAGGAAATTATGCAGACCATGAAAATATCTGCAAAAGATGTTAATTATCATTTAACATTGAGTGAAAAAAAAGAGGAAATAAAATTGTATCTAATTTCATTTTAGTGGAAAATAGTATATACATGTAGAAAGAGGACCAGAAGGAAATAGCCCCTTCTGTTTGTAGTGGTTACTCGGATAATACCTCATTCTGTTTATGTTTTTCTCAATTTTCTAAAATGAATACATATTACTTTTACATTTGGAAATAAAACTTGTTTCAAAGATCAAAAAGGTAAGTTGCTACACTGGAATCCAGAAAGCTACGGTAAGCCTTTCCCTTCTCCTAGACTGGCTATTAGAAAGTTGCTTTCTCCTCTGTCTCATTTTAAAGTGGGGAGGTATTGCCATATTATTAAGCAATCAGCCAGTAGGGTTCATCCAAGAGCAATAAACTGACCTCTCAAGAGAAAATTAGTGAAGCTCAGGAAATTAGAGCTAGAAACCCCCACTGAGTGATCTAATGCATCCCTCAAGAATCAGCGCCATATATATTACACTTTCTGGTGTAGGCACTTTCATTTCAATTTAATTTGAAAAGTTTCAAGTGATGGCAATTTCACTGCTACATCTTAGACCAGTCAACAAGCTATTAATCCATCTTCCGTGAGCAGAGCATAATAATTCCAATGAACATCAGAGATATCCATTTACCTTTCTGGCCTGGACCTGCTAGCTGAACAAATATCTCAGACCTAGTTCAAATTCTGGCACCTTCTCTTAGCTAGAAGACTTTACACATGTCCCTTTACTTATATGTTCCCTAGCTATCCTCATTTGTGAAAAAGAAAACCTCACCACCTCCCTCAGAAAATTTGTTATAGGAATTAAATGAGATGATACACACAGGGACTGCACTCAGTGCAACGATGGGTGCTTGTTCGATGTTTGGCGATTCTAGAGTGTTCAGCTCATGTTAAACAGCTGTTTTCCTGGCAGAAGGAAACGAGTCAATAACCCATCCTTTTGGCTTTTCTTAGATGACACTAGTAGGTGACAGTGAACAATAGAGTTCAAAACTTTGAAAAGCAAAATTGCATTTGGTACCCAAACCTTGGGCTACTGGCACCAACGAAATTAACTAGCCTCATCAACATCTGTGAAAAGAAGGGGGAAAAATAAAAATAAAAATATTTTAAAAATAAATTCACTAGGCTCAGATCACAAATTTGGTTCAGAGAGCACTTTTTCACTGTGAATATGAGCCAGGATTGGAAGGCCAGGAGGATGGGAAAAGAGGACATGGAATGAAGAGTCACATTTGAGAAGGAATCAATAGTTTGATGAATAGCTCATGGAGAGGCTGAAGGAAAGAGAAGAAGAATGCTGCCAAGTGCCTAACGTGGATGACTAAATTCACAATTTATTCATACAATGAATTATCTATTGAGCACTTCTAAGGGCCAGCATGGTGCTGGGTGTTTGGAATAACAAAGTAAACAAAACAGAAAAAAATATCTCTGCCCCTGTAGAGCTTCCTTTCTAATGGGAAAGACAGTAAATAAGAAGACAAATAATAAATAAATAAGGCCATGTCTGACATAGGAAATAAACAAGGAAATGGGATGGAGGATAAGAGGATGGGGTCCACTTTAGATATGATGGCCAGGAAAGGCCTCTGTCAGGAGACAACATGTGAGTTAGTGGGTCCTGAAGGGTAAGAAGGAACCAATAGTGAGAGAAGAGAGAAGGCATTCCAGGAAGAACCGTAGGTACAGAGACTTCGGGGTGGGAAAAGGTTAGGTATGTTGGAGAAGGTGGGGAAAATGTCTACTTAACTGAAGTGCAGTAAGAAAGGAGAGAATTCTGGGCATGGTGGTGCATGCCTACAATCCCAGCACTTTGGGAGGTCAAGGTGGGAGGATCGCTTGAAGGCAGGAGTTCGAGGCTGCAGTGAGCTATGATTGCCCAACTGCACTCCAGCCTGGGCAACAGAGTGAGGCTCTGTCTCTAAAAATAAATAAGATATTTATTTTTATTTATATTTATTTATATTTATTTAATAAATAAATAGATAAATAAGAAGGGAGATATTTGGCAGAAGAGACTGGAAAAGTGGGCAGGGTTCATTGACCAAAAACCAAGCCTCAAGAAGCAGGTTCTTGGGGAAGAAAATGAGTTCCTCTTTGACACATTGAGTTTGAGACACCTGAGAGAATCTCCAAACTAAAGATCCAGAACTGTGTTCTAAGAATTAGAGACAGAACTGGGAGCTGAGAAATTGCTCAGTTGCATCAGAATCACCAGGGGATGTTCTAAAAATACAGTTTTCTCAAGCATTAAAAGTACAGACTTCTGGGGTGCTACCTGGGAAATTCTAATCCAAGTAGGTCTTGATCAAGACCTGAAAATCATTTTTTAATACTTACAGGTAATTTTGGTCAATTCATTCAAGAAACATTTCTTGCATTCCTACTATATGCCAGGACAATTCTTAAGTCCTGGAAATGCAGTTCTGAACAGGCTGGACAGGTTACAGTCTAGAGAAAGAACAGACAGTGGAAAAGTAAAGAAATAAATTACAGTTGTGACACACACTACACACACAAAAAATAACAAGCTGGCAAGTGTAAACTAATGATGGAGACCTACGCTAGATAAATCAAAAACAAACACCTCTCTTTGAGGAAGTTACTTGAGCTGTCACCAGAGGAATAAGAAAGAGGAGCCATGTGACAGTCAGAGTAAAACTGCTGAAGCAGAGGGAACAGCCAATGCAAAGACTTGGTTGAGAATTCATTAGATGAATCTCATCTTCTAGCTATTCCCATTTCATTAATCCATCAAAATGGAAAAGAAGTCATGGTGGAGAATGTACTAGTTCATCTTCGTGTGTTCACCCAGAAAGCTATACTAAGCACATCCGTTGTACCAGGAACTGTGCCAGATGCTGACACGAAGATGAGCCAGATGACCCCCTTTCTCGGGGAGTGTGCAGTCCAATGAGGTAGGCAGATAACCAAATAAGAGTGTCTCATCAGATAAGTGAGAATGTCCCAGGCAATCAGCTTATGTTCTGAAGGAGCCAAGAAGATGATTAATACTTTTGAGCATGATGATGTGAGCAATTGCTTTTGACACTGCATGATCAAATTATTTTCATTTCTTTGTGGTCCTGCAGTTCAGAATATCTGGATTTTTGGTGAAATATTTGCAAAGGATATCAGGTTTAGGATACTGTATAATGCACTATATGTTTCAGAATATAAGGAGGAATAGCATGCTAATAATAGCTAATATTTATTGAGCATGTGGATTTACCTGTAACGTACCATCTCATAGAAGAGTCACTATGACTTTATGAGGCAGAGACTATTATTATTTCCCCTTTGTCAGATGGAGAAATAGGAGCTTAGCAAGATGAAGGGACTTTCCTGAAGTGACAATTTCCCAGTTCTGTCTGGATTCAAGCCTCAGTTCTGGTCCATACGGCCCTCTCATGAATAGCTTAGACACTGATACAATTGCTTTTCTCGTTCTAGTCCCCAAAGTGAATACCTTTCTCTTCTCCCCAACCCGCTCATCCATCTAGATTGCCTAGGCCAGCCTTATCTACCTGCATTTCTCCCCAGGGGTCCTGCAGGTGGAAAAGTGGAAGGAAGAATTCCTTGTTTCCACACTGGGGAGGACACCCGGACAGGCACAGACCAGGCAGTGCCCACTGACTGACTGTATTGGACTCCAGTCTCTTGAGCTCCCTGTAGAGTGTGGAAAGCTTTGAGGCCAAAGCTGGGCACCTGGTTCCTAGCCCACCTGGAGGAGTGGGGCGAGGGGGAGGAGAGATCCCTGGAGCTCAGTGTTCAAGGTCTGAGGCATGGGAGACAAATGCCCACACACCAGACAGTTAAGGTAAAACATTGAAGTCAAGAGCAAGTAGTGAGTCTGTTGCCAACTGGATAGGGTTCGTCTTGTCCTATCTAAATGTATTTGAATTAAGTGGCTTTTAAAAATGAGCTGGTCATCCTCAGCCCGCGGGCTGGCCAATTTGGAACTTAATGGACCTTTGCGTCCTCCTTCCCGGAGCCTCCTTTTATTCCAGACTTCTCAGTGTGAGTCTGTGGGCCCCTCCGACGGTGTCTGGGTGTATCCTTCAGGGAGTGGGGTGCCTTCGTCTGCCTGTCCCCTGTTTCTTGTGCTGACGCTCCCTCTGTCCTCCCCGCACCACCCCCCCCCCCAGCCCTTTTCTCCCTCCCTTCCTCCTTGTGGAGAGGCTCTTGGCCGGGGTCCCTGAGCCCGGGCGGGTGCTGGCGGAGGACGCAGAAGGGGTGAGGTCACATCTCCCTTGAGCCCCGAGCCACTGGCTTTTCAGAGCCTCGCCACGAACCAGCGGCCAGAGCCCCAGACCACACAGACTGTGCGCTCCTCCGCCCTCCCTGCGCCACCGGCCTCGCCCATGTCTCAGTACGCCCCCAGCCCGGACTTCAAGAGGGCTTTGGACAGCAGCCCCGAGGCCAACACTGAAGATGACAAAACCGAGGAGGACATCCCCTTGCCCAAGAACTACCTGTGGCTCACCATCGTCTCGTGTTTCTGCCCTGCGTACCCCATCAACATCGTGGCTTTGGTCTTTTCCATAATGGTGAGTGAATTACGGCCAGAGGCAGCCTGGGAGAGACCCTGGCGGCTTTGCGCCCCTGCAGGGGACTCTGCGCGCTCTCTGCGGCTCCTTCCTCCGGCCTGTGCGCGCTAGGAGTTCTTTGTCCTCTCACCTCCACCTCCACCTCACCTTTCTTGGGCTCTCAGAGCTCTCCCCGCAATTATCAGCACCTCCTCTGCACTCCTCGTGGTGCTCAGAGCCCTGATCAAGCTTCCCCCAGCCTAGTTCTCCCCTCCCTTCCAGCTCCCAGGGTGCGTTTCCTCTCCAACCGGGGGAAGATCTTCCGTGGACTTTGCTGACTCTTCTGACCTTCCTAGGCACTCACCCGGGGGTTCTCAACACTCTTTTCTAGAGCCCTAGTGGGCACCACCCTAGCGGGCATCAGTAAGCACCTTTCTCTGAGTGCGCCGGCTTTACGTTCCCTTCCCTACCGCGCAGGGGGCTCCTGCTCTCCAGCGCCCAGGACTGTCTCTGTCTCAGCGTGTGCTCCCTTCTCTCTTTGCTGCGCCCAAGGGCAACGCTTCGGCCACTTTCCGGGGGTCCCCAGGCCATGCCTGATACCCCTCCTTGACCCGCTGTTTTCGCGCTTTGGCACTGCACGCTCTGTCCCAGCAAGCGTTCCCTCTCTTCTTCCTACACCCGGCTCCCTCTCCTGGCCTCTTTCTTGCATCCTCTTTGCTAAGCACCCGCCGGAGGCTAGCTCACACCCTCTACCTCTTTAGGCCTTTCTTAAGCCCTTCGCGTGACCCCTCACCAGCAAAGTGCGTCTCTCTCTTACTCTTTCTACCCAGCGCGCCGTAGTTCCTCCCTGTGTGCTGTGCAGTAGCCCCACCCTCGCCTCTCTTGGTGTCCCGCAGGGCTCCCAGGCGCCCCTCCACAGCCCTGTCCCACGCCCGGGGCTCTCCCGCAAATGCACTCGGGGACTCCATGCAACGTGTGGCTCTGCCTGCCCTCTGCGCACCGGCCTCCAGAGCTGCCAGCTCTCTAGGAGAGGACGCTGGGGCTTCTAGTCCGCCCTTCCGGAGCTCAGCTCCCCAGCCCCCTTCAACCGTGCTAGGAACACCCAAGCGAATCCCACCAGGAGAGTGACGAGCACTTGCTAGGCCCCTGCCTTATTGACTGGAGCAGCTGGCCTGGGGGTGGCGGCGGGGTGAGGTTCCGGCCGGCAATGTCCCGGGACAACCCTTGCAGTTTCACTCCCTCCCCCACCGGCCCACCTCGCTTGCAGCTGAGCCACCAAACTCCCCAGCCACAGACTGAGAGCCCATTCAGCGAGGTGAAAATCGCGAGCCGCCCCTCCCCCATCAAATCCGACTACAGGTGGTGGCACCATGTGCACTTGGTGGGTACCTGCAAGGCTCCATTTGCACCCATAACTTGCCCTTTCCCAAAGCCGGTTTGTGGACCGCGTATGCACAGACATGCAAGCGCGCAGCCGCCAAAGTTAAAGCAAGTCTGTATTCGAATCCCAATTCTCCCACTTTCTAGCTGTGTGATCTCTGAAGTCACTGCATCTCTGAACCTCAGTCTCTGAAGTTCAGATGTATAATGAATGTATCATGTTACATTTGTAAAACCGGAAAAATCATAGCCATATTTCTTGGGGTTGTCGGGAGCATTCATGACATCATAATTGCAAAATGCTTAGAACAGTGCCCAGCATGGTACTTTTACAAAATATTTACTCAAATGTCGCTTCATGAGGCCTTCTGTGATTACTGTTTAAAATCAGGACCCCCCACCCACCCACCCTGTTCACGCTCTGTTCCCCCTTCCCTCCTGCCTTTTGACCAAAATGCTTCTCTCCATCTGATATAGTCTTTTAATTGTTTATATGTTTACAGTCTGTGTCCCTCTCATTAAAATATAAGCTCTATGAGGGCAGGGATATTGTCAGTTCCTGTAGCTTCAGCATCTAGAAGAAAATCTGGCACGTGGTGGATGCTTAATAAGTATTATGAAATGAATGCATGCATGAATGAGTGGTGTGGATGAATCATTAACCATTTTTTCCCATCCTGGATCCCCAGAAGCCATAGCATCCGGTTCCTTCCGGCAAACCAGCCAATTTCCTCCCTTCCTTCCTCTCCCCAGGTATCCGGTCTTGACTTTTTTTTTTTTGCAGAGAGTCTGGAAACAATGCTGCAGCCAAATTCTCCAGGCAGCAGCAGACTCTGTGGCTGAAACTGGTGCCCACATTCTATCGTGGTTTGTTGATGAGGCATTCAATTCACCCCTTTCCCAGTGCCACTTAGAAAACTGCCTGCAAAGGCTTTTTCCCTCATTGGTCTGAAATGAGCTGGCACTCCAGCTGGTAGTGACAGGTCAGATACTAATGATGCTGCTTGATACGCCCTGGGAGATGAGGTTTGCACATGCTTTGAATTGAAACTTCTTTTTCTAATCCCCTCTTCCCCATTCCCTCCCCCACTCCTTTTTCAATAATTTTACAGCAAGAGACTTCTGTTGCCAGAACAGACACTGGGGATAGTTTACTATGGACAAGTTTTGTATCTCTCTCTTTTTTTGATTTTTAGACAGAGTTTCGCTCTGTCACCCAGGCTGAAGTGCGGTGGCACAATCTCAGCTTACTGCAACCTCCGTCTCCCAGGTTCAAGCAATCCTCCTACCCTAGTCACCCCAAACAGCTGAGACTACAGATGTGAGCCACCATGCTCAACTAATTTTTGCATTTTTAGTAGAGATGGGGTTTCACCATGTTGCCCAGGCCGGTCTCAAACTCCTGACCTCAAGTGATCCACCCACCTCGGCCTCCCAAAGTGCTAGGATTACAGGCGTGAGCCGCCATGCCCGGCCAAGTTTTGTACCTTTTTAAAGCCTTGGTTTCTTCGTCTATAAAATGGGAATGTGAAAGCTGTTTTAAGTTGAGCAAAAATGTTGTTAAGGATGAAACACAACAAAGCATTTTAGCTCTTGGCACTATACTAGGTACGTGCAGTATTGTCAGACAGATGTATAGATTTGGAACCTGGAGCTATCGTGCTACATATGAAAACAAGCAGAAATTCTAAACAGCGTGTCCTACACCCTTCCTGTTGCACTTTCTCTAAGGTACTGGAAGTGTTTTCCCATTGATATAGTGCAGTTCTGGGCTTGATCAGTTTCATCACAAGGACTCCAAAGTCCAAAGGACAAAGAGAGACAGGAAGGATATGCAGAAGGAAGATGGGAGACCAATTCTGCCAGGCGTTTGCTCCCCTAGGGTGTCTTGTGATGTTCAGCCCTGGCTATTTTCAACTCTTCTCTGTAATTCATAAGTTTAGGCACAACAGTGGTGTACAGGGAATCTCCATGGGGGCAGCTCCATTCCCCATGAAGGCATTTAGAAATGCAAGGGAGCATTTGTGATGCTGTCAGTGATTTGGGGTGTTACTGGCATTTGGTGGAAAGAGCCAAAGTACTAATGTCTTCCATGCTAGGGGCTGTCCCCCAATGAAGAATGGACACATTCCCAATACCAAGACCATCCCATCCCAATGAAGAAGCACTGTAAGATGATTCAAACTGATATAAACATGACTGTGTGGAACATATTGACAAAGCTCAAAATAATTCACTTCCAGAATGGTAAAGAAAAAGAGCCAACGATCTCGAAACAATGAATACTTTTATTTGTTAAACCAAGCCTGAGAAGCTTTCCATAAAATCACCAAGTTAGAGTAGGTTCTGGCAAAGAAAACTACTTTGGAAAAATATACATTCAAGAAGAGTGTTCTTCAAGTTGTGGATTTCTGTGTTCTTTCTACCACCCCATGTAGATTAATGGGAGTCCTGGGGCCCCGGAGACTAGGAGGTGGCACACCATAGATGGGTTCTAGTCCAACATGTCTTGTTCTGTTGGATGTTGATGGATCAAGCATTGTCAAGGACACAGAAGTGTTTCTTCCTCTATGTATTGAAAGTCTGTTTGTTGAAAGCATACCTAACCTCCATTTGAGGGACACATGTCTCAAGAATTTCTCCCTAGACTGGGTTCCTGGTAGCTCATATTGTACCTGTGTGTGAATTTGAAGATGGCACATTTTCTCCATGCAGACACAGCCCTGCACCAGGGCACATAGCTTGGTGAGGAGCACAAGCTGGCTGTTTATTGAGCATCTATTATGTATCAGGCTCTATTCTAGCTATTCCTTTATCTCTATCAAGTGGAAAATAAGATCAGCAAGGTCTCTGCCCTCCTGGATCTCAAAGAAATGAGGCTCTAGGCAAGTTGCAAGAGTGTTGGCAAATTTAGGGTTAGTTGGCCGTCTATTAGTTTTGTAGCTGGAATTTGCTACCTGACTCTGAGGACGAGTTCATGCCAACCCTCAATTCTTGATGACATCATGATGTAATCATTTGCAAAACTGAACCAACTGGTCACTCTAATCATGGATACAAAATAACCAATGACTTTTGACTGGGTGGCTTATAAGCTTATAAGAACTTCTGTCACATACCTACCAATAGGCGTGTGGGGATTTGTCCATTCTTCATTGGGGGACAATTCATAGGATGGCAGGACATTAGTACTTTGAGTCTTTCCACCAAATGCCAGTAGCAACCCTAAATCACTGAGACCACCACAGATGCTCTCACATTTCTAAATGCCTTTATGGGGAATGGTGCAACCCCCAGTCAAGATTCCCATGCACACCATTGCCTCAGATGTCTCACACACATCCCTGTCTAGATAGCCTGTCTAGAGACCAACCGTTAAGGTTAAAATCCTTTTCCTTGATGTGCTTGTGATTTTATGCAAGTGCCTCGATCTTTCTGAAGCTTGGTTTTTCCACTTTGTAAAATGGGGGTTTTGATAGTATTTACCCACGTGCAATTGTGGAGATTAGATAATAAAAGTTAAAAGTTTTCATGTTACTTCTTAGAACACAACCAGAACTCAATAAGTATTGATGGTGATGATGATAATGGAAGATTCTAGAGATACAAGGTATTACCTTTTCCAGTTTTCTGTTTATATTGAGACTAGAAAATTTGATAAGAATAAAAACAATGACCAGCAGTAGACATGTCACTGGAATAAAAATTTGTTGCAGCTTAAAGGTAAAGAATAATGCCATACTGAAACACATACAAATAAGCAAGAGGACTTTTGGTTAATAATGAAATATTGAACCTACCTGTTTTACTTCCATCCCTTCTAAGACCACTTAAAATGACAGTAAGTGCTATTTGGTAGCACAATAGGGTGACTATAGTCAATAATAACTTAATTGTACATTTTTAAATAAATTAAAGAGTGTAATTGCATTGTCTGTAAGGTAAATGGTAAATGCTTGAGGGGATGGATACCCCATTCTCCATGCTGTGCTTATTTCACATTGCATGCCTGTATCAAAACATCTCGTGTACCCCGTAAATGTATACACCTACAATGTACCCAGAATTTTTTTGTAAATGAGTTTAAAAGAATGTAAACACTCAAGGACAAATTAGGAGAGCAGAAGGAGAAATGAGAATGGTGACAAAATCTTAGACAATGGAAAATAGCTGTTTGGGTATCAACTAATTTTACAAGATAGATGACACTGAAATCTAAATCCTGCAGAAATACTAGCCAACAAGAAGAAAGTCAATTTGTTCTGCAAAACTCTAGGAAAGCTCAGAAATTGGAGGTACTAACTGAAGATATTGCCTTTGATGTCAGGAATACAGGGTAGGAGAAGTCTTCAAAAGTCTGTTTATGAAGTCATGGAACTGCCAGAGATCATCTACCACCCCACAGAGCCAGGCCCCCACTTCCTCACCAACCCAGGCAAAGGATTAGAGGTTTTCTCTCTGGTGAGATTAAACAGAATGACTCTAGACACTAGGCACAGCTGAGAGAAGAGTTTAGGTGCCAAGCTGAAAATGAGATTAATGGAAAGCTGCAATGTTGAACAAGGAAGCTCCTTCCCCAACTTGGTTTCCTGGACAGAAATTGGAGAATTTCCCTCCAAGGATGCGACCAGTCCAAAAGAAAAATTTGTAGGAGTCCTCCAGAGAAAGGATGCAATCCACCCCCCCATTAACAAGCTCCATCCTCCTGCAAAAAAACTACCAAGCAGCTTTTCAGTGTCTCATTTTCAAATATGATGAGGCAACCAAAGATTATCAGACATGTGAGAAACTCTTCTGAAATCAAAGACCTGTGGTTTACCGGAAAAAAAAAAAAATGAAGTATAAGGTAACAAATAATGCAAGATGTAGAAGAAAACTTCAAGACTAGGTCAGTAACATCCCCAGAGAATAAGAAACTATATTGTGTCCCCAAGACAAGAACAGGTTGAAAAAATAAAACAGCCAGAGAAGCAAAACAGAGCTCTTGGGAATTAAAAATTATGTGGGTAGATAAAAAAAAAAAAAAAAAAAAAAAAAAAAAAAAAAAAAAAAAAAAAACAGTAGAAGCTCCTTTGAGCTGGAGCTGAAAAAAATAAAATAAAAATAGTAGAAGGATTACAATTTAATGTTGAGGGAGCCTCAAGAAGTAACACAAAAATCACAAAGATGGAAAATATGGAAGTAACTCAGGTGTCCATCAATGGATGAATAGGTAAACAAAATATGGTATATATATAAAATAGAATATTATTCGGTCTTTAAAAGCAAGGAAATTCTGACATGTGCTACAACTTGGATCAACCTTTAAAATACTATGCTAAATAAAAGAAGCCAGTCACAAAAGGCCAAATAGTGTATGATTCCACTTATATGAAACACCTAGAGTGGTCTGATTCGTGAGACAGAAAGTAGAATGGTGGTTGCCGGAGATTACGAGGAGAGGGAAATAGGGAGTTATTGTTTGATGGGTACAGAGTTTCAGTTCTGAAGATGGAGACGTTCTGGGAATGGATGGTGGTGACGTTGCCCAACAATGCGAATGTGCATAATGCCATTGAACTGTATACTTAAAAATAGTTAAAATGGTAAAATTCATGTTATGCATATTTTACCACAATAAAAAAGGGGGAAAATATTCCCCAAAAACAATTAAAATCATCAAGAATATATATAATAAAATTTGAGACTCATTCCAGAAATCTAACATCTAGAAGGAAAGTTCCACCAAAAGGAAAGAACAAAGAAAATTAAAGAGAGGAAATTATCAAATAAGTAATATATGAAAAAAAATCCCAGAACTGAATACATCAGTTTTCAGATTAAAAGAATCCCCCAATACTCAATAAAGTGAATGAAGCAAGACATACCAGGGCGCATCTTGGTGAAATTTCAAATGTTCAAGGATAAAATTTTTCTCCAGTTCAGTAAACTTTTAAAGAAAGGAAGCATCCCACATATGGATTAATAATGGCTTCAGAATTCTTATCAGGAATTCTGAAGACTAAATAACAGTGAAAAGAGACTTCAAAAATCCTGAAAGAAAATTATTCACAACTTCAATTCTAGACCCAACTAAATTATCATTCAAGGGAGAGAGAAGAATAAAGACATTTCCAGACATTTAAGATCTCAAATAAATTGCCCACCATACATTTTTTCTCAGGAAGTCATGGGAGAATGTGGCTCCCAAAAAGAAGAGAGTAAGTCAAGGAAAAGACACGGGATCCAGAAAAGAGATGAGACAGAGAAATGCTCCTGGAAACAAGGCAACTAGTCTCTCACTCCCACAGAAGTTGCAGTTGATAATGGATGGTTGGTCTGAAGGCTATGTCACAACCTATTATCTGGTTGTAGGCTGGTCCAATGAGCCACAGCCAACCCCCAGGTCTGACCACACCTGCTGAGGATGATAAGGTCAGTGGTCAATAAATACTCACGGGATGAAAGACAAACCAAACCATGTGTTCTTTCCATCTGACCCAAGATCCTCTAGAGCTTGCAACATAGTTTTAACTGCTCATCCGTCAAAACCACTTCAGGTGGACTTCAGTTAGGTGCAGGGGGAAGATCAGGTGTGTCTATGAACTTCAAAATAACAGGTCTTGGTGCAGGCAACTGATCCAGAGGGCTTGACGCTGCCCATGAGTTGGAGCACTGAATGCGGATTCATTGGATCTCTCCCTGTGACTTCTTTCAATGTTCTCTGGCTCCTTCCACACCTGAGATTGCCACTGAGAAATGGGGTATTAAAATTACAGACCCCTGTGATTTATTTCTTGTGAATTTCTTGCTTGAAGCTCTGAAGAGCATTCAGTTGGTTCCAGATGATGAAGACCCTGTCTGAAGTGTGTCACCATGGGAAGGCCACGTTCCCGATACCCAGATTTTGCAGATATGCATGTTTCCCAAATGACCCTGCTTCATTGGTTACTTTTATAAGTTTTGCCACTTGGTGCCCACTCACATTTGGTATTTGGGTATCTAGAATTTAAACAGCTGTTAGAACCCTTTCAGATTTTTGGTGGTACAGACTATGTCTACTTCAACATATGAATCCGTATGCTCCTAATTTTAAAAAATACATTTTAAGGGCCATTTGAATTTACTGATGAAATGCTGTAATGGATGGATTTGTCATAACGTAATATGTGGGGATAGAGATAAAACAAGATTGGCCACTAATGCATGACTGTGGAAGCTGGGTTATGGGAACATGGGGATTTATTATATTATCCTGTCAAATTTTGTATATATTTAAACTTTTCCATAACAAAAAGTAAAAAGAGGGCCACGCATGGCAGCTCATGCCTGTAATCCCAGCACTTTGGGAGGCTGAGGCAGGTGGATCACCTGAGCTCAGGAGCTTAAGACCAGCTTGGGCAACATGATGAATCACCGTCTCTACAAAAAAAAAAAAAAATAGCTAAGCACAGTAGTGAGCATCCGTTGTCCGAGCTACCCACAAAAGGCAGAGGTAGGAAAATCACTTGAACCCAGGAGGCGGTGGTTGCAGTGAGCCAAGATCACACCACTGCACTCCAGCCTGGGCAACAGAGCAAGGCCCTGTCTCAAAACAAACAAACAAAAGTAAAAAGAAAGAAATTCAGATCAAACCTCCCCTTCCAAGTCACTATCTGCCCAGAGGAGTGGCAGGTGAGGTAACAAGACAGCAGCTATAAAACGAGTTGGCCAAAAAGGCCATGGTTGAGGTAGAGCTTGTCACTAATTCATAAGAAAACTATTTCTGGCTTATGTGTGAATGTCAATGATGAGTTTGGAGAATATCTTCAAATAATCATCAAGGGGAGCCCAGGTAGGACTCACAACCTAGAACAGTATACCTGAGTATCTTGTTAAAATGCAGACTACACTCCCCTTTCAAGACTCAGCTAGAAAGTCACCTCCTCCATGAAGCCTTTTTTGATTGCTTCCTCTCTCTCACTCAAGATTGTGCCCACTATACTCTGAACAGATTTCCTCTCAGATCATCTTTACTTTCTTGCACTGATTTGCATAGGTGAGCCCCTTGAGATTCCACTGTTAGCCCCAGCACCTAGCACAATGTCAAGCATGAGGTCCACATGTAACAAACATTTGATGAATGAATAAATGCACTGATAAATGAATGACTACATAGGCCGAAGTCTGCTCCTACCTTTTTCTCTAAGGATTTACTTCCCTTCCCCAACTGTGTTCTGCATTTCTGCCAAAACTCTTTTTGGAAAATATCCAGGAGACTCAGGCAAATGCCAAGGGTCACTGAGTGGTTGGCCAAGGCTTGGTTCCCAAGGATAATTTTCCTGGCTGGTCCAGAGCTCACCAATATGTTCAAACTGCAGACCAGTGGGTCCACGTTTGAAAATTTGTCTTTGTTCTCAGCTTGCTAGTTCAGGGCAGGACACTCTTTAGCTCAAAGCCCCTTATCCAGAAATGGGAGCCTGAACATACCTGAGAATTTCCAGTTCTGCAAGTGCAAGAATTAAGCCAGACTTTCTGAAATGATGCTTCTCAGAAAACTGGTTGTGTCTGGTGATAACAAATTTTACCAAAAAAGGTACAGGTGCAGGAGAGGATTAAATTGAGAAACCAAATGCTAAGTTAAGCAAAAGTTAACTATTTCCTTTCCTTTGGAGCCTTTTGGAGCCTTTGGTAAACCACTGTGCATTATGGCTCTTTAATGGAACAATATAGCATGGGGCATTTACTAAGCATTTTCCCAGATTCTTGGATCATAAGGCCAACATGCCACAGCACACATTCTGGGAAATGCTGTTCTTAATGATACCTTGGTTCTCACTTTAATGAGAACAGTTGCTGTTGATATGGAAAGAGTGCATAGTACTCCATCTTTAACATTCTTGCATTGTAGACCCACCTCTCCCCCTTTCTTCCAACGTGGGTGTTTTTTGCTTTGGTTGTTTTTTGATGATTTTTGTTTTGTTTTGTTTTGTTTTTGTTTTTGATACCTGGTCTTGCTCTGTCACCCAGTCTGGAGTGCAATGGTGCAATCACGTTTCACTGCAGCCTCAACCCCCCCAGGCTCAGGGAGTCTTCCCACTTCATTCTCCAAGCTACTGGAATTACACACATGAGCCACTCTCCCTGGCTAATTTTTAAATTTTTTTGTAGAAACAGGGTCTCTTTGTGTTGCCCAAGCTTGCCTCAAGTGATCTTCCCACCTCGGCCTCCAAAGTGCTGGGATTACAGGCATGAGCCACCATGCCTGGCTAAGTTGGGTGTTTTTAATGAGTCTCCGTAGTGAAACTTTTGCTAATTTTCTTCCTCCCTCACTCTCTTTTTTTGCCACAGGTGAAATTCAGGAACCTGTCTTTCTGTTTCCTTTACCCTTTCTATTCCCCAAACGAAAGGAGACTTTCTCTATTTTACTCCCTTTTTTGATAACTTCATTTGTTCTTTGCCATGAATAATTTTTATGGTAGAATTTTTTCTTTCTCTTTTTCTTTTTTTTTTTAAGATGGGGTTTCTTCACCGTGTTGGTCAGGCTGGTCTTGAACTCCAGACCTCAGGTGATCCACCCGCCTTGGTCTCCAAAGTGCTTGGATTACAGGCATGAGCCACCACGCCCGGCCTATAGTAGTATTTCTATAGTAGTATTTCTATCACTATTTTAACATTTATTTTAACATTTATACCTGTGTCTTTACTTTTTAAAGTATTTCATATTGAAACAATTTCACTGGTTTCTTGCAAAAATCTCAGCAAGGGACATAAGAAAACTGTCCTCCTTATTTATCCTTAAGAAAACTGAGGCTCAGAAATATGGTGAGCCTCTCCAACAAAATCAAACACAGCAGTCCTTACCCTCATGAAGCATTACAATCAGACAGCTATGCCTGTCTTTTTTGTTGTTTTTTTTTTTTTTTTTTTGAGACAGGGTCTTACTCTGTTGCACAGGCTGGAATGTAGTGGTACAATCACAAATCACTGCAGCCTTGACCTCCCCAGGCTCAGTTGATCCTCCCAGTTCAGCCTCCCAAGTAGCTGGGACTACGGGTATGCACTACCATGCCCAACTAAATTTTTTTGTATTTTTTGTAGAGATGGTTCACCATGTTACTCAGGCTGATCTCGAACTCCTATGCTCAGGGTATCTGCCCCCTTCAGCCTCTCGAAGTGCTGGGATTAGAGGCATGAGCCACCACTTCTTGCCCTGCCTTACACTTTGATAGGAAACAGCTTGGATGTTCTGAAAGCTTTCTCTTTTAATAGATTTACCCCCATCAATATAAGAAACATCATACAATGCTCTCAACCAAGCCTGGCAGAATTCCTCCCTAGCTTTTTGCTTTAACGATAGATAGCTGAAAGGGCAATTCTCACTTGTCCTTGAAAATTTTTATGGAGAGAAAAAGCCCAAAAGCCCAAGAAGAAGACAGATGAGCATGAATGAATTAATGGTGCTGAAGAGGAAATGCACCTTAAATAGTCTTGAAGTCCAGTCTCAGAATTCCCAGCACAACTTTTAGGTGTAGAAACAGGAGCAAACAAAATCAAAACTAGAAATCCCAAAGTCATCCAAAAATTCAAGTGTTTTGCTAAATATTTACTAAATGCTCACATAAATCAAGCTATTTCGGTGGGAGCCTGCTATCTAGGAGTTTGGGATTGAAAACAACACTGATCTATATAAAAAGAGTTTCTTATACCTGGAAAAGAAAAAGTATCAGACTATGTTCAGAAATTTGGGTAAGTCTACAGATGGAGAAGAGGATAAGGAAGGGACACTGGGAAAGAAAGAGAGACAGAGAAAGAGAGAAAACTCACTTCCCATTGACCAAATATGTACTAGAGATAAAGGAATGAAGAAGATGAGGATGGCTTTGAAAGAGAGAAGATGCGGTTTCAAGAAAAAGAAAAAATGTTCTAAAATTAGGATTTCAGTACTGTCAACTCAACAGATCAGAATATTGGCATATAAGCAATAGTAAACAAAATTTAAAGTACCCCAAAAAACTTAGGAAACACACAAGGTGTATACAAAGTTTCACCAGGAGGTAAAATGAAAAACCATGAACTAAATAGAGAAACATAGTATTTACATATTAGCTGTTCATCCAGCATTAATTATGAAATACATTATAAAATGAGTTCCTAAATATGAAGCATGGTGCCTAGCACAGAGCAACTGCCTAATATTCATTATTGGTGCTATAAATATGAAAAACATATAAATATTGATTCCAGCACAGGAGATCGGCAAAGTAAATAATAATTTATCTATTTATAACATAGAGTATTACATCACAGTTAGGATAATGCTTTTGAAGAATTTTTACGATGCAGAGAAATGCTTGCATGAATGATCAAATGGAAAAACAGGACAGAATACACAGTTGTCTTTTCAATGAGATCCTTCATTCTTTATCAATTAGAAGTAGCCAAATACCCATATATATATCCTCACAAGCATGAACATGCATCAGGGGAGAAAAGGCTGAAAAGTATTTCAAACTGTCTACAATGATTTTCTCTAAGTAGCAGGATTATGGACTGTTAGAGTATAAAGAGTTACAATACGTAGATGTGTGGAAGGTACTCAGGGAAAAGAAAAAAAAAGAAGAGTTATAATATGTAGAGCACAAACTCTATCATTAGGCCCACCAGGGTTTGACTTTTGGCATTACCGTTCATTGTTAGGTGATTTCATTGAATTCTTTAATCTCTCTGGGTTTCTATTTCCTCATCTGTAAATTGGAAACAATATCACCTACCTCCAAGGGATTGTCAGATGAATAAAATAGGATAATATATGCAAAGTTCTTGACAAATCTTGGCTATCATCATTTCAAATATTCCTATCAAAAGCTTTAATATTTTCCAAAGTTTCCATAAAAAGTGTTTAGACTTCATTTCTAGTCTGAAATGAGCATTTTTCTAAAGTTAATAAGGAATTCAACAAGAAGGAGGACAAGGTTGGTAATTAGGAGCAATTTTCTTTTTTCTTTTTTTTTTTTTTGTGACAGAGTCTTGCTATGTCACCCAGGCTCCCAGGCTCCCAGGCTTGAGTACAATAGTACAAATATGGTTCACTGCAGCCTCCACCACCCAGGCCTAAGCAATCCTCCAGACTGAGCCTCAGCCCTCACCTCAGCCCCCCAAGTAGCTGGGACTACAGGCACACATCACCATGCCACACTTGACTAATCTTTGCATTTCTTGCTGGTCTCCAAACTTCTGAGTTCAGGAGATCCTCCCACCTCAGCCTCCAAAAGTGCTGGGATTACAGGTGTAAGCCACCATGCCCAACCAGTAATTAGATGTTTATCCACCCCAAAAGGTGATTCTTGCTCTAAATCGTTTATCATTCTAGAGCTGAAATGGTCAGCTCTCTAGTTAATGTAAGAAAGATGCTTTTATTCTGATATTTTATTCTAGTCTGGAAGATCACTAAGGACAGATAAACTACATCTTAACACAGCTCTTGCCCCAAAGCTGTTGCTTGGAGAGTTAACAGCAGTTTTGCTGTTGTTTTTGTTCTGATTCCATTGGGGTATTTTGGCTGAGATGGTAAGAAGTACCTCTTTCTCCACCCAAGTAGAAGCTCACTCTAATATAAGGCCACTTTTTGGATCTATCTCCCAGCCACATAGAGGGAACCTGATGCTCCTAAGGTAAATTCTTTGTTGTTGAAGGAGAGGTGGCCCATAATCTTTTCCCTTGGAAAGATTTCCCTTACTCACTATTTGGTGTATCTACTAAAAGAAGGAAATGGCAGACGGCAGTGAGAATGTCTCTGACACTTCAAACATCCCCCCAAATCTTGTCCACATTCATGTTTGATTATAGCAAAGCCCAAGGTTCATTTTCAATGAGGAATAAAATGAAAGAGGCTGAGGGAGTTGCAAATAGACGTCTGCAAGACCAAAGACAGAGAAAACCTGAGTCTCCAGCCTTCTCTTCCAATGATGGCCATCTCTAGCCCCTGCCGCCAAGGTTAAGAAGCTGATGGGGGTGGCAGTTGACTCTTATATTTAAAGAGAAAAGCTGGGAGAGATAATTTAGATGAGGGAGAAGAGCTTAAAACCAACATGAAGAAGCACCAGTGAGTATACCACAGGGTTCTTGGTCCCAGAGGTTTCACAGCATATGGGAAACTTTCTACTGCCATCCTTCAGGGCAGAAAGCAAGGAGGGAGGTTCTCCTACATTCATTCATTCATTTGAAAATTTTTGAATACCTGCTATACACCAAAAACTATGGCAGCCCTGGAGATAAATGCCAGCTTTTCTCAGGTATTTCTTCATAGCAGCATGAGAATGAATTAATACAGTAAATTGGTACTGAGGAAGTGGGGCATTGCTATAAGGATACATGAAAATGTGGAAGTGACTTTGGAACTGGGTAATAGGCAGAGGTTGGAAAAGTCTGGGGGCTCACAGGAGGACAGGAAAATGTGGAAAATTTTGGAATTTCCTAGAAACTTGCTGAATGGATTTGACCAAAATGCTGTTAGTGATATGAACAATAAAGTCCAGGCTGAGATGGTCTCAGATGGAGATGAGAAACTTTTTGGGAACTGAAATTAAAGTTACTCTTGCTATGCAAAGAGACTGGAGGCATTTTACCCCTACCCTAGAGATCTGTGGAACTTTGAACTTGAGAGATGATTTAGGGTATCTTGCAGAAGAAATTTCTAAGTAGCAAAGCATTCAAGAGGAAGTAGAGCATCAAAGTTTGGAAAATTTGCAGCCCAGCAATGCAATAGAAAAGAGACACCTATTTTCTGGGAGAAATTCAAGCCAGCTGCATGAATTTGTCTAAGTAGCTGAGACCCAAATGTTAATCACCAAGACAATGAGGAAAATGTCTCCAGGGCATGTCAGAGATCTTCAAGGCAGCCCCTCTCATCACAGGCCTGGAGGCCTAGGAGAAGAAAATGGTTTCATAGGCCCAGGGACTCCCTGCTGTGTGCAGCCTCAGACGTGGTGCCCTGCATCCCAGCTGCTTCAGCTCTAGGCATGGCCAAAAGGGGCCAAGGTATAGCTTGGGCCATTGCTTCAGAGAGTGCAAGCCCCAAGCCTTGGGGGCTCTCACATGCTGTTGGGCCTGAGCATGCACAGAAGTCAAGAATTTAGGTTTGAGGACCTCCTCCTAGATTTCAGAGGATGTATGGAAATGCCTGGATATCCAGGCAGAAGTTTTCTGCAGGAGGGGAGCCCTCATGAAGAACTTCTGCTAAGGCAGTGAGGAAGGGAAATGTGGGTTCAGAGCCCCCATACAGAGTCCCCATGGGGGCACTCCCTAGTGGAGCTATGAGAAGAGGGTGGTAGATCCACCAACAGCTTGCACTGTGCACCTGGTGCAAGCCACTGACACTCAACACCAGACATGGAAGCAGCCAGGGTGAGGATATATACCCTGCAAAGTCACAGAAGCAGAGCTGCCCAAGGCCATGGGAGCCCAACTCTTGCATCAGAGTGACCTGGTTGTGAGACATGGAGTCAAAGTAAATCATTTTGAAACTTTAAGGTTTAATGACTACTATTGGAATTTGGACTTGCATCCTTTGTTTTGGTCAATTTCTCCCATTTGGAATGGGTGTATTTACCCAAAGCCTGTACCTCCATTGTATCTAGGAAGTGACTAATTTGCTTTTGATTTTACAGGCTCATAGGCAGAAGGGACTTGCCTTGTCTCCAATGAGACTTTGGACCTGGACTTTGGGGTTAATGCTGAAATGAGTTAAGACTTTGGGTGACTGTTGGAAGGGCATGATTTTTGTGTTTTGAAATGTGAGGACATGAGATTTGAGAGGAGTCATGAGTGGGAATGTTGTGGTTTAGCTGTGTCCTCACCCAAATCTCATCTTGAATTGCAGTTTCCATAAGCCCCACCTGTCATGGGAGGGACCTGGTGGGAGATAATTGAATCATGGGGGCAGTTTCCCCCATGCTGTTCTCATGACAGCAAGTGAGTTCTCATGAAATCTGATGGTTTTATAAGAGGCTCTTCTTCCATTCACTCAGTGCTCATTCTCTCTCCTACTGCCCTGTGAAGAGGTGCCTTCCACCATGATTGTAAGTTTCCTGAGGCTTCACCACCCATGTGGAACTGTGAGTCAATTAAACTTCTTTTCTTATAAATTACCCAGTCTCGGATATTTCTTCATAGTAGCCTGAGAATGGACTAATACAATCCATTATCAGTAACTACATATCCCCCCACCCCCTGGCCACCTCTAATCTATTGTCTATCTCTACGGATTTACCTATTCTGTATATTTCTTATAAATGGAATCATACAATATGTGATCTTTCATACCTGGCCACTTTCACTTAACATCCTGTTTTCAAGGTTCCTCCATGTTGTAGCGTGAATCAGTACCTCCTTCTTTTTAAGCCTGAATAATATTATATTATATGGATATTTCATACTGTACTTTTTTATTCATTCATTGATGGATATTGGGTTGATTCCATTTTTTGGCTCTTACAAATATGCTGCTATGTATATTTATATACCACCTTTTTGGATGAACTTATTTTTTCAGTTTTCTTTGGTGTAGAGCTATGAGTGGAATTGTTAGGTGGTATGATAATATGTTTAACTTGTTGAGGAACTACTAGACTGTTTCCAAAGCACACACACAATTTTGCAATCTCACTAGCCCTGTACAAGGGTTCCAGTTTTTCTATATCCTCAATAACACGTTATTATCTTTTTTATTGTGGATATCCCAGTAGATGCAAAGTGGTATCTTTTTGAGGTTGGGTTGGCATTTCCCTAATGGCTAATGATATTGAGCATTTCCTGTGCTTACTGGCAATTTGTATATCTTCTTCAAAGAAATGTCCATTCAGATACTTTGCCCCTTTTTAACTGGGTTGTTTGTCTCTTTATTGTTGAGTTTAAGAGATTTTTTTAAAATATGTTCTATATACAAATACTTCATCAGATATGTGAATTACAAATATTTTCTCTCCTTTTTGTGGATTTTCTGGCCCTTGCTCCTTTCACTGCCTTGTAAACCTTTTTTGAGAGGTCTGTTTATGTATCCCAGAGTTTTTCACAAAACTGCTTTCCATTTTTGCTTGTAGCTCCTCCTTTGGCCCCCAACATGAACACTGGGCTGGGGACAGATTCAAAGGCAAACATCATGTTGGGTCAGGCTCTGAATTCAACTTTTAAGTCTGAACCCCAGCTCTGCTCCTTAACCTAACGTCTCCAACACTAGGTTTTCCCACCTATACAATGGAAACATTAATGCCAACCTCTCTGTGCAGTTTTCAAACTTAAGTGAGATAATGCTGGGCCCTTTTGTAATCATCTCATTTAAGCCTTGCAACAAACCTGTGCATAGATATTCTTATCCACATTTTACAAATGAGGAGGCCAGGTGCCGTGGCTCATACTTGTAATCCCAGCATTTTGGGAGGCCAAGGCAGGTAGATTGCTTAAGCTCAGGAGTTCCAGACCAGCCTGGCCAACATACCAAAACCCTGTCTTCAAAAAATACAAAAAATTAGCCAAGCATGGTGCGGCGCACCTGTAGTCCCAGCTACTTGGGAGGCTGAGGTGGGAGGATCACTAGGGCACAGGAGGTCAAGGCTGCAGTGAGCCATAGCACCACTGCATTCCGGGTGATGTAGTGAGACCCTGTCTCAAAAAATAGTAATAATAAGGAAAACTAAGTTTTATGGACTTTCCTACAAGACTTGATTTTCCTTTGGGTTCAGCTACTATATTAAAGAACCATATATCTAGTTTATAACATTGTCTGTAATAAAATGGGGTATGGTGCAATTTACATACACATACACTAATATTGGCAGCTGCAGATAGAAGGGGGTAGTTTCCATTTAAAAGAAAATCATCAGTAAATCTGGAGTATGAAATGAAAGCCAAATAGACTACCAATTCCTCCCTACCATAAGGTTCAGTCTTATTTCTTTCATAGCACTTCTCCCTGCCTGAGCATTTTTAGTGATATGCTTGAGTGCTGATGGCATGGCTCCTTCAACTCTTTGAGGGCAGGGACCTTGTCCGCCTGAGCATACATGGCTAGTGTCCCCAGCCTTACAACAGCACCAGTATATAGTAGCAGCTTAATAACTGCCTAATGAATGAATAAATGCATAGAAAAATGGCATACAATGTTTTAGTTGCCTAGGAAATGTCACATTAGACCTACTCTTTCCCTTCTTATGGCTGAAATTAGACAATAGTTTCCATTTATTAAATGTGAGTTATGTGCCAAGCTCTATGCTAAGAGCTTTCAGTGCATTCATCCAGTCAAGCTGCCAGGAAGTAGGTACTTTTTTTTTAACCATCATCCCCATTTACAGAAGCAGAGAATATGGTACAATCAGTTGACTTGCTCATGATTCTGCAAGTAGGTAGCAAAACTGGGATGGAACCCAGACAAACTGGCTTAGAACCCACACCTCAACCTCTATGATATAGTGCCTTTCAGTATTAGAAAAAAAAATCTTAATCTCCAAGGCCAATATTAGGTTATGGCTCCCGAATTTCAGTCTCATGGAAGATTCTCCACTTTATAAAACAATTGGTGAATACCACTATAACACCTGCCTTTGGGAAACCCAAGATCCAAATTAAGTCCTGTCCACAGGACTCTTGCGTAAAATCAAGTGAAAGCTAAAAAATCAATCTAGTCTTTCAGATCTGTAGATCATCTGATTTTTTAGTAGTGTGAAGGAAAAAAAAAAGATTCAGGTAACAAACAAAATTAATCCCTTTAGGATCACAGAAATAGAGCCTCAATTGTTAGGTCAACCAAGCATTCTTTTTACACACCAGCAATCATCAACTGTCCAAATGGTTATATATTTGGGGCAAATCCCTAAGAAGTCTGTTTCAAAAGGAAAAGAAAAGAAAAAAAAAGCAGGGCTACAGGTTGGAAAATGAAAACCTGGCTGGATGAATTTTTTTCTTTTTTTTATCAGGAATATATATTAAGGGAATGCGAGGTGTCAGACCCTCCATTAGGCACTGGAGCAATGAGTACAATGTGATATGGTCTATGCCTTCATAGAGCTCATACTCAGGTGGCAGAATAAACACTCAAAAGTCGACAGGCCACTGAATCAAATGACTGTGACTCGCATCAAGATCCACGAAGCAAATAAACCAGGAGCTGAGTCCGAACCCACTGACTGTGATCACAGGACCTACTTAAGATATGGGAACACAGCTGAGCACAGTGGCTCATGCCTGCAATCCCAGCACTTTTGGAGGCTGAGGCAGGATGATCACTTGAGCACAGAAGTCTGAGACCAGTCTGGGCAACATAGGGAGACCCTGTCTCCACCAAAAAATAAAAAAATTAGTCAGGCATGGTGGTGTGCACCTGTAGTCCCAGCTACTCTGGAGGGTGAGGCTGGAAAATTGCTTGAGCCCAGGATTTTGAGGCTGCAGTGACCTATGATTGCTCCACTGCACTCCAACCTGGGCGACAGAGTAAAACCTTGTCTCAAAAAATAAAAAATGAAGAGATGAGGAGGCCTGAGAAGGCTGCCTTGAAGGTCCCAACATGTCAGCCAAGATCAGAATGAGCAGATGCTGGCCACGTGAGACTGAGAGAGAAGAGGACCACAAGCAGAGAGGAGATGACCTGGACAAAGAGAGGGACAGAAAAGGGGGAGACAGTGAGCAAGGGAAAGGGGTCTGAACAAGACGAGAGAGGCTACAGGGGCCACCCCTGCAAGGTTAGGAAGGGCAAAATGAAGACTATGAGTCTCTCCCGGGGAAATAGGGAGCCATGGAAGGCTGTAGAGCTGAGGAAGCACAATGTTCCCATCCCATCTACCCACCAGTAATCCCAGCATTTTTGGGAGGCTGACACAGGTGGATCATCTGAGGTCAGGAGTTCAATACCAGCCTGGCCAATATGTGAAAGTCCATCTCTACTAAAAATACAAAAATTAGCTGGGCGTGGTAGTGTGCGTCTGTAATCCCAGCTACTCTGCAGGCTGAAGTGGGAAAATCACTTGAACCTGGGAGGTGGAGGCTGCAGTGAACCAAGATCACACCGCTGCACTTCAGCCTGGGTGAGAGAGTGAGACTCCATCTCAAAAAAAAAAAAAAAAAAAAAACCAGAGAGAGCAAGAGTGAATGTGGCAAGAACAAAGAAAAGAAAATGAATTTTTTAACAGTGAGATTAGTAGCATAGCCTAGAGATCTACTTGCCCTATTTACTCTACCAGTAACCAAATTTTTATTAAATTTAAGTCATCTACCTGGTGCTGGTTCCTCAAACAGTGCATCAAATCTAGATCTTAAGTTCTTTGGGGTGTGATAAAATAGTTATCATAAGGACTTTGTGGATGGGTGCACTAACTTTTGCTTACATTTGTAGTCCCCTTAGAAAGTTACCTTTGAATACAGAACTACTGTTTGCGTTCCTCTCTCTGAGACTCAGTTTTCTCATCTGTGAAACAGGGGATGAGATTACTTTTATCTCCATGGGGGTTATTATAAGGAATCAGTTATATGATGCACATATAGTGGTTAGTCCAGGGCCTGGCACAGAACAAGTATTCAATAAATATTAACTTATTTTAATATGATGATTCATTAAGATTACTAATATACCTCCTGGTTTCCCCTCTGGCCTTACCTCAACTCTCTCTCTCCCCCTCCTCCCCCCCATTCTCTTTCCTCTCTTGTCCCCTTGCCTCTTTCTTTTGCTCCTACAGCTGAGCCACACTGCATTTTTTTTTGGGAAATCTTCAAGAAAACAGTTCTTTCCCCCCTCTAGACCTTTGCACTTGCCACCCTCCCTGTCAGGCATCCTCTCCCCACTGTTCTGTGCAGGCCTGGATTCTTCTCAAGCCTTCAGGTTTCGGTCACCTGCTTCCTGCTCAAAAAAAACTCCCTCCTCTACCCCACTTTTCCTGCCTTAATAATATTCTGTATTCATCTTGTTTATTTACATGTTTATTTATTTTTTGTCTCCTCAAGAAAGTAAGCCCCATGATGGCAGAAAGCAGTGCCAGGCACACAGGCGATATTAAAGAAGTAGTTTTTAAATGAATGAATGAATGAATGAATGAACGGCTGTCCATCTAAGACAGTGGTTCTCAAGCCTGGCTGCCCCTCTGAATAACCTGAAAAGCTTTCCAAAAAAATTCTCATGTTGGGATGGCATCAGAATTTTTTTTGCAGAGAATTTTTTTATGCTGAATTTTTTTTTATGCTGAGGACCCCCCAAAGAGACTGATTCAGTTGGTTTGGGAAGGAGCTTGGGTATAGGAATTTTTTAAGAACCCCAGGAAATTCTAAGGTGCAGCTAGGATTGGGAACCATGAATACAGGGAGATATAAAAATGTAACTTTGGAGAGTTTCATCTCCGGTCTACACTGGCAGCAATCCCATAGGTACTGCTGTCTTATCCAGGGTGTCATGTGGGATGTAGCAAGAGTCCTGATCTAAAGACCAGAAGGGAAGGACAAATTACTTTCCAAATTTTCCTGGCTTAGGGCAGTGGAGTAGCTTTGCTGTCTGGTGTGAAGTGTCATGAACTATTAGAACATTAGACCTACTGGTATTCAGTGCCAGTTATCATAATTTATGGGGTTACTCTGGTATCTTCTTCTTTGGGGTGTGGATGCCAGGAGTTGCCTGTGCCTTCAGACAGGTGGCTGGGAGTCTCTACTGCACAGTCTCATGACTGTCTTGCTGTCCCCCACAGCAGCCTTTTTAAGGTTCAGCATGGAAATGGTCACCCTCACTTCTGACTCCTGTCCAACTTTCCTCCCATGGGTATTTAGGTATCATGTGTCCATCCAGGGAAGGGTGAATAAATAAGTTTGAAATAACCAGATGCAGTAATCATGAGATAATTAGTGTTTACTACAGGAGAGAGGAACTTACTCACTTTTCTGTCAAAGTGCAACCTTCACTAGTTCAAGGCAACTGGTCAAGACCTGAATGCTGTTATTAGGTTTTGCCAACATGAGCCCAGGCCCAGAACAAAGAGAAGAGTCACATGCCTTATAAAATGTGTGATGAAAACCCATGTGTTCTATATTCTAAGCCTGAAGTGTCATGAATTCTTAGAACATTAGACTATGCTCTTGTTCTATACTCTAAGATCCATTTGTATCACAAAGGAAAATTAAAACAAGAAAGAAACTAAAGTCCCTTCTTTTTAAGAGACTTTGCAGGATGAAGAAAGACAGCAACTGGCTGCTTAGCACCCTCAAATAAGGGTGGTTGGTCTATGAAATTATGAGCTCTGTAGCTTAGAAAAGAACTCGGCAATGTCCAAGCACCACAAATATAAGTGAACAGACAATGGACCTGGAGGAAAGGTGTGACTTACAAGGAGTCACAGGGAGAATTTCTCTGTGGTAATGGAGCAGTTCTGTATCCTGATTATAGTCATGGTTACTGGAATCTACATGGGTGATATGGTTTGGCTGTGTCCCCACCCAAATCTCAATCTTGATTTGCAGGTCCCACAATCCCCATGTGTCAAGGGAGGAACCCAGTGGGAGGTAATTCAATCATGGGGTAGGTTTTGCCCATGCTGTTCTTGTGATAGCGAGTGAGTTCTCACAAGGTCTAATGGTTTTGTAAGGAGCTTCCCCCTTTGCTCGGCACTCATTCTTCTCTCTCTTGCCACCATGTGAAGAAGGACATGTTTGCTTCCCCTCCTGCCATGATTGTAAGTTTCCTGAGCCCTCTCCAGCCCTGTGAAACTGTGAGCAAATTAAACCTCTTCTCTTTATAAATTACCCAATCTCAGGTGTGTCTTTGTTAGCAGTGCAAGGACAGATTGTTACAGTAAATTGGTACCACAGAGAGTGGGGTGCTGCTATAAACATACCAGAAAATATGGAAGCAGCTTTGGACCTGAGTAACTGGCAGAGGTTGTAACAGTTTGGAGGGCTTGGAAGAAGACAAGAAAATGTGGGAGTCTTTGAAACTTCCTAGATACTTGGAGGCCTCAGAAGACAGGAAGATGTGGGAAAGTTTAGAACTTCCTAGAGACTTGTTAAATGGCTTTGACAAAAATGCTGATAGTGATATGGACAATGAAATCCAGGCTGAGGTGGTCTTAAATGGAGATGGAAAACTTGTTGGGAACTGGAGTAAATGTCACTGTTGCTATGCAAACAGACTAGTGACATTTTGCCACTGCCCCAGAGATCTATGGAACGTTGAACTTGAGAGAGATGATTTAGAGTATCTGGCAGAAGACATTTCTAAGTGGCAAAGCACTCAAAAGGAAGCAGATCATAAAAGTTTGAAAACTTTGCAGCCTGATGATGTGATAGAAAAGAAAACCCCAACTTCTGGGGAGAGATTCAAGCCAGCTACAGAAATTTGCATAAGTAACAAGGAGCCAAATGTTAATCACCAAGACAGTGGGGAAAATGTCTCCAGGGCATGTTGCAGA
This sequence comes from Sapajus apella, assembly GCF_009761245.1. Lineage (NCBI taxonomy): Eukaryota > Metazoa > Chordata > Mammalia > Primates > Cebidae > Sapajus > Sapajus apella. Next base: position 77,850,135 of record NW_022436942.1, read on the forward strand.
CCTTCAAGGCAGCCCCTCCCATCACAGGGCTGGAGGCCTAGGAGGCAAAAATGGTTTTGAGGGCCAGGCCCCTCTGTGTGCAGCCTCTGGACATGATGCCCTGCATCCTAGCTGTTTCAGCCCCAACCGTGGCTAAAAGGAGCTAAGTTATATCTTGGACCATTGCCTCAGAGGATGCAAGTCCCAAGTCTTGGCAGCTTCCATGTGGTGTTAGTCTTGAGGATGCACAAAAGACAATAATTGAGGTTTGGGAACCTCCACCTAGATTTCAGAGGATGCATGGGAATGCCTAGATGTCCAGTTAGAAATTTGCTGCAGGGGCAGAGCCCTCATGGAGAACCTCTGCTAGAGAAGTGTGGAAGAGAAATATGGGGTTGCAGCCCCCACACAGAGTCCCCACTGGGGCACTGCCTAGTGGAGCTGTGAGAAGAGAGCCAGCATCCTCCAGAACCCAGAATGGTAGCTACATCAACAGCTTGCACCATGCACCTGGCTGAAAAAGCTGCAGGCACTCAATGCCAGCCCATGAAATCAGTCAGGGAGGGTGGCTGTACCCTACAAATCCACAGGGGTGGAGCTGCCCAAGGCCATAGGAAACCCCCTCTTGCATCAGTGTGACCTGGATGTGAGACATGGAGTCAAAGGGGATCATTTTGGAACTTTAAGGTTTAATTACTGCCCTATTGGATTTCAGACTTGCATGGGGCCTGTGACCCCTTTGTTTTGGCCAATTTATCCCTTTTGGAGCAGATGTATTTTCCCAATGCCTGTACCCCTATTGTATCTAGGAAGTGACTAACTTGATTTTGGTTTTGCAAGGTCATAGGTGGAAGGGACTTGTCTTGTCTCAGATGAGACCTGGGACTTGGACTTTTGGGTTAATGCTGGAATGAGTTGAGACTTTGGAGGACTGTTGAAAGGCACGATTGTGTTTTGAAATGTGAGCACATGAGATTTGAGAGGGGCCAGGAGTGCAATGATATGGTTTGGCAGTGTCCTCACCAAAATCTCCTCTTGAAGTGTAGTTCTCATAATTCCCACATGTCATGGGAGGGACCTGGTAGGAGGTGATTGAATCATGTGGCCAGTTTCCCCCATGCTATTCACGTGATAGTGAGTAAGTTCTCATGAGATCTGATGATTTTATAAGAGGCTTCCCCCTTCACTCAGCACTCATTCTTCTCTCTCCTGCTGCCATGTGAAGAAGGACATGTTTTTTTCCCCTTCCACCATGATTGTAAGTTTCCTGAGGCCTCCACAGCCATGCTGAACTGTGAGTCAATTAAACCTCTTTCCTTTATAAATTGCCCAGTCTCGAGTATGTCTTTGTTAGCAGCATGAGAACGGACTAATACAATGGGACAAAATTCCATAGACGTGTGCACATACAGAAAAAGAGTAGGCTAGACATGGTGGCTCACATCTGTAACCCCAATACTTTGGGAGGCCAAGGCAGGCAGATAATTTGAGCTCTGGAGTTCAAGACTAGCCTGGGCAACATGGCAAAATCCCATCTCTACAAAAAATACAAAAATTACCTGGGAGTGGTAGCACTCACCTGTAGTCCCAGATACTTGGGAGGCTGAGATGGGAGGATCACTTGAGCCGGGGAAGTTGAGGTTGTATGAGCCAAGATCATACCACTACACTCCAGCCTGGGTAACAGAGTGAGACCCTGTTTCAAGAAAAAAAAACACTGTCATTGGTACAAATCAATTCACTCAGGAGTTATATTAATAATACTATAATCATAATATTTCATAATATTTTTAAAAGACAGACCAGGAGAAAGTGGGATAAAATTTGGCAAAATATGTAACAAATCAATGAATATTATTCACTTATTCAGTACTGTTGCCACTAGTCACATGTGACTTGGAGCACTTGAAAAACGGCTAGTGCCACAGCTTTGAATGATAATATTTTGGACATGTTGGATTGAATAAAATGCATATTATTGAAGTTAATTTCACCTACTTATCTTTACTTTTTTGATGTGGTTACTAGAAAATTTAAAAATCACCTATGTGTCTCCCATTACATTTCTATTGCACAGTGCTTTTATAATATGTGAAAGTTTCCCACAGCTCAGTAAGAAAAGACAAACCAATAGAGAACTAGACAAAGGGTACGGGTACAAAACTCATCAAGAAGAAATACATAGGAACAACAGATATTCATTTATACATACACTTGTTAATCAACACACATTTATTGATCTCCTTCTATGTTCCAGGCACCGTGTGGGTCACCAGGGAGAGCTGGCCAGTTTTAGATAACCTGGTCTGAAAAGTCCTCTGTGAGGAGATAATATCTGAAGGGTGAAAAGATGGCTCTACCTCACCATTAATTGATGGAATTTTACCTTGAGATTCTTTTTCACCCATCAGAATGGGGGAAAATAGATTGATAATATACAGTATTGGCAATGATGTGGGGGAAAGAGCACTTAAATACAATTAGTGGGAGCATAGATTTGAATAACTTTTTGCAGGGCAATTTGGCTGTAACTCTCCAAATGTAAATCCATATACACTTTGACTCAACAATTCCATTCCTAGAAATTCACCCAAAGCAGAGTCTCAAACATAGGCAAAAATGTATGAATTAGAATGTCCTCTCCATCATATTATGTAAGCTCAACAAACTTTAAATAACTAAATGTCTATAGTTGTTATTGGTGAGACATGACCATTTAAATGAACCACTAGGAAGCCCTTAAAAAGAATAAGACAACCATACTCACAATGTTTCTGTAAGTTTGAAGCTGTTTGAAAATAAAAAGTTACAAAGAAAAGATTGCACCATAACAAATTAAGACTTTCCCCAAGAATACAAGGATAATGTAACATCAGGAAGTCTCTCAATATAACTCATTATTTTAATCATGGATGGAGAAAGAAAATGAGAATAAGACAGACTTGGACACCCTAGCTTGGGAAGTTGCCCACCCCATATTAAGTGGGGAAAAAAAAGCAGATTGCAGAACAAATGTAGTATGATACTGTTTGTATTTTTATTTTATTTATTTTTTATTTTTTAAGAGGAAGGGTCTTGCTCTGTCACCCAGTCTAGAGTGCAGTAGCCCAACCATAGCTCACTGTAGCCTTAAACTCTTGTGCTCCAATGATCCTCTTGCCTCAGCCTCCTGAGTAGCTGGGACTACTGTGCATGTCACCACACCTGGCTGATTTTTTTTTTTTTTTTTGAGACAGGATATTACTCTGTCACCCATGCTGGAGCTCACTGCAGCCTTGAACACTGGAACTCAAGCAATCCTCCCACCTCAGCATCCCAAGTAGCTGAACCTACAAGCATGTGCCACTACACCAGCTAATTTTTTGTAGATATAGGGTCTCCCTACCTCGCTTAGGCTGGTCTTGAATTCCTGGACTCAAGCGATCGTCCTGCCTTGGCCTTCCAAAGTGTTGGGATTACAGGTGTGAGCCACTGCACCTGGCCTATTCATGTTCTTAGAACAAAGAGAAAAAAAAAAAAAACACTCCTGTGCATCTGTGCCTATGTGTGTGTACAATCACTGTACCAAACTAGCCACGTGACTGTGGCAAAATTGCTTTGACTTCTTTGTGCCTCAGTCTCCCCATCTGTAAAATGGAAACCACAAGGCACCTATCTCATAGTGTTGTGAGGACCAATACAATAATCCTTGAAAAACATTTAACACGGTGTCTGGCACATGTTAAATGCCTCATAAATATTATCTGTTATCATTGTTATTTTGTCAACAGACATAAGTCCAAACAGAGAAGCAAAGATTTTACTTGAAAACAAATGTGAGGGAATCCACCTTCAAAAAGACCAGCTAGCCAGAGAAGAGCAAAACACAATTATTTAAAAGAAAACAGATGCAAAGTTGCCAAGGTGACCAAGTTGTTTTATATTAATCTGTTCCTGGAAAACAAAACAGTATCTTCCTCAAGATATTACAATAGCCACAAAAGAAGTAACCTGTGTTTAGACATCATAGTTGCAAAAGGTAGGGATGAAGTTGTCTTTGCCAAGATTTATGGGAACTACTGAAGGTTTTAATATTTGAGGGTTCAGGACTAGACAGCCTGACTCTTATTCTCAGTTTATCTCAGGGTGAAAATTGCTGTTTCTCTCTCCTGACCTGTGATACACGATGTGCTTAGTCATAATGGAAGCAGGAGAAAGTGTCAGTTTTCTTTTCATATTATTCATGGGAGAAATCTAGAAGCAGATGCACCGAACTGCTAATAAGGGTTATCTCTGGGAAATAAGATTAGGGAAAGGGCTTTACTATTTACCGTATATGTTCCTGTAGCATTCAGATGTTTTACATGTTCACAAATTGCATTAGTAATTTTTAAAAAGATCATATAAATTTTCAGCATCTAAAGCCATCCCATTTCTTGCTAGTTCTTCCACACCGGATGGAATAGTTTACATTCTAAGCTCTTCACAGAAAGATTTATAAACCATGCATTTTCTCTAAAATCCATTTCCACTGCTTCAGTCTGTTGCATCTGCCAGGAGAACCTCAGTATAAAATTCCAATTAAAAGAGGGAAAGAATTACAGCTGACACTTTGGGGAGGCAGGGAAAGAATTTTTTCTGCTTCGCTGTTCTCTACCTGTAAGCCCAAGATTCCCCAGCCACTGAAGTCCTTCACAATGAAATCTCAGAGCTGAAAGTCTCCCACTCTCGTCCTCCCATCTGCTTACTTTACCCAGTAAATCTACCTGTGGGCAGCACTTTTTCCAAGTACCAGGGGAGACAATGGATTCAGAAAAGGATTCATGGGGAGAGGAGAATCCATACTTAATAATGAAAGAGGTTTTCCATCTGTTTTGCAAGCCAACAGCAGCCCCATTTCTAGATGCACTCAAGGTCTCCCTTACGCATCCCTGGAAAGATGGTGGTTTGCAAAGAGAGGAAGGTCACATACAATATGCCAGAGTGGCAGCAGGTGATGAAAGTGGGGCAGGATTTACCTGTGGCTTGCACCCAAATCCCCTTCAGCCAGGTCACCAAGCACAGCCTCTCTGCCTTATACCAAACAACTCAAATGGCCCAGAGACCCTCATTTCACCTGAGCCCATGGGCAATGCACAGTTGATAGATGTACCCTTCTACATGACACAGACTGCTGTTCTTCCCACTTATTTGGTTACTGCTACTGAGAACGTGAAATTGTTTTTTCATCCAAACAGCCATCCATTGCCATTTAGGAAAGAGAAGGGCAGCCAGTCACAGTGGCTCACGCCTGTAATCCCAGCACTTTGGGAGGCCAAGGCAGGTGGATCACAAGATCAGGAGTTCAAGACCAGCCGGGCCAACACGGTGAAACCCTGTCTCCACTAAAAATACAAAAATTAGCCAGGCGTGGTGGCGGGCACCTGTAATCCCAGCTACTTGGGAGTCTGAAACAGAATTGCTTGAACCAGTCAGGCAGAGGTTGCAGTGGGCCCAGACCATGCCATTGCACTCCAGCCTGGGCGACAAAGCGAGACTCCATCAAGGAAGAAAGAGAGAGAGAGAAAGAGAGAGAGAGACAGGGAGGGAGGGAGGGGACTTCATTATTTTTCCTATGGTTACAGCAACATGAATGCATCATCATGACTAATCTCAGAACTGTGTTTTCCAAGGCAGCACAATAGGTCAGTTTGGGAGGGTTGGAATACATATCATTCTAAACTGGATTATGAGCTCAAAATTTAGGCTTCTAATATTCTACGCAGTGATTTTGATTGTAAAGCCTCTAAAACAGCTTCTCAAAGTTGGGTTCCCAAAGATTCTGATCCAGCAAGGGGTAGAGAAGATTCTGTTACACCCCAAAGATTGCAGATTTAGAATAAGAGCAAGCCAGGAAGTGGCAATTCACAGCAAAAGCTGACATTTACTGAGCATACACTACGTGCTGAGCCAATGCCAACCACTTGACACACATTCACTGGATCCACCAATGTGAAGTGGGCGCTGTTACTATTGCCCCTGATTTACAGATGAGGGCACTAAGGCTTACGAAGGTTCATAACTTGCCTTAGCTCTCACAGATGATAAGACATGGAATTTGAACTCAGATCTCTGAATTTCAAGCCCATGCTCTATTACATACTTCCTTGGAATAAATTTAAAGATGGTGAGCATCTTGACCTTGAAAGACATTAAGAATAGTTACATAGACTAGATGTTTTAAATCCTGTGAAGCGTAAAAATAATAATAGGCTGGGCAAGGTGGCTTATGCCTGTAATCTCAGCATTTTGGGAGGCTGAGGTGGGTGGATTGCTTGAGCTCAGGAGTTTGAGACCAGCCTGGGCAGCATGGCAAAACCCCATCCCTACCAAAAATACAAAAAAAAAAAAAAAATAGCTGGGTGTGGTGGCATGTGCCTGTAGTCCCAGCTACTCAGGAGGCTGAGGTGGAAGGATTACTTGAGTCCAGGAGGTCGAGGCTGCAGTGAGCCAAGATTGTGCCACTGCACTCCAACCTGGGTGACAGAATGAGACCCCATCTCAAATAATAATAATAATAATAGCAATGCAGGAGCAAACCAAGTGTCTATCAACAGCTGAAGGGGTAAACAAAATGCAATATATCCCTAAAATGGAATATTGTATATATCCCTGCAATGGAGTATTGTTCATCTTTAAAAGGGGAAAAAATTCTGACACATGCTATAACATGGATGAACTTTGACGACATTATTATGTCCAAGTAAAAGAATCCAATCCCCAAAAAAAACAAATACTACATACTTTTGCTTGTAGGAGATACCCAAAATAGTCAAATTTATAGAGTCAGAAAGAACTGTGGTTGTCCGGGACTAGGGAGAGGGTGAATGGGAGTGAGTATTTAACAGGTATTGAGTTTCCATTGGGGAAGATGAAAATTCCAGAGATAGATGGTGGTCGTGGTTATATAACAATGTGAATGTACGTAATGAACATTGAACAACGTATGTAAAAATGCTTAAAAGCATAAATTGTAGGTATATTTTACCACAGGAAAAAGTCACACACACAAAACACGTGCGGCCTGGTCCACACACCAGTTAAATCAGAATCTCTCCATGGTAGGGCCTGGTTCTCTGTATTTTTTTTTTTTTTTTTTTATGACCCAGGTGGCTCTAATGAACACCCAAGATGGCGAGCTCCCAGAATTCATGACTTGGAATTCGGGAACTCACCTTGCTAGAAATCCTTCAGGTTGTTTTCGGTTCTCGCTCTCTCATTCACACAAGAGGCCTGAAAGCAGTTCCTCTACATTGCTGAGTCTTCCAGTCTGTTGCTGACTAAGGTGGCCCCAATCCAAGAATTAATGGAAGGTTCTGGAAGCAGAAAGCTCTGTGGTATACTGGGTATTTCTCTGGCTTGTGATTGTCTGCATACGTCTAATCCCTCTTAATAGTCCAGGAAGAGGAGCAATTATTACTGAAGTGCTGTGATTTCAGAATCAAGGAAGAGGTTCTCAGTGAAATCTATAATTCACAGCACTGCTGGAGTCCAGTATATAACTGTTTTTGTTTTTTAATACAGGGTCTCACTCTGTCGCCCAGGCTGAAGGGCAGTAGCATGATTGTAGCTCTCTGCAGCCTCAAACTCATGGGCTCAGGTGATCCTGCCACCTCAGCCTCCTGAGTATCTTAGACTACAGGTGTTCGCATGCATAACTTTTAAATGCGTATTTCCAGTCTTCTTTGGGCTAGAGCATGACTATTGGGTGACTATTAGCTGTGGGATGATAAAGAGAGTTTATTTTTCAAAACTGTGTGCTCTTTTTATTTTGAAAAATTGCAGACCTCAAACATAAGCAAGCAGATACCACAATGACCTATATAATCACCACGATGCATCACTAGTTAACATTTTTTGCCATTTTTATTTTTATTTTGCTGAAAATTTGGGTGTAGGTTGCAATAATGTCAGTTCTAGATAATGCAGCCTGTATCTTCTGATAGAAAAAACAAATCTTATGTAACCAAAACACAAGTATCACACTCAAGAAATTTGACATTATTATCTGACATTTACTCTACCTTTGAATTTCCACAATTGTCCCAATGATATCTGTCATTGCAACTTATTTGTTAATCCCAGACATGATCAAGGATCATACATTGCATATAATTGTTAGGTTTATCTAGTTTTCCTTAATCTAGGAGAGTCTCCTGATGTGGGTGGGTGGGTGGGAGTGCATGCCTTTCATGACAGTGACTTTTTAAAAATAATTCCAAGCCATTTGCCTTGCAGAAAATTACTCAAATAGAACTTACCCTATTATTCCCTTTTAATCAGAAAAAAGTGAAATATATTGAGATAACTACATAGGGCTGGTGCAGTGGCTCATGCCTGTAATCCCAACACTCTGGGAGGCTGAGGCAAATGGATTGCTTGAGGCCAGAAGTTCGAGACCAGCCTGGCCAACATGGTGAAACTCCATCTCTGTTAAAAATACAAAAATTAGCTGGGCGTGGTGGCACATACCTTTAGTCCCAGCTACTCGGGAGGCTGAGGCAGGAGAATGGCTTGAACCCAGGAGGCAGAGATTACAGTGAGCTGAGATCACGCCACAGCACTCCAGCCTGGGTGACAGAGCAAGACTCTGTCTCAGAAAAGAGTTTTACATGGGTAAAATGTCCTTGCCAGGGCATTTTATCAGAAGGCACATGATGTCAATTGGTCAAGAGGGCTTATTATTAAAGGGAGAACAGTATCTGACCTTCATCTCAGGAGCAAGCAGTCTCTGAATACCTCTTCTTTGCCTGGCACTGTGCTAGGTCCTACAGAACTCAAAGATGCCCTCAAAAAATTCACATTCTGTGGGGAAACAGACATACTCATTCACTGATTGAGTCAATAACATATTTCTTGAGCTCAATGTGCCAGACACCACTCTGAGTACTAGCAACAAGGATGATATTTAAATATTTAACAAGTTTGGCATGAGCACAGAATCAGAGAATCACAGAATCAGGGCTATGACTGCTGAGCCCAGTAATAACCCTTATGTTGCTGGATCATGGGGAAACCTGGGGAAATGCAGAGGAGCAAGCAGGATGGCTGGGATATTGGGGAAGGGGGCCAAGCTTCAGAGTAGCTGCTGTTTATCAGCGGGTACAAAGTATTTCAACATTCTAACAGCTGGGAATGACAGCCTTGGCTTGGGCATGGAGATGAATAATTCAGCCAAAGTCCCCGACCTCATGGATTGATCTTCTAGTGCAGGAGTGGGTGAACTTCTTCGGGAAATGACCAAATACTAAACATTTTTGTCCCTGCAGGCCCTACATTCTCTGGACAGAGAGACAAAGTCCCAACTGCTCAACTCTGTCTTTGTAGCACAAAAGTAGTGTGTCAGTCCATTTTGCACTGCTGTAAAGAAATACCTCAGGCTGAATGATTTATAAAGAAAGGGGGTTTGTTTGGCTCACGGTTCTGCAGGCTGTACAGCGTCTTCTTCCCATGAGGACTCAGGAAGCCTTTACTCATCGTGGAAAGCAAGGGGGAAGAAATTGTGTCATGTGGCAAGAGAGAGATGGCAAGAGAAAGATGCCAGGCTCTGTTAAACAACCAGCTCTCACGTGAACTAACAGAGTGAGAACTCACTCATTACTGCAAGGAGGGTCACAGGCCATGAATGAGGGTCTGCCCCCTCCCGACCCCAACTTCTCCCACCAGGCCCCACCTCCAACATTGGAGATCACATTTCCCCATGAGATTTGGAGGGGACAAACATCCAAACTGAGGTAGGAGGCGGGACTTGACTCCAGACCAGACTGAAGACTGGCTGAAACAGCAAAGAGGCACTCAAAGCTCCTCTCTATAAGACATGCTCACCGGTGCCGTGAGAGTTTACCATTGCGATGGCAACACCCTGAAGTTACCACCCCTTTCCAGGGCAATGACCCGGAAGTTGCCACCCCTTTCCAGGGCCACAACCCGGAAGCTGCCACTCCTTTTCAAAAAATTTCTGAACAACCTGCCCCTTAATTTACATATAGTTAAAAGTGAGTATAAATCTGACTGCAGCACTGCCTTGAGCTGCTGCTCTCAACACGCTGCCTATAGGGTAGCCCTGCTCTGCAGGAGCAGTCATGGAGCTATAACCCAGCCAGGACTCTAACGCCACCACCTCAATAAAGCTGCTTTCTTTTTTTTGAGACGGAGTTTCACTCTTGTTGTCCAGGCTCTGAAGTGCAATGTCACTACAACCTCGGCCTCCCAGGTTCAAGTGATTCTCCTGGCTCAGCCTCCCGAGTAGCTGGGATTACAGGTGCCTGCCACCACACCCAGCCAATTTTCTCTATTTTTAGTAGAGACAAAGTTTCACCATGTTGGCCAGGCTGGTCTCAAACTTCTGACCTCAGGTGATCCACCACCTCAGCCTCCCAAAGGGCTGGGATTACAGGTATGACCCACTGCTCCTGGCCTAAAGCTGCTTTCTTCTACCACCAGCTCATTCTTAAATTCTTTCCTGAGTGAAACCAAAAAACTTCCCAGGCTAGGCCCCAATGTTGGGCTCACCTGCCCTACAACAAAATTATATCAAATAGCCACAGACAATAGTAAATAAATGAGTATGACTATGTTCCAAGTAAGCTCTACTTACAAAACCAGGCAGCAGGCTGGATTTGGCCCATGGGCCACCATTTGCAAGCCCCTGTTCTAGTGAACCAAACAGACATACTTATTTGTCCTTTTATGCTACAAATACTTATGCAGCATCTTCTACATGGCAAGTACTGCGCTGGGCACTGGTATTGTGCTGAACAAGACAGACGACTGGGCACAGTGGCTCATGCCTATAATCCCAGCACTTTGGGAGGCTGAGGTGGGTGGATCACTGGAGGTCAGGAGTTTGAGACCAGCCTGGCCAATGTGCTGAAACTCCATCTCCACTAAAAATACAAAAATTAGCCAGACGTGGTGGCAGGAGCCTATAATCCCAGCTACTTGGGAGGCTGAGGCAGGAGAATTGCTTGAACCTGGGAGGCGGTAGTTGCAATGAGACAAGATTGTGCCACAACACTTCGGCCTGGGCGACAGAGTGAGACTCTGTCTCCAAAAAAAGAAAAAAGAAAAAAGACAGACGATGACCCCTGCCCATATTGCACTTACATGCTGGTGGGAGAGACAAAATCTTATTATGTAAATGCTAAGACAAGAGTCATTAGGAAATACAGAGGGGGCAGTTCACTCATCCTTAGAGTTTAGGGAAGGATCCCTGGAGGAGGGGATGACTGTGTTGTTTGCTTAGTAGCCTGTCAGTGAGACGAGCAAAGTCACCAGAGCCTTTTCACCAGGACAGCTGAGGTCCTCCATCCTTTTCCCTGTGGGTTGTCTGTCATCACCAGCTCTTCCCTTGTGTCCCCCAGTCTCTGAACAGCTACAACGACGGAGACTACGAAGGAGCCAGGCGGCTTGGGCGGAATGCTAAGTGGGTGGCCATCGCCTCCATCATCATTGGCCTTCTCATCATCGGCATTTCTTGTGCAGTTCACTTCACAAGGAAGTAAGTAGGCTTTCTGAATCCCTCCCCATGTCAAATGTCCTTTCTCAAATGCCTATTGAGATCTATTAGAGTAGATTAGTTAATGCTTCAGTCACAACCCCAAATCAAAGGGTTTTCATGTTTTGTTCTCAGAATAAATTTGTTCCAGTCCAGAGGGACACATCAACAGTGTGGATCTCCTAGTGCAGGAGCGCGTGAACTTCCTTGGAAAATGACTGAATAGTAAATATTTTTGGCCTTACGTTCTCTGGACATAGGGACAAAGTCCCAACTACTCAACTCTGTCTTTGTAGCACAAAAGTAGTGTGTTAGTCCATTCTGCATTGCTATAAAGAAATACCTCAGACTGAGTCATTTATCAAGAAAGAAGGTTTTGATCCTTCTTTAATCAACAATATGGATTCATTACATGGATCATGTAGGTCAGTGGAAGGTCTCTCCTCCACACAGTCACTCAGGGTCCCACGCTATACAAAGCTCCACTATCTTGCAGCTGCTCTATCAAGAACGGAAGTCAACAAACTTTGTCTGTAAAGGGCCAGATAGCAAATCTTTTAAGCCTTGTAGGCCATATGGTCTCGATCATGGTCTCTGGCACAGCTACTTAGCTCTGCCATTTTAGCACAAAAGCAGCCATAGACAATATAGAAATGAACAGGCGTGGCTGTGTTCCAATAAAACTTTATTTACAAAAACAGGCATCTGTCTGTGGGCTGTAGTTTGCCAACTTCAAATCTAGAACATGAGGTGTCCCCAGGCAAAAGCGGGGGAGAGGAAGACTGGAGAATTTCACATGGGCTTTTTACTGCCTAGCGACAAATGTCGCTTAGGCTCACATTGACTGAAATCAGTCACATAATTCCACCTAACTGTAAGAGGGTGGGAAGTGCAGGAGCGTGAATGGGGTATTTAGGATTGCTACTTGCTGTGCCCTAGCATGTCATCTGCTACATAAAATCCTACTTGCTTTTGCATCAGGCTAGCATAACTGTTCTTAGTTTAACAGCAGAAGAGTCACCACATATTTTTGTTATTGACCATGAGCTCTCATCTCATAGAGAGATGGATGCTGTTGATGTATTATTCCTCTGGACTGGGACAAATTTATTGTGATTTCTCTAACCAGCTCAGATGGGCTCCATCTGCTCAAATCAATAACACTTTCCATCAGAGGTTTGACAGTGGGCAAAGTCATGTGATAGACAACCCAGACCTGGAAATGACAAGCCCGGGGTCTTGCCGTGTAATTCCTGGTAAGACAGATAAGAATGCTGAGAAATTTTTTCACTTTTCTGCCAGAGCGGCATGGCTACTCCTATACCCTTGACCAAAGTCCTACACACATTGAGCTGAGAAGGTCAACCTCTTTCGTTTGGTTGACAAAGGAGGCTCACCCAGATGGGTGAGGGAAGAAGGAGACCTCTTTTGACATTCCAGATCAGCCAACCCAACCTTGGCAACCAAGACAGTGGCAGATGTCATGGTAGATCAACTTCCTATCAGACAAGACAGACCCAGGAACAATCAGTGTCAGCTGAGTAGAGGGGAAGATGTCCAAACAGCTAGTGTCACAAAAGAAAGTTCAATGGCTTTGGCCAAAGAAAAGAGAAAACGACACTCAAACATGAAAGAAAACTCAAGGTTTCTTGCCTGCAGGATGACAAATTTGATGTTGACCTGTAAAGAGAAAGATGGTTGAAGAATACATGTGAATGCACTTGACTATATTCTTAAGAGAAAGTGTAAGGTGCTTGTGAACTTGTGAGCAGGCGGCCCACAGAGTGTGGAGCTAATAGTGCAGTTCTGGCATCAAACTGCCTGGACCCAGGTGCCTGCCACCACTTATTCACTGTGAGACCTTCAGCCAATTGTTTGACATTCCCAAACCTCAGTTTCCTCACCTGTAAAACGGGAATAATAGTAGTACCCAGGTCATAAAGCTATTGTAAAGGTTAATTGGATGACCCACAGGATGTGTAGGCTGGTGTCTCTGTTCTTTTTAGTGGGTGCACAAAAATGCAAATGATGTATTAATCCCATTATTACTATTATTATCAATGTTACTGGGAAAGGACCTCATAATTCAAGATGCTATTAAATAGAATTCAAGTCTTTGTATGAGCCAAACTCAAAAGACAGTGTTCCAAGGGAATGAGGCCAAGCCTTGGCTTGACTCCTGGGAACCTGTGAAAATGCATACTGCCTAGATTAGTGTTTGGGCTAAGTAGGTTGTAATAATAGCCGCTGACACTAACATAGACCTTGACATAGGTCAGGTGCTGTTCTAAGCTCTTACGTGAATTAATCTTCATTGAGTCATCACAACAACCCAAAGAGGTAGATAGGTATTATTATCCCTATTTTGCAGATGAGGAAACCGGGGCTCAGAGGGGTTTAGTGACTTGCCCAAAGTCTCATAGCTAGTTAGTATAAAAGGTAGGTTTTAAAACCAGGATAGTGGCCAGTCACAGTGGCTCGTGCCTGTAATCCCAGCACTTTGGGAGGCCAAGGCGGGGAGATCACGAGGTGAGAAGTTCAAGAGCAGTCTGACGAACATGGTGAAACCCCACCTCTACTAAATACATAAAAATTAGCTGGGCGTAGTGGCATGCACCTGTAATCCCAACTACTCAGGAGGCTGAGGCAGGAGAATCACTTGAACCGGGACCCGGGAGGCGGAGGTTGCAGTGAGCCGAGATTGCATCACTGCACTCCAGCCTGGGCTACAGAGCAAGACTCTGTCTCAAAAAAACAAAACAAAATAAACAAACAAACAAATCAGAATAGTGTGGTTCTTCAGGCTATGTTCCTAGCCAAACTCTGCACTGCCTCTAAATCAATGTGTCCCATCTAGTACACCTGGTAACAAAGGCCAGTAAGTGGCACTTGCTTTGTGGCTAACTCCAGGACTTATTTACGGGGGAATGGTATGGTGAGGTTTCAATCTACAGAAATGTGTGATGAGTCAGGGCCAAGGTTCACAAAATCAGAGGAGTACAGGGGTCAGGCAGAGGACATACATGAAGTAGGCTGATTAGAGGACTATACAAAGTGGTGGAGACCATGTTAATTTCAAAAGCACAGTTTAAAGGAAGCGGCCATCATTCTGCTCCAATGGTGACCACTTAGCATGCAGGCCTTATGGGGTTCACTTTTCAAGAGGTGTTGGAAAGCTGGGTTTTTATGTAAAATCTCCTAATCTTTAGATGTTGACAACCAATTCACATTACTAAAACACATGGTGAGGACATGAAACAAACATTTGCAGGCTAGGCACTATCTACTTTGCAGTCTGTAGAGGACAGTTTGCTTTCAAAGATCAGTTTGCTCATGCACTCCATCCAGGAAGTGTGGCAAGGGATCTAGAGTGTTCATATGTAGACTTTCTTCAGCCTTCATAGATGTGTTTCTATCTGGGGATGGAGTGTTGATCTCTCTGCTTGTGATTTAAGCTTTCTTAGGAACAAAAGGTATGAGAAGGAGTAGCCTCTCTGTTCCTTCTTCCTAAAAGGCAGTGTCCACCATGGTTAGAGCTTCTGATTTAATACTAGCTTTACCAGGATTCAAATCCTACTTCTACCACACAGGCCATCTGGGCAAGTTATTCAACTCTCTGTTCCTCAATTTCCCTAACTATAAAATGAGAATTGAATTATTTCCCCATCTGTAAGGTCAAATTCCTTCTAGATGCCTTTCCCTCTGCTATTGAAGAAAACAGGCCAGGCACCGTGGCTCACACCTATAATCCTAGCACTTTGGGAGGCAGAAATGGAAGGATCTCTTGAGGCCAGGAGTTCCTTGAGCAGCCTGGGCAACATAGCAAGACCCCATGTCTAAAAAAAATGTTTTTTAATTAGCTGGATGTGCTGCCACACACCTGTATTCCCAGCTATTTGGAAGGCCGAGACGGAAGGATCACTTGAGCCCAGAAATTCAAGGCTGCAGTGAGCTATGATCACACCATCGCACCCTAGTCTATGTGACAGATTGAGACCCTATCTCGAATAGTAAATAGATAAATTTTAAAAGATAATTCCATGGAGAAACTCAAATGTAAAAGCTTTATCATGTGTGTGTATGACCAAAAGAGAGAGAGAGAGACAGAGAGACAGACAGGCAGACAGAGACAGACAGGGAAGAAAGAAGGAAGCGGGGAGGAAGGAACTAGCCATTAGAGAATGAAATAAATTCTGCCTTCCAAATAACATGGCCAATTTCTCAGTAATCCCTTGATATAAAATTTCCAGGCCTGCATTTATGGGAGGAACTAAATGGCAATGTGAAACTTCTAAGGCAGAAATTCAAAATTCTAAGGCAGAGGTGCCCAAGCTACATAAGTGTTACCTGGAGAGGTTTAAAAAATGTTAGCATCAGCCGGGCAGGGTGGCTGACACCTGTAATACCAGCACTTTGGGAGGCTGAGGTGGGTGGATCACAAGGTCAAGAGATCGAGACCATACTGGGCAACATGGTGAAATCCCATCTCTACTAAAAATATAAAAATTAGCTGGGCATGATGGCATATGCCTGTAGTCCCAGCTACTAGGTAGGCTGAGGCAGAAGAATTGCTTGAACCTGAGAGGCGGAGGTTGCAGTGAGCCAAGACTGTGCCACTGCACTCCAGCCTGGTGATAGAGCGAGACTGTCTCAAAAAAAAAAAAAAAAAAAAAAAAAAAGTTAGCATCCGAGCCTCACTTCAAAAGATTCCAACGTGCTAAATCAGAAGTGGGATCCAGGAACATCTGCAGTTTCCAGCTGCCCCTACTCCCAACCTGAGGATTCGGGCAGAACAGTCTTTGCTAAACTTTGGCAAATATCCTGCCACCAAAGTCCACAAGGAAGGACATGCAAATGGTGGCCATTTGTGGACAGTTTTCATTTACAGCAAACTCGTCATCCTAATCTGCTATGTCTAACCCAATGCTAAGAAGGGGAATGAAGTGCCACCTAGCAGGTGTACCCACAGGGAGGCTCTTTAGTAACAATCTACTTCTACAGAGGAGATGGGAAAATCTGACATTAGAGAACTCGAAGCCTGAAGTTGAGCCAAAAATCCATGAATATGTGAGTTTTCTGAGTTAATTCGTTCCAAAACGCTGTCTGGGGTTGGGTGTGGCAGCTCACACCTGTAATTCAATACCTTGGTATGAGGCGAGGGGATCTCTTGAGGCCAGAGGTTTGAGACCAACCTGGGCAACATAGCAAGACCCTGTCACTCCAAAAAATATTTCTTTTAAATTAGCTGGGTGTGGTGGTACACACCTGCAGTCCTAGCTATTTGGGAGGCTGAGGCAGGAGGATCTTTTTAACCCAGGAGATTGAGGCTGCAGTGAGCCATGATCACACCACTGCACTCCAGTCTGAGCAAGAGTGAGACCCTGTCTCAAAAAAAAAAAAAAAACTGTCTGAAGTAAACTCCTGCCTTTTAAAAAATTGTAGATTCCCTGCCTTTAAAAAAATCATTCTTTATCCTTATCAATAATGCTGTAACCAATATGTTAACAGATTGAAAGCTCAAATGGTTGAAATCCCAGGTAGTTTTCTTCCTCAGCATAATCTCAGATCATGATAGTCTTTACCCAAATTAATCCTATTTTACAGGATATCTACATAAGCCACATGGTGGCTGGGACAATGAAACACAGGGTTTCATGACATCAAATTCCTAAGATCTGGGAAGCATTCAACTGAAATATTAAACTGTTTTGGATAGAATGCTACATTGACAGCAGGGAATTGTTCTCATCCAAACAGAATCATGAACCTGCAGTCTTTCAAAGTCAGAAAACTCTCCGCCCTCAAGTTGCTAGAGGAAGTGAAGAAATAAATCACACAGGTGAAATGTCTGAAAATAGTAACTGTCCATTTATCAATCCGAGTAATTCAAATCCCTAGTCAAAACCAACATATTTGCAGGCTCGTGCTTCCTGCTGATACCTTGAGGACTCAAGCAAGGTTAGGTTATTCTAGGGATGTTTCTCAAAACACAAACCTCAGAGCCACCTATGACAGATTCATCTGGGATGTTTATAAAAATACAGGTTCCTGGGCCTCATTTCCTGAATAGCCTAGAAATATCACAAGCCACCTTCCCCCCAAAATAATTCTAAATATTCTACTAAAGTTGCAGAACTACAATGCTAGGATCTTGCATTTAATGAAGAACGTTCTTGCCTGTGTGGATATGTGCCAACAAACAATACTTTTTTACATCCCTAAGATAAAAGATAAACGGTTTTTCTTCTCTTACACAGTCAACACAACACGCTGCTGTGGCCAGATGTGTTTTGTTTCCCCCACACGCCAAGCAATTGTCCAGTGACTACCAACCGGGTATCCTATAATTTAGCTCAATTACCACACCATCTACTGGAAGCTAGGGTCAGATCCCACAGGTTAATAATGGTTTGGTCCCCCAAGACTGCCTCCCATTTTAGATGCTAATTGAAAGCCCCAGGTTATGACCTGTGCTTCTGACTGGCTGGCTGTAATTTGGGGGTTTTCACAACTCCCTTCTCAGGTACTATTAATGTGCCGGAGTGGCTCACAGAACTCAAGGCAACACTTACTTATGTTTATCCATTTAGTACTATGAATATTACAAAGGATGCTACCAAGGATACAGATGAACAGTCAGATGGAAGAAATGCTTAGGGCAAGGTATGTAGGAAGGGGCGTGGAGTTTCCATGTCCTGGCCAAGTGTGCCACCTTCTAAGTACCACCACACATTCAGCAATCCGGAAGCTCTCCCAACCCTGTCCTTTAGGGTTTTGCAAGGGGGCTTCATTACATAGGCATGATCGATTACATCATTGACTATTGGTGATCAACTCAACCTTCAGGGCATTTCTCCTCCCTAGAGTCCAGGGGGTAGGACTGGAAGTTCCAACCTTCTGACCAAATGGTTGGTTCCCCTGGCAATCCACCCCCAACCTGAGGCCATCCAGGAGCCCACCAAGAGTTACCTCATTAGAACAAATATAGTCCTATCACCCAGGAAATTCCAAGGGATTTGGGAGCTCTGTGTCAGAAACTAGAGTCAAAGACAAAACATCAAAACAAAAGATTCTCCTAGCACCCAATCTACAGGGGTGTCAGGAGCTCTGTCTCAGGAACCAGAGGCAGAAACCAAATATTTATTTCTTATTACATCACAATATTACACCTAAGATATGTGGTAGAAGCTTCAGTTACTGCTGCTTCCCTGGAAAGTTTATTTACCTCCCAAATTTGCCCTTCCACCCTCCCTTTTGGTTTTGGTTTTGGTTTTTGAGATGGGGGTCTTACTATGTTGCCCAGGCTGGTCTTGAACTCCCAGCCTCAAGTGATCCTCTCACCTCAGCCTCCTGAGTTACCTGGGATTACAGGGTTGAGCCACCACACCCAGCTCTTTTCCTCTCTCCTTGAGATCAGGTTCATGGTCACTTAATCTGATGCTCTGTGGAATTTGGTGGAACGTCCTTAGCAGCAAAAATAGTTGACCATGACAAAGTTTGGGTATGAGGCAAATGTCCTGTATGACAAATATGACATTCTCAGATGACCCCGGTAATCCAGTGGAGCTTCATGTTACTCAGGGGTGAAGTTCTCATGTCAGGGCACAAGGTGGGCTTTGTGTATAATCAAACTTGATCTTGGAAGTATCCATAGGAGAGGACCCTATTGGAGATTCACACATGGTATCTTGATGAGCCCAGCACAGCCAGTTGAATGCTTCCAGTGTTGGAAGAGGTGACTGTTCCTTGGGTTGAGAGCCAGCTGAAGTATGTAGCTGGGTTTAGGGTTCATGGCATCTGTTTAAACACTGGAACCACAATCTGGGCTCACATAGGAGGAACAGACGTGATAACCCCATCCATACTCATGACCATTGAGCCAGAAATGGTAGCCAGAAGCTCTAGCTCTATTTAAACAGCTTCTCTTTTTTCTTTTTGAGGAACATAAATAGTTGATCTGCCATAAGTTAAATGCACATACAATGCAACTTTCCTGAATGTATACCTCTGAGTGGTCTTGTTGAGGTATAAACATCCAGGTACACAGCTGTGTGTTAACAATGCTCATTTGCCATTCTTAACAACAGCCTTTGTGCTCCAAGGTTTTCATTAAGGAAGAACTTGACCTTTAAACAGGAGTAAGGGTCCCATGACTGTGTCTCATTAGCAGGCACAGAGTTAGAAGACACTGACCCATTCTGCACTGGGAAAGCTTCTCTCCCATAAGCAAATTGAAATGAATCCTTTCCTGGGCTCAAAATCTTCCTCAATTGCATCAGAATTGGAAGGAGGCATACATATCAAGGTGGACATGAAGCAAGAACTTGACCTGTTTTGTAGAAGTGTAAAAGCAAATCCCTCTTCTTTTCTGTATTGTTGGCTGGGGAAAGGCTTTCCGGGAATTGTTTTGCTCAGAGAATTTTTGTGATTCTATAATGAATAATGGGAATCATTACCTATTTCCAGAAGTTTAGAAGGGTCTTTCTCTGTTGGTTCAGGTAAATTGAGATGCAGACAAATCTGATCTAGGTTGCCAGCAACAGTGGAAGGATTTTTGCTTTGAAAAGGATATAAGGTAGCCGCACACTGATGAAGAAATCAGAATGAACATTAAAAAAATGCTCAACCTCATTGGTAATCAAGAAAGCACAAATTAAAGCTGCCAGATTGCAACAATCAAAAAGATGGGTAATATCAAGGTTGGCAGGAATGTGAAAAATTGGACACTATACCGGTGGTGAAAGAGAAAGTCGGGACAGTCTTTTGGAAAGTCAATTTGGATGTATCCAATAAACTTTAAAATGCTGTGGCCACCAATCCAGCAATTCTACTTCTCAGTATCCACCTTAGAGACAGATGCACAAAAATGCACGTAACACAGTAATGCTTCAACCTAGCTACATGTTAGAATTACCTGAGAGGGGGCGCTTTAAAAATATGCCAATGCCACTGGGCACTGTGGTTCATGTTTGTAATCCCAGCACTTTGGGAGGCAGAGACTGGATGATCACTAGACCTCAGGAGTTGGAGGCCAGCCTGGGCAACATAACAAGATCTTATCTCTAGTGAAAAAAAACTGTTTAATTATCTGGGCTTGGTGGCATGCACCTGTAGTCCCAGCTACTTGGGAGGCTCAGGTGTGAGGCTGGCTTGAGCCCAAGAGGTCAAAGCTTCAGTCCACTATACCTGTGCCACTGCACTCCAGCCTGAGTGACAGCACAAGATTCTATCTCAAAAAATTAAAATAAAAAAATTTAAGAAACAATGCCCAGGGCCCACCCTGGACCAATTAAATTAGAATCTCCAGTGATAGGGCCAGGCATTGGTGAATTGTAGGGCTCTCTGGGTAATGCTAATGTGCAGCCAGAGTTGTGAACCACGGATGTGCAATGATGTTCATTGCAGCTTTGTCTGCGATAGGGGAAACCTTGGAACAACCTAAATGTCCATCAATAGGCAGGTTAAATTAGTAGTCATGTATTCATATGATGGTATACCACACTGCAGTTTAAACATGGAGACAGGGCCAGGTACCCTGGTTCACTCCTATAATCCCAGCACTTTGGGAGGCCAAGGCGGGAGAATCACTTGAGCCCAGGAGTTCAAGACCAGCCTGGGCGATATAGTGAGAGATCCTATCTCCAGTTTTTTAAAAAATATAAATGTGCAGACATCCTTTTTTTTTTTTTTTTTTTTTTGACACAGAGTCTTGCTCTGCTGCCTGCTGCCCAAGCTGGAGTGTAGTGGCACGATCTTGGCTCACTGCAACCTCCACCACCCAGGTTCAAGCGATCCTCCTGCCTTAGCCCCCCTAGTAGCTGGGATTACAGGCAAGTGCCACCATGCCTGGCTTATTTTTGTATTTTTAGTAGAGGCAGGGTTTTGCCATGTTGGCCAGGCTGGTCTCAAACTCCTGACCTCAGGTGATCTGCCTGCCTCAACCTCCCAAAATGCTGGGATTACAGGCTTGAGTCACAATGCCCAGCCGACATCCTTCTTACTATGACTTTACAATCCCGGCATAATCTGGCTGCCACCTCCCCATTCTCATCTCCCAGTTCTTACTCCCTCTCTCTCCCTTTAACTCCCTCCAATTCAGCCACATCAGAGTCTTCTCTCTGAGGAACACACACATATTCCTGCCTCAGGGCCTTTGCACTTGCTGTTCCCTCTGCCTGGAACTCTCTTCCTCCTAAAAGCCACATAGCTGGTTCCCATCTCTCCTTCTGGTGCTTGTTCATGTTACCTTAACAAAGAGACTCTCCCTTTCGCCAATTTCACTTTTCTTCCTTACCACTCCCTGACAGATTATATATCTATGTTCTGTTTCCCCCTACTGGCATGAGAACTCCAGGAACATTTTCATTTCTATTGTTGCCCATAATAATAAAGCATGGCCCTTAAGGGTGCCTACTTACAAGCTAGACTGCGGGAGTTTCATTCCAGGTGCTTCCTCTAAGCAGCTGTGTGCCCTGGGGTATATCTTTTAAGCAGTCTGTGCCTCTGTTTTCTCATACATAAAATGGAAATAACAACAGTGCCTACCTCATAGAGCTGTGAGGGTTAACTTGCACAAAGTACAGTGCCCGGCACTCCGTACTCTCTAGGTAGCTGTTGGGTACTATTACTGTCATCAACATCTAGAGCAGTGCCTGGCGTGTAAATATGCACTGAATAAATAAATGAGTAAAACAAAAAAAGAAATTGTAGCATGATCCCATTATGTAAACACATACACATGATGAGTATATAATTTCTAAATGCTTACTGATCAGTTTCCATGCAGAGAAAAACACCTGGAGAATGCACACCAAACTGCTAAGAGTGCTACCATACTAACCCCTCAGGGGGGAGAGTGAGGTTCAGATATGCTCAAGAGGCATTTTGCCGTATTCATTTTCTTTGTTTGTTTGTTTGTTGGCATTTATCACGTGTAAGATAAAATACGTTTTCCAAATAGAATATGTTTTTCAAAAGGAAGCCCTTGCTTAGAGTCAGAAGTGTGCAGGAGAGCTTGTACATTTCAGCACTTGTTTAACCAGAGTAATCGCCATCAAATAAGGAAGCCATCAAGCTGGGAAAGCCGACCACGGAAGCTCAGCCCATGGTCTCTCTCTCTCTGACTTTCTCTCTCTGTCCTATACAGTGCCTGAGGAACCAGCGGTTGGTCAGCGGGCTGTGAGCGTGGAGGATGCACCTCATGCACACACACCCCAAAGGAGTTTCTGAGGAATGGATCCTTGACTTCAGACTGTGAGATCTTTTCCTCCAGGGCTCTCCAGAGGCAGGTCCCTGGCAAATGAACAAGAAAAAAAAAAAAAAAGAAGTCCAAATTTTTAGGAAATCCAAGCTGCACAGCCGGATCAGCCAAAGTCATTGATTTGTAAAAATGAAAAGAAAACAGAAAAAAGAAAAATGAAATCTCACTGTCTCAGTTTAGCGAGTCCCGTGGTGTCTACTCCTGTCCTCCAGAGGCAAGCCTCAGAAAATCGCGTAACTTTTCACTGGGGTGATCCACGGGGTCTCCGTATAGGGGGAGAGGGAAGTTTCTGGAAGAGCCGCAAGTGCTGGTTTTTACAATTTCAAGCACAAACATTTGCAGCATGTTTAAAATTGTCTAGTAGAGTTCAAGTTGTGGATTTGCGTTTCCTTTTGTTCTGACGTGTTGTAGCCTCACTTCAACCTTCAGTAACTCCTCCTCTGGGAGTCAGCACTCCCATGCCCGGAATTCACCCCTCTGGTTACCAAAGACTCAAAGAAGGGGCTTTTCTGGCCTTTTGTCTTGATCCTTATGTTTCCAAATAGGCCCCCTCTCTTGCTTGCATCCATGTTGGTCGACTTGGCCACAACCTCACTCTTCACTCAAACAGACTCTGAGAATGGACTTAGTGGCCAATTCTAGGCACATGAGCACCTTCTTCATCCCAGTGTTGGGAATACACTGGATGTATTTATACAATGTGCTTTTTTTTTTTTTTTTTTCAATCTCTCTCTCCTCTCTTTCTCTAGCAAGTCTCAGGCAAGAGGGCTTTCATTTTCCTGGATGCCACTTGGAAATGCCACCCATTGTATTTCTTTTCTGTCAAATGTAAACCCTTTAGAAGTGAATGCACTGGTTTAATGATGCCATTATTCTGCCTGCCAGAACACAGTAACCCCGTGTCTCACAGAGCATGAGGGGTGTGCCGCTGGTGGTACACAAGATCACTTTTCAGTAGTTGCTAGGAACAACTTTAAGTAATACCAAATCCCAAAGAATGTTTCCCCTTTCCTATTCTTTTTTCATCCTGATTATAGCAAGGAGAAAGTCTCTGTTTAGTGCTAGCCGGTCCTCAACACCTTGACTGACACATGGCTCTTTTCCCTTTTTAACAAAGAAAGAGCAGGCCTCAGGTTTAGAGTCTTCTGTCTAGATAGAATTTAATGCTATTGGTTTGTGTCATGGTATTTATTTTGTTTGTTATCTTCCATCTATAGCCTCCCACAGTGGGGGATGTGATATATTGTATCTGTTCAAATAAATTAAGAAAAATAGGGGAACTCAAGAAAATATCAAGTAATTAACACACCAGATAGGTATGTGTGGCAAAAGTCACTTCAAAGAATTAATGTTAGAAACATGGTGATAAAGAAAGGCAGATTATTCTGGCCAGGCATGGTCGCTTACGCCTGTAATCCCAGCACTTTGGGAGGCCAAGGTGGGTGGATCACTTGAGATCAGGAGTCCGAGACCATCCTGGCCAATGTGGTGAAACTCCATCTCAACTAAAAATACAAAAATTAGCCAGGCATGGAGGTACCTGCCTGTAATCCCAGCTACGCGGGAGGCTGAGACATGAGAATCACTTCAATCTGGAAAGCAGAGGTTGCTGTGAGCCAAGACTGCACTGCTGCACTCCAGCCTGGGTGACAGAGCAAGAAAAAAAGAAAGGCAGATTATTTTAATTGAATGAATAAATGAATAAGAGGCTGAGAGTCAAAATACCTGAGTTCCAATGCCCTTTTGCTTTTGCAGGAGTGGTTTTGGTCACTAACTAGCTATGCAAGCTGATTTTAGGCAAGTTCCTTAGCCTTTCTGTGCCTAAAATTTCTTCACCTGAAAAATGGGAATAAGAATGCCTGCCTACTTACCTCACAGTGTTGTTATGAAAATTAATCGTCATAATAGATGTGAATAACCCTGGAGGGGTGAGGGATTCTAAGTTCTATATCAACACAAACCATTGTTCTTGGATAATGGGGAATGTCAGCATTTTTTCATATACAGAGCCCTAGCAAAAGAATAAAAGCTGATGAACATCAGATTCTACCTGTCATTTGACCCAGATGTCATGATGAGCCAGCACTTGTCCCAGGAGGACATTGAATCAGGGACACGAAATCTCAGCACACAGAGATGCTAGCATCATTCCAATAGATTAAATCTTCTGTTTCTGACATCCTGTCTTTTGTTTGTGTGTGTTTGGGTCCCTGGTCTTTTACCCAAATCAAATGAAAAGTGTTGCTGAGAGGCAGAATAAAAATGGTTTTAAGTAAGCCTGTGTACCACAGTGTGTGAATTGTGTTTTCTTGGGGTTCCCTACCTTCCAGAGATTTTCGTAACCAAAATAAGCTCATCTATTCCAGCCTCAGTCCCCAGGGAAGACTCCAGAGAGGCCAGGGGTGGCACTAGAGAGGCATCACTCACAACTAATTTATGGCCAGAAATGTCCTCTTACGAGGCACTGAAAATGTTGATCCCATTAAAGTGAAAGTAAAATAAAATAAATCCTGTCATTAAATGAGATCCTTGGGGACAAGAGGGCCTCTGACTTTTGTTGGGCATCTCCTAGGTCCTAAGCTCTAAGAGCAACAAAATGGTCTTTGTTGGGATGATAGGCTTGTCCAGAGCTTCCTCCAAAGCTAAGATTGCCCCTGCCCCACTCGCAAAAGCACAGTATAAAAAGGGATTGGTGTATTGTATCAGCCAAGGGACTCTTTCATCAGCCAGTTACAAAAACTGGCTAAATAGAGCACAGTAGAGTTTGCTGCTCATAAAATGGAAAATTCCAGGGATTGTTTCAAGTGCAGGTGGATCCAGGTGCACAGGGTTTTTGGAAACATATACCTTTCCATGTCTCAGCCCCAACTTGCTGAGTTCATTTCAGTTTAATAGGGATAAGACCACTGCCAGCAGCTTTGGACATTTTCCTACCTGCTTAGCAATGACTGTGGAAAGTATTTCTTCCCTAATAGCTCCAGGGGGGAACAATGGTTCAATTCAACATAATGATATAAAACAGAAACCGCCGGGCGCGGTGGCTCAAGCCTGTAACTCCAGCACTTTGGGAGGCCAAGGCGGGTGGATCACGAGGTCAAGAGATCGAGACCATCCTGGTCAACATGGTGAAACCCCGTCTCTACTAAAAATACAAAAAAAATTAGCTGGGCATGGTGGCACGTGCCTGTAATCCCAGCTACTAAGGAGGCTGAGGCAGGAGAATTGCCTGAACCCAGGGGGCAGAGGTTGCAGTGAGCCAAGATCGCGCCATTGCACTCCAGCCTGGGTAACAAAGGCGAAACTCCGTCTCAAAAAAAAAAAAAAAA
>NW_022436942.1:77876314-77883825 GCF_009761245.1 Sapajus apella
AAAAAAAAAAAAAAAAAAAAAAAAAAAAAAACAGAAACCAACCTATCAAAATGGATACCAGTCATTAACAAACAAGTGTAGCCACTGTGCCAACACAAATGGATGCTGTGGCCAAGGGCATGTGGTACCCTCACTGGCCAGGCCTGAAGTCAGGATTCAATCACTGGAACTGAATGTGAGGTCTGCTCCACCCAAATTTTATGGATTGAGGGTGCGGGAAGGGTGGTTCCCCAAAGGAAAACCGAAGTGCTTTTACCAGAAGAAGGAGAGAGAGTTGCTGGGCAAAAAAAAAAAAAAAAGAAAGAAAGAAAAGAAAAAACCAGTGTCCACATTAAGCATTCCACTTCTTACTACACCTCCCATATGCAAGGCAAAAGTAACCTAATAGCTTCCCAAACAATTTCCCCATGGGGTTCTCACTCTCATCCATCTCCTCCTTTGACCAATATTTATAGAGCAACTACTTAACCACAGAAACTGGGCTAGGCTTTGGGAATTCCAGCATGTTTAAGAGAGACCCCTGAGAAGGTGGCAATAGTCCAGTGAGGGGAACAGACATACACACACACACACACACACACACACACACACACACACATCACAAACACACACAAAGAGAAGGAAACATGAGTGTGCTCAGACAGAGGCATGAACAAAGTACTATGGTGTCACTTTATAGCAGAACACACTGGCTATACTTAAGAGAAAGAAGGGTCAGTCCCGGTCCTGCCATTCTTCGAGTTGCTGAGGCTGATAGGGCCACAGCTCTTGAAGTTGCCCTGTCTCGGCCCACAAGTTATGGGCAGAAACAGATGCAGACATAAAATCTCTGGCCTCAGCTCCTGGATCAGCAAATTACCTTTGGCCTACAGCAGGACAGCTGCATTCAGCAAAACAGCACGATGCACGTATCTTGATACGTAACCCTAGATTCAGGCTTCTAAATATAAGAGACTGTTCTGGGCCACCAATTACAAACAAAAATAAAAAATTAAAAAGAATCTTGTAAGATAGAGTTCATGCTCATGGGTTACAACCAATCATTTAAAAATACTCATGAATGTTGAATATTTAAGCCTGGGGGGTTGCCCTATAAAAATAGGTCCCTGAACCAAGCAAGATACTTTGAATTCTGGTTTGGACAAGCACAAAGAAAGGCAGGCATAAAAATGACTCAAGCATCACTTACACTTGCTGGAGAAGCCACAGAAAGAAGGAATTCCCTTTCTAATACATTCACTCATTCATTCATTCATTCATGCATTCATTCCAGTAGAAATCTATTTATCAGGGGTAAGAATAGGGAAGTAGAAAGTTGCCTCTGTGCATTGCCTGAATGAGGCATCTGAGAATTTCAAGTGGAGTACCTGTTTCAAATCTCAGATGAGCACCCAGTCAAATCTGCAATGACCTGGTCATGGCATTCATCTCTCTTCCTGTCACAGTGTAGCCTTTCTTAGTTCACACTCACATACTGGTTCACTGATGCACCCAAGCTGTCTGCTCCTGGCACTGTGACCAAGTGTTCACTCCCCCAGGTGATGTGGAATTCCGTGCATGGGACTAGTGGTACTTTGGAGTGAAAGCCTTGGGAAGAACTCATAAAAGGCCAAATCTTGCCTGTATAGAAATGGCCTGATCATCCCCAAGAAAGAGGACCTAACACACCTAGAGGAAAGGTAAATAAGTATTTCTTGAGCCATTACCAAACCTCATCTAAACAGTTATGGTAGCTTTTTTTTTTTTTTTTTTTTTTTGAGATGGAGTCTTGCTCTGTTGCCCAGGCTGGAGTGCAGTGGCACAATCTTGGCTCACTGCAACCTCTGCATCCTGGGTTCAAGCAATTCTTCTGCCTCAGCCTCCTGAGTAGGTGGGACTACAAGTGTGTGCCACCACGCCCAGCTAATTTTTTGTAATTTTGGTAGAGACGGAGTTTCACCATGTTGGCCAGGCTAGTCTCAAACTCCTGGCCTCAAGTGATCTGCCCACCTCAGCCTCCCAAAGTGCTGGGACTACAGGCATAAGCCACCACACCAGGCCTACAGTAGCTTTCTTATAGGGCTCTCTGGTATAACAACTATTGCAAACTTAATGACTTTAAACAACCCAAATTTATTATATTGCAGTTCTGGAGGTCAGAAGTCTAAAATGGGTGTTGCTGGACCAAAATCAAGATGGTGGCAGGGGTGGATTCCTTTCTGGAAGCTTGTAGAAAGAATCCCTTTTCTTACCTTTTCCACCTTCTAGAAGCTATTCACATTCATTGACTCAGGACACCCTTTCATCTTCAAAGTCAGCAAAGTCATCGTTTACTTATTTATTATTTTCCTTGTATCTAGCTCCTCCCCTTAAGATGTCTTTTTCACACTGCATCTCTTTTGCTCTGACTCCTTTTCCTCTCTCTTCCCACTTAAGGACCTTTGTCATTACTTTGGGTCCACCTGAATGATCCAAGATAATCTTATTTTAAGGTCAGCTGATTAGCAACCTCAATTCCATCTGCTCCCTTAAGTCCTCTTTGCCATGTAACCCAACATAGTCACAAGTTCCAGGGGTCTGTATGGGGATATCTTTGGGGGAACATTATTCTGTCTACTACATCCTGCCTCACAGCACATCCATTCAGTTAAAACACACACACAGCAGCCAGGGTTATCTCACAACCTAGACTTAATCAAGCCATTCCTCTGCTGAAACCCAACCCACACACCCAGTGACTGCCCATGGCATTAAAACTCAAACTTTTGGGTTTTTTTGTAGAGACGGGAGTCTTGCTATATGGCCCAGTCTGCTCTCAAACTTCTGGCCTCCTGCCTCTGCCTCCCAAAGTGCTGGAATTATAGGTGTAAGCCACCATACCCAGCCTTTAAAATCCAAACTTTTTTTGTGTGTCCTTGAAAAGGTCTTTATTATTAAAAGCTGGAAGGTCAGATGGGCGAGGTGGCTCATGCCTGTAATCCCAGCAATTTGGGAGGCTGAGGCAGGTGGACCATGAGATCAGGAGATCAAGACCAACCTGGCCAACATGGTGAAACCCCATCTCTACTAAAAATATAAAAATTAGCTGGTCGTGGTGGCGTGTGCCTATAATCCCTGCTACTTGGGAGGCTGAGGCAGGAGAATCACTTGAACCTGGGAAGCAGAGGTTGCAGTGAGCTGAGATCCCACCACTGTGTCCCAGCCTGGCAACAGAGGGAGACTCCATCTCAAAAAAAAAATGCTGGAAAGTCAGTCTTTAACTCCCAATCACAAAATGCTACTTTGCCTCAACAAGCAGTCTTTGCAGTTGAGTTAGTGTTTCTTTTGTAGTTAAGACCAGCATTTCCCCTTGTTGGCCAGTGATCAGGAGACTGTTCTTGTCAATTTGCTCTTTCATCCATGATAGAACATCAGTAGATTTTCCACAACTTTCTTTATTCTTCATTTTTTTTTCCCTTAGGAATAAAAACCATGCCAGGGACACCAGCAAGTTGATGGTCCCCTAGATATGGGTTCTAGTGCCAGCGGGTGTGTTCTCTTCCTCAGTGTCAAAAGGACTGCTCATTCTGAAGCATCTACTCTTTTGGACTAAAATCTAAACTTTCTTTTAAGTTCCAGGATACAAGTGCTGAACGTGCAGTTTTGTTACATAGCTATACATGTGCCGTGGTGGTTTGCTACACCTATCAACCCAGCATCTAGGTTTAAGCCCCACATGCAATAGGTATTTGCCCTAATGCTCTCCCTCCCCTTGCCCCTCACTCCATGACAGGCACAGTGTGTGATATTCCTCTCCTTGTGTCCATGTGTTCTCTTTGTTCAACTCCCGCTTATGAGTGAGAGTATGTGGTGTTTTAAAATCCAAACTTTTAATGATGGCCCACAAAGCCTTACATGATCAGACCCTTGGCTGCCTCTCTGATCTTACCTTCTACCTCACCCCCACCCCACTCTGCTGCAGCCACACACTGGCCCCAAACATGACAAGATCATTCCAGTCTTGAGGCCTTTGTGTGTGCTGTCTCCTCCGCTCATAACACCATTCTCCAGATTTTCCAAAGCTGGTTCTTTCTTCCCCATGCCCTCGGTCTCAGTTTCTCAGAGAGGACCAAACTAATCCCCATCTCTAAGGCAGCCACCCCATCCCTTGTCACTTGCTATCACACCACGCTGTTGAAATTCCTCCATGGGGTTTGCCACCACTAACAATATTTTTGTTTATTTAATCATTTACTTACTTATTATCCTCTTTGTTATCTTTCTCCTCCCCCTAGGATGTTGACCTTGTGAAGGCAGACACCCTGTCTGTTCTGTTCACTGATGTGTCCCCAGCATCTAGAATAGGGCTTGGCCCATGGAAGATACTCTACAGATATCTGTTGAATGAATGAAAGGTTCTTTTCCCCATGTGCCCTTCCCCCTGGCTAATGTCCACTCCTTTGTCTCAGATTAAGTGCCTCTTGTTCAAAGGCTCCTTCTCTGATATGCCAACGTTTCAAGAGCATGAGGGTCTCCCTTTCACATGTTCACACCACCCCGTGGTGTCACTCAAGGTCAGATCACAATGCTAGTTAGATACAGTTTATACAATTACCATTTAATATCTGTCTTTCCCAACAGATCATGAGCCCCCATGAGTGCAGGGACCACATTCATCTTGTTCACCTCTGTCTCCCTGATCCCTAACTTGGTACCTGGCACATAAGTTTCCAATAGTTATTTGTTGAATGCATTAATGAATAAATGAATGAATGAATGAGGGTGTAAAGGCAGAGAGAAATGGAAGAAGAAAACTGAGTCAAAGCTTCCTCCATCATCGTAGCTTTATTTTCACATTGTTATCTGACAAGATTTAAACTTGAATTTTAAAGCAAGATGAAGCTAACCAAGGTATTGGCTGTAAATCCTGTCTCAAAACTTTCTCACGTATTCCTTATCGTGATGGTTTAGAAAAAGGAAGAAATGAAAATCAACTTATACCAAAAAGTCATTTCAAGAAGAGACCCAGCTGGGTCCCGTGGCTTACACATAAAATCCCAGCATTTTGGAAGGCCAAGGCAGGAGGATCACCTGAGATCAGGACTTTGAGACCAGCCTGACCAACATGGTGAAACCCCATCTCTACTAAAAATACAAAAATTAGCCAGGTGTGGTGGTACATGCCTGTAATCCCAGCTACTCCGGAGTCTGAGGCAGGAGAATCCTTTGAACCGAGGAGGTGGAAGTTGCAGTGAGCTGAGATTGCGCCACTGCACTCCAGCCTGGGCAACAGGAGCGAAACTCGGTCTCAACAAAAAAGAAAAGAAAAGAAAAAGAAAGAAAAGAAAAGAGAGAAAGAAAAAGAAAAAGATAGACCCAAATGAACCCCAGCCTCCTTTGGGGATGGGATGCCCCCTAGTGGGAGAAATTGAGAAAGACACTTTGGAGTGTTCAAGAATGTCACACTTCTTTGCCTTTATTGAGTAAGTGTTGGATCCAGAAACAAATTGGAAGAAAATCACACAACTTCAATGAAAAAAAGAAGCAAGATGTTCTAGAGTAATAAACATTCAGTAAAACAGATACTGAGTAACTGTTGGTTTTGAACCAGATTTTTGGCTTATCTCTGGTGGTAATTTTCAGGCCCACTCTAAGACTTATTTCTGATCTGAAACTTTTCAAAAATGATGTAGATACAATTACACCTCAGTTCCTTAGAAATTCAACATGAGTAACATCATCAAATGCCCAGTGAATGTGGAAGACAAAGAGTGGCTCGGTGAGGCTTGTTCTTCAGTCTCCATATTCTACAATTCTAAACTTAGCTCTTCTGCCCCCAAAGTAGTTTTTTAAACATTTTTTTATAAATAGTGGGTAACTATAATAACAAACATTATGGCTTGCTATTTGCCAGGCATTCTGCTAAACCTTTGCATGTTCTCTCATTTGATCATCTTTAACAACCCTAGCTATAAATAACATTAACTTCTCTTTGCATCTGAGGAAACTGTTCATGGAATAGTTAAACAATTTGTCCAAGGTCACACACCTGCTGAGTGTTGGGCCATTTGATTCTAAAATTCATGCTCTTCATCATTATACTCAATTAACTCCCATAAATCATAAAATAACTCAGAGTTTAGTTCATAACTAAGCACAAAAATAACAAAACTACTTTTTATGCATAACAACATGCAATGACCTAATAGCCTGTTACCCATTGTCCCTAATTAGCTGCAACCTTGACAGAAATTTGTCTGAGATGAACTTTTGGGGTAGATTTGCATTAATTATAACACATTTCCTTTTGGGATCACTTATTCGATTTTTTGTTGTTGTTGTTTTTGAGATGGAGTCTTGCTCTGTCACCCAGGCTGGAGTGCAGTGGCATAATCTTAGCTCTCTGCAGCCTTCATCCCCCAGGTTCAAGTGATTCTCCTGCCTCAGCCTCCCCAGTAGCTGGGATTACAGGCATGAGCCACCATGCCCAGCTAATTTTTGTATTTTCAGAAGAGACAGGGTTTCGCCATGTTGGCCAGGCTGGTCTTGAACTCCTGACCTCAAGTGATCTGCTCACTTCAGCCTCCTAAACTGCTGGGATTACAGGTATGAGCCACTGTTCCCAGACTGCTCATTCCATATTTAAGAAGCTGTGAGGTCTCACTTTAATGTCTAAGATATATTTTCTATGTACAATAATATATACAGGAAAGAAAAAACAGCTACATTCCTATTGTTGAAGAATATTAGTCCATCCAAGTATATGATTTAGGATGCTTTGGGCTGTAAGCAGCAGAAAATCCAACTGGCTTTAACAATAAGGACTGCTACAAGTTGTCATAGCGGAAAATTTCAGGTAGAAGACAACCCTCAAGGTTGGTTTGATTCAGCACATCACAAACTCAATAGGCTATGGCTCAGTTTCCCTTTGATCTTCTCAGCTTTGTCCTCCTTTGTGTATTCTTTGACCTCAAACTGGCTTCTCTCATGGGAGTAGCTCTTCAGGCTCCAAATTCCTCACCGATGTCCTGAGAGAAGGAAGGCCTCTCCACCCTAAACCTTCAGACAAAAGCCCCATTGCATTCTCACTATAACAGTTAGGTCATACAACCATTCCTCAACCCAGTGCTCAGGCCTGGGTTACATGCCCATTCCAAAAAAACTGTAGCAACAGGGGTAGGATTGTCCAATCAGGACCTGCCTTAAGAATTGCTCAGTAAACAGTAGCTCTTAGAAATTTTTATTCTAATAAATGAAAATTTCTGTACCCAAGTAAAGTATAAGGACTAATAACAAAAAGTTAGTCCACCTCACTCATAAACTAATGAAAGCCTAGGAAACAGATGACATACAATTTTACTAGTCAGATTACCAAAAAATTTTAAAAATTAATAATGCTTAGTGTTGAGGAAGATGTGCAAAACGGATATCCCAAACATTGTTGCTGCAACACTTTTGGGGTGAAATTTGACAATTTCTAGCAAAAATTTAAAGGTATGTACCCTTGGACCTAGTGATTCCGTACTTAGAAATCATTCCCACTATTTTACTCA
>NW_022436942.1:77888825-77954696 GCF_009761245.1 Sapajus apella
AAAAAAAAAAAAAAAAAAAAAAAAAAAAAAGAAAGAAAAAAAAACGCAAAAATTAGCCAGGCATTGTGGCAGGCACCTATAATCCCAGCTACTCAGGAAGCTGAGGCAGAAGAATGGCTTGAACCTGCGAGGTGGAGGTTGCAGTGAGCCGAGGTATCACACCACTGCACTCCAGCCTGAGTGACAAAGCCAGACTCCATCTAAAAAAAAAAAAATGTCCATCAATAGAGACTAATTCAATTTCTGGCTTTTAGCAGTGGAGGAGTAAATTATATTGGGCTAATTCCACTGCCTAGTACAGCTACAAACTCTAAACAAAACATTTTTACAAATTGAAGACACTTGAGAACAACTAATAGCAGGCCAAAACTGGAGGGGGAGCAAGAATCCTCGTGAAATGGGAATCATCCATATTTACCTGGCTTTTCCTATGAAGGGTCACCCAGCCTGCATAGCACACAGACAACAGAGCTCAAGCCAAAAGCAATAGTCTTATCAGGCTACAGAATCACAGGTTAGAGTTTGAGACCCCCATGGTGACTGGAATTTGATGAGAGAAATCCCAGAAATGATAGAGCCACAGAAAAGGGACCTAAAAATCTGAATATAAACTCCTCTCAAATCTTTGGCTGACTCTTAAACGATATATGTGGAACCCAACAGAAAACAAAACACAACAAAAAGCTGGAGGAGAGTGCGAACAACTGCATTGATCAGTGCTGGGGAAACAGAGTTTGCAGCTCAAGTTCCACCAAATTAAAGGAGCTTAAATTCCTCAGACTTTCTGTAGAAACCCAGAGAAGTCACAAATTAGTCAGAAAGACCACATCCAAGAACTAATGTGTAGAAGGCACAAAACCAAAATAGACTCACCCAAAAGAAGCCCCAAACCATGCCTTCATAACATAAGAATGAGTCACTAGTAATTTAACTGCCAGGTAAAACAAACCTCAACACTTTACTGAGAA
Organism: Sapajus apella; assembly: GCF_009761245.1. Taxonomy (NCBI): domain Eukaryota; kingdom Metazoa; phylum Chordata; class Mammalia; order Primates; family Cebidae; genus Sapajus; species Sapajus apella. The sequence goes on from NW_022436942.1 coordinate 77,889,794, forward strand.
AGATTATAGAATCCAGAGCCTCTGCTATATGTTATTCACGATGTCTAGTATAAAATTTTAAAATCACTAAACATGTAAAGAAGAAGGAAACTATGATAGTCAAGAGAAAAAATAGTTAATAGAAACAGACCCAAAGTCAATGCAAATGTCAAAATAAGTAGGCAAATATTTTACAATAACTCCAGTACATATGTTAAATAATCTAGAGGAATAGATTAATAAGTGAAGAGGTAGAGAGTTTCATGAAGCTATGGAAAGTAAAAACAAAACAAAAAACAAACAAAAATAACCCTGGAAATCCTAGAACTAAAAAAAAAAAAAATCTGAAATAAATTATTTGTATGGGATTAAACATACAGAAGAAACGAACAATGATCTTGAAGGCAGATAAATAAAAATTATCCAAATTGAAGCAGCAGCAAGACAAAAGATTTAAAGGAAAAAAAACAGAACTTCAGTGATTTGCAGAAAAGTATCAAGCATTCTACCATATATGTAATTAGACTCCTAAAAGTAAAAGGAGAGAAAGAATGGAGCATTTTAAAGGTTAAAGAAAATTGATTTAAATTTTTCCAAATTGTATTAAAAGTATCAACCTACATATCGAAGAAGACAAAAAAAAAAAACTATCAGGATAAATGCAAAGGAAAATACACCTAGGCAAATTGCTGGATAAAGAAAAAATCTAAAAGGCAGCCAGAGGGGAAAATGACATGTTACATACATGGAAACAAAGGTAAAAATGATAATTGACTTTTTTTTTTCAAGTGTGGGAACTGAGATAATTGACTTCTCATCAGAAACAATGAAATACATAATAAAGTAGAATGACAACTTTAAAATGCTGAAAGAAAAAAAGGTGTCAAGCTCTAGTGAAAATATTCTTCAACAATGAAAGCAAAGATATTTTTAGTTAAAAACTAAGAGACTTTGTTGCCAGCAGATCTGCATTACAAGAAAGGCTAAAAGAAGTCCTTTGGCCTAAAAGGAAATGAAACCAGATGGAAATTAGTATTTAAAGAAAAAAAAAGTACTAGGAATATTAAATTTGTGAATAAATATTAAAGACCATAATTCTAAGGTCTAATCAAAATCTCGGCAGGACTTCTTGCAGACATTGACAACTGGAGTCTAAAATTTATATAGAAAGCAAAAGAACTGGAATTGCTGAAACAATATTGACAAAGAAAAGCAAAGTTGGGGAAGTCACACTGCCTGATTTCAAGACTTACCATAAAACGACCGTAATCAAGATAGTGTGAGGCTGGGCACAGTGGCTCAGACGTGTAAGCTTCGGGAGGCTGAGGTGGGAGGATCACATGAGGCCAGGAGTTAAAGACCAGCCTGGGCAATATAGCAAGACTCCATCTCTACAATTTTCTTTAATTAGCCAGACATAGTGGTACAAGAATATAGTCTTAGCCACTTAGGAGGCTTGAGCCCAGGAGTTCAAGGTTACAGTGAACTATGATTGTGCACTGCACTCCAGCATGGGTGACAGAGCAAGACCCTGTCTCCTAAATAAAAAATTTAAAAATTTATTTTATTTATTTATTTAAAGACGGGGTTTCACCATGTTGGTCAGGCTGGTCTTGAACTCCTGACCTCAGGTGATCCACCCCCCTTGGCCTCCAAAGTGCTTGGATTACAGGCGTGAGCCACCACGCCGGGCCCAAAAAAATAAAAAAAAATTTTAAAAGACAGCGTGGTATTGATTATAAGACAGACACATAGATCAATGCAACAAAATAGAGAGTTCACAAATAGACCTACACATATATGGTCAATTCATTTTTTTTTTTTTTTGAGACAGTCTCCCTATGTTGCCCAGCCTGGTCTGAAACTCCTGGCCTCAAGCGATCTTCCCACCTCAGCCTCCCAAGTAGCTGGGACAAGTATGAGCCACCACTGGACTAAGTCAATTGATTTTTTTTTTTTTTTTTGAGACAGGATGTCTCTCTGTCTCCCAGGCTGGAGTGCAATGTGATCATGGCTCACTGAAACCTCAACCACCTGGGTTCACATGATCCTCCTGCCTCAGTCCCCCAAGTAGCTGGGACTACAGGTGCATGCCACCATGCCCAGCTACTTTTTTTTACTTTTTGTAGAGATGGGATCCCACTATGCTCCTTGAGGCTGGTCTCAAACTCCTGGGCTCAAGCAATCCTCCCACCTCGGCCTCCCAAAGTGCTGGGATTATGGGCATAAGCCACAGCACCTGGCTGTAAATTGAATTTTGGCAAAGGTGCAAAGGTCATTCAATGGAGAAAGAATAGTGTTTTCAACAAATGATGCTGGAACAATTGGATATCCATATGCCCAAAGATGAACTTCAACCCATAGCTCATACCATACATAAAAATTGATTCAAAATGGATCATAGAGCTAAATGTAAAAACCTAAAAATGATAAAATTTCTGAAGAAAATATAGGAAGATGTGGAGAAACTGGAACTCTTGTATACTGTTAGGAAATGGTACAGTGGCTATGAAAAACAGTATGGCAATTCCCCAAAAATTCAAAATAAAATTACCATAGGATCTGGCAATTCCACTTCTGTATACCCAAAAGAACTCAAAGGGACATGAAGAAATATTTGCACACTTGTTTTCATAGAGGCATTATTCACAATAGCCAAAAGGTAGAAGCAACCCAAGTGTCCATCAATAGATGAATGGATAAACAGGCTGTGGTGTATACATGCAATAAAATATGATTCAGCCTTAAAAAGGAAGGAAATTGGCTGGACACAGTGACTCACGCCTGTAATCCCAGCACTTTGGGAGGCCAAGGTGGGCAGATCACAAGGTCAGGAGTTCAAGACCAGCTTGGCCTATATGGTGAAACCTCATCTCTACTAAAAATAGAAAAATTAGCTGGGCGTGGTGGCAGGCACCTGTAGTCCCAGCTGCTTGGGAGGCTGAGGCAGGAGAATCGCTTGAACCTGGGAGGTGGAGGTTGTAGTGAGCCAAGATCACACCACTGCACTCCAGCCTGGGCGATAGATTGAGACTCTGTCTCAAAAAAAGGGAAAGAAATTCTGATACATGCTACAACACAGATGAAACTCAAAGACATTATGCTAAGTGAAATAAGCCAGTTACAGAAAGACAAATACTATTTTATTCCATGCATCTGAGATACAGTGAGGAGTTGTTGTTTAGAGGGCATAAAGTATCAGTTTTGCAAGATGAAAAAACTTTTATAGATAGATGGTGACGATGGCTGCAAAACAATGTAAAATGTGTTTAGTGTCACTGACCTATACACTTTAAAATTGATAAAACAATAAATTTTATGCCTGTATATGCATTAATCACATTTTTCACTTCTGTATTTTATGAGGCTTGACATCTTGGGGACTCACCAACCTGGAAGAGACTGTTTGTCCCAGGGTTAGCTCATTCTGAGAGATAGCAGATGACCTTCCTGCGATATGCATTCCAACCGATTCAGAGCCCATACTCTGAAGCACCTCCTCTTTCCAGCTTTTCTACTCTGAGAGGCAAGTTTCCTCTGCCCTAATCATCCCAGGGTTGGGTATCAGACTACTAGGGACGACCCCTATCACCCACAGCTGGCCTGAATTATTCAAACTATCCAATCCTAAGCTTGCCTCAGCTGCTTACCTTGCCTCACCCATTCCTCCTGGAACACAACACAATAAAGGCTGTTTCCTAGGCTTTCCTCTCATCCTCTATGCCTGTGACCAACCTCAAAGTTCTCTCCTGTGGTTCTGCATGGCATGGCGTGCTCCTGCCCCTGGGGAACTGTGTTAGACTGTTCTCACGCTGCTATGAAGAAATACCTGAGACTGGGTAATTTATAAAGAAAAGAGTGTTAATTGACTAACCATTCCCTGTGTCTGGGAAGGCCCCAGGAAACCCAATCATGGCAGAAGGGGAAGCAAACCCGTCCTTCTTCACAAGACGGCAGGAGAGAGAAGTGCCAAGCAAAGGGGGAAAAGCCCCTTATAAAACCATCAGGCCGTGTCAGAACACTATCACCTGACAGTGAGATAGTAAGAACTCACTCACTATCAGGTGAACAGCATAGAGGTAATCACCCCCGTGGTTCAATTATCCCCCCCACCCGATCCCTCCCACAACACATGGGAATTATGGGAACTGTAGTTCAAGATGAGATTTGGGTGGGTACACAGCCAAACCATATCAGGAACCATGAGTAATAAAACTATATTTTTAATGGCAATAGTCTTCTGATCCATTGGCCTTACCACATATGAATAAACCTAAAGTCCCAGGTACATTCTAGAACAGTATATCTTACCACATTTTTTTTAAATACATTTTTTTTAAATATTAAGGGAATGATAGATTCAGTACATTAAGGCAGTGGTCCCCAACCCCTGGGCCACAGACCGGTACCATGGTCCATTAGGAACCAGGCCACACAGCAGGAGGTGAGCAGCAGGTAAGCAAGTGTGGCTTCTTCTGTATTTACAGCCGCTCCCCATCACTCACATTACTGCCTGAACTCTGCCTTTTGTCAGATCAGTGGCAGCCTTAGACTCTCATAGGAGCTCGAACCATATTGTGAACTGTACATGTGAGGGATCGAGGTTGTGTGCTCCTGATGAAAATATAATGTCTGATGATCTGTCACTGTCTCCCATCATCCCTAGATGGGACCGTCTAGTTGCAGGAAAGCAAGCTCAGGGCGCCAACTGATTCTACGTTATGGTGAGCTGTATAATTATTTCATTATCTATTACAATGCAATAATAATAGAAATAAAGTATGCAGTAAATGTAATGTGCTTGAACCATCCCTCCTAATCTCGTCCATGGAAAAATTGTCTTTCATGAAACCTGTTGCTGGTGCCAAAACCAGTGAAGCCTGCTGCAATATAGTGCATCTATGCAACAGTAGTTTTGCATGGTGGCTAACAGCACAGACTCAAGAGTTAAATTTCCTGTATCTAAATCCTGGCTTCATCACTTACTAGCTTCGTGCTGTTGGACAAGTTACTGCTCCACTGTGCCTTAGTTTTTTTCTTATGTAAAGTGGGGATAATAACAAAATGCATCTCTTAAAGCTTTATAAGAATTAAATGCTTCAAGCAAGGTAAGTGCTTAGGACAGTGCCAGGTATACAGTAAGCACTCTACAAATATAATTCCTCTTGTTATGAAATCTGCAGCCATTACAAAAGTGAGGTGGCAGGACACAGTGGCACACACCTGTAGTCCCAGCTACTCAGGAGGCTGAGGCAGGAGGATCACTTGAGCCCAGGACTTTGAGGCTGCAGTGAGCCATTGATTGTGCCTGTGAATAGCCACTGCACTCCAGCCCTGGCAGCATAGCAAGATCCTGTCTCTTTTAAGAAATTTTTTTTAACTTAAAAAAAATTTTTTAATTAAAAATTTAAAATGATCTGTATGTGCTGATATGGAAAGATATGCTAAGGAAAAAAGTACTAATTGTTTCCATTTTTAAAGAAGAGAGATGTAAGTACTTTTTCTATAGTTGCAATTGTAAGAAATTATAATTATAATAATTATAACAAAATATATCCCCAAGAAGTAACAAGAAACTCTCAACGGGTTATTTGAGGGGAAAAGAACTAATGATGTAGGAGAAGGTGTGCTTTTGTTTTTGGTTCTATGCCCCCTCCCATACTGCTTGAAGTTTTAAACCGTGTTCATTCATACTTTAAAATACATACGTTTAATTTTTTGAAAGGCCATAGGAATAGTCTTTGTTGCTCTTTATTGCCACCTAGGGGATCCTAGGAGCATTGCCTGCCGAGATCACCGTCATTACTGTTAACCCTAATGACTATTTAATAACTGATTCCACCTTCTTGACTAGTATGTTACACCAAGCAGGTCATGGCTTCCAACTTTCAGATCTTTATTGAGTTTTGTAACAATAAGAAACATGGTTAAGAAACTGATGCTTTTCTGGAAAAAAAAAAGAAAACAAAAACAAAAACCATGTATTCGCAGTTAGAACTTTTTTTTTTTTCAATTTTATTTCTTAAAATATAATAAAGATAGGGTCTCTCCATGTTGCTCAGGCTGGTCTCAAACTCCTGGACTGAAGCGATCCTCTCATCTCAGCCTCCCAAGGTGCTGGGAGTCACTGCATCCAGCCTAGAAAATTCAATAGATGTAGAAATAATTGAACATCTAGTTTAATCTCCCTCTCTGCATGACCATTCCAGTTTTATACTTATAATCTAGATCAGCCTGATCCATTGGCTGGCCCAAAATTATTTCATCCCTCACTCAATGATCTGTCGATGGTGCCTAAAATTTTGACATCTGTCTGCTTGCCTGCATCTGAATGCTGGTTTCCTGACTTTCTGGTTGTGTGACCTTGAGCAAGTCCCTTCATCTCTCTGAGCCTCATTTGCTTTTGTAAAATGCAAAAGATTATAATAGTAGATCCCTCAAAGGATTGTTGGTGGCATTCATGAGTTCATACATCAAACACAATGCCAGGCACATAATAAGGGCTTGATAAACAACTTTTACTTTAACACCTACAATTTTCAAATCTCAACTTGACTGTCACTTCCTTCAGCAAGCCTCCTCTGACCTCAGGACTTGGTCACATCCTTCTCTCTTAAGTCATGCTCCTCCTTCTTAGCATTTGACTGTTGGATGATTGTTCATTTAATGTCTGTTGTTTCTACTAGATTGTAAGCACTCAGGACAGAGCCTGGTTTGATTTTGTCCACAATTCTCTCCCCAGCGTCTACCACAGTGCCTGGCAGATAAAAGTTTTTGCCATAAAAAATTGAGAAAGAAATGAAATAAAATTCAGTTAGAAAACTGAAGACCTCTGAAAAAATAAATGTTAACTACAACAAATGCCATGAACTAGTTAGGCTCTGATGGACTAGATGACCTGGGTCATGAGACACAGAGAAGGACAGGTGGGGAGAAGTTTATCTTGTAAGACAGCTGCAGAAAATAAATTGGAAAAAAGATAAACGGTACACCTCTTACTTTTGTTCAGGGACCAACCCTATTTTCTTTAATTGAGGTAAAATTCATAGAACGTAAATGTTCATTTTAAAGTAGACATTTTAAAGTGAACAATTCAGTGGCATTTAGTACATTCACAGTGTCGTCCAACCACCATCTATGCCAAGTCTTAAAACATTTTCATCATCCCAAAAGAAAGCCCTCATTCCCTCTTCCCCAAGCCCATGGTCACCACCAATCTGCTTTCTATTGACATGGATTTAGCTATTCTATATATTTCATATAAATGGAATTATACAATATATGACCTTTTGTGTCTGGCTTATGTCACTTAGCGGAACGTTAATATTTTTGAGGTCATCTACATTGTAACATGTATTAGTACTTTATTCCTTAGGATCGAATAATATTCTACTGTATGAACATACCACAATACGTTTATACATTCATCTTTTCTTTTCTTTTCTTTTCTTTTTTTGTCATTGTTGTTGTTGTTGAGACAGAGTCTTGCTCTGTTACCCAGGTTGGAGACCAGTGGCACAATCTCAACTCACTATAACCTTCACCTCCCAGGCTCAAGCAATTCTCATGCCTCAGCCTCCCAATAAGCTGTGATTACAGAGGTACGCCACTACACCCACTAATTTTTTTGTATTTTTAGTACAGATGGAGTGTCACCATGTTAGCCAGGCTGGTCTCAAACTCCTGGCCGCAAGTTGATCTACCTGCCTCGGCCTCCCAAAGTGCTGGGATTACAGGTGTGAGCCACTGTGCCCAGCCTACACATTCATCTCCTGATGGACATTTGGATTCCTTCCACCTTCTGTCTATTATGATAATGCTGCCCATCCCTAGTTTTTCAAAGTCTCCATGGTTTATCATATCATGAAGAATGATAATCTCTTAGTACTCTAGACTAGAAACCAAGACACAAAATCCAAATTATGATCTATGACCACTAAATTTTTATATGATTCAGCAAGCCATTGTCCTTCCTCATCTGTAGCCTATGTGGTTGAACTAGGATTTTCATGCAAGTAGTTAATCTTGGGAGGTGTTTCTGAGTATTTATTTGGAAGGTGCCCCTAAAAAGAGATAAAGGAAAGGAAAAAGACAATCAATGAATTCCTTGATCCAGTTACTCCTCTGGACATCTAAGGTTCATTTCCACTGGGGACCTCTGAGACACTGTAGGGATTACATCTTAGTGATATGACAGCTAAAAAGAAATTGTTTAGGCTGTTAGTAAGCGTAAGAGAGTCCTCGGTAAGGATTTTCTTTTAATAAAAAAGCAGCCCCCAAATCATTTCTTTTTTAACAAAAGGCAGCCTGAAAAATCAAGCTGCAAGCGTAGATAAGCAAGCTGGAAGCTTGCATAGGTAAACATCAGCAGCTGTGCCCATAGAAAAGGCATACCTCAGTACCAGGTATGTTCAGCATGGAGGTTCCCTCTTCCCTTTTCTTTGTTGCCAGGTGTGCAGCTAACAGAGCACTAGCCAGGTAAAGTCCATTTGCATAATAAAAGATTAGGGTGGGATGGCCAGCCTCTTCACAAGCTATGTAAATGGTACACCCGGTCCAACCTATCCACTACGCCCTATGTAAATCATACACCTCCTCCTCAAGCCCATCCATAAGACCATCTGCGTCTCACCCCAAACCCAGGGAAACCCACTCAGGACCCCTTCCCCAGCACAAGGAAACTCTCTTCTTTCTTTCATTCTTAAACCCACTCCTTGTGTGTCCATGTCTTCAATTTTTTTAGCATGAGACATTGAACCTTGGTTATTACCCCAGAAAAATGACACCACCTCATTAGAGTTAGCACATCCAAGGGGCAAGGGAGCTGGCTGCTCTGTCATTGGCTGAGGGCTTCTCTCAGGATGACCGCTCTGGTCCCCTTGGGTTCCCCCTTGTGTGGACCAAGCTTTCTCTAGAAGCCCTTCAGCATTGCACCTGCTTACAGTTAGGAAGTTTGGGGCATGCACAGAAGGGCACGTGTGGATGGGGTATGATGGTCCCAACAGCATATGTTAAAGTGATTGATCTTCAAATCCCTGGGAGCTTACATTTTAAGGAGATAAGACAGGGACAGACTTCCTCTCACTGTTTTCACCTCCACTGGATCTTTGCCCAGTTACTGCTTTAGTTTCTCAGTTGTCCTCTAGAAAAGTGGTAGGAAGTATACATCCTTTTCTTCTCCATTCCTTCAATGCTCTTAAAAGAGGCTAGAGAGGCCAGGCGCAGTGGCTCACCCCTGTAATCTCAGCACTTTGGGAGGCCAAGGAGGGTGGATCACCTGAGGTCAGGAGTTCCAGACCAGCCTGGCCAACATGCTGAAACCTCATCTCTACTAAAAATACAAAAATTAGCCAGGTGTGGTGGTAATCCCAGCTGTAATACCAGCTACTCGGGAGGCTGAGGCAGGGGAATCACTTGAACCTGGGAGGCGGAGGTTGGAGTGAGCTGAGATCATGCCGTTACACTCCAGCCTGAGTGACAAGAGTGAAACTCCAACTCAAAAAATAAGTAAATAAAAGGATAGACTTAAAGTGAACTTTATTTAAAAAAATGTGTTGGGCACTTCTCCCTTGTAGGTCTCAGCTCACTCTGTAAGTGAAGCTATTTCTTAAAAAAAAAAAAAAAAAATCTTTAAAAAAAAAATAAAATATACAGGAAACTACACACACACACACACACACACACACACACACACACACACACGTATGCCTTAGTGTTACTACAGGGTGAACACTTTAATAACCACCAACCAAGGTCAAGAAACAGGATTTTCTCAGACAACCTAAAAGTCACAGAATGAGGTTATTTCCTAATTAAGGTCTCTTCCCCAAAAGTCTGCACTGCTAAAATCTGCAAGTTTGTTTTTGTTATTGTTGTTGTGTTTTGCTTCGTTTTTGTTTTTGTTCTTTTGAGACAGAGTCTCCCTCTGTTGCCAGGCTAGAGTGCAGTGGTACTATCTTGGCTCACTGCAACCTCTGCCTCCTGGCTTCAAGCGATTCTCCTGCCTCAGTCTCCCAAGTAGCTGGGACCTCAGGCATGTGCCACCATGCCCAGCTAATTTTTGTATTTTTAGTAGAGACAGGGTTTTACCATGTTGGCCAGGCTGGTCTCAATCTCTTGACTTCGTGATCCTCCCTCCTCGGCCTCCTGAAGTGCTGGGATTACAAGCATGAGCCACCAGCCTGGCTGCATATATTTTTCCAGTCAGCTGAATTCTAAGACTCAGCTCAATGCCTAAATTCTATGATAATTATAAGATTTATAATAGCAACCATCACACGAATCGGATAACATCACTCCCATAATTAAACCCTCCCATGAAGTCCCACTGACGTGGAATAAACTCCAGAATGCGCGTTGTAACCAAGGCCCAACAGAATCAAGCCTTTCCTCCTGCTTCCCAGTACATGCCAACCATCATATCAATTTTCTTTATGTTTCTCTAGCATACAAAGCTCACCTCCACCTCAGGGGCCTTGCACTTGCATTTCTTCTGTGCCTGAAATACTCCTCCCAAACTTCTATCTAGTCTTACTTCTTAATGAGGTCTCAGCTCAATTGTTACCTCCTCAGGGAAGTGCTGCATGACCACCTCAGCCAAAGTAGTAACTCTCACTCTCTCACGCAACTCCATTTTTGTTTCCTGCATGGTAGTAACCACTCTGTGAAATTATCCAGCTTATTTATTTGTTTGCTTGTACATATCTGCCTGACACACAGAACCCTTTAACTTTGCAAAACAACAGACATTGTCTATCCTGTTTCTCCTTCATCTGCAGCATCCAAAATGATGCTTGGCATATATTGGCTCTCTATAAACATTTCTGGACCAAATGCTGTAGAATGAACTTCTTTTACTTCTATGTTGATGACTCTCCATCACAAAGATATTTGCATCTCAGTGAGGAGAGAATACGAGAATGACTAGCAAGAAAAGATGGACAATTCTCTCAAACACCGGCAGTGTTAGACTGGGCGCAGTGGCTCACACCTGTAAACTCAGCACTTTGGGAGGCCAAGGCAGGTGGATCAATCAGGAGGTCAGGAGCTCGAGACCAGCCTGGCCAACATGGTGAAACCCCGTCTCTATAAAAACACAAAAATTAGCTGGGTGTGTTGGCATGCACCTGTAATCCCAGCTACTCAAGAGGCTGAGGCAGGAGAATTGTTTGAACCCGGGAGGCGGAGGTTGCCGTGAAACAAGATTGCACCATTGCACTCCACCCTAGGCAACAGGGCAAGACTCCATCTCAAAAAACAAACAAACAAAAAAAAATTGACATGTTATTTACATTGGCTAGGCAAAATTCAGAAGGCCCGGTGGAAATCTGGTTAAGCCCTAAAAGTAAGCTTGTAATTCTAACCTAGCAGCCTCCACATTTTAGTCTGTCTTACTCAGCACAGACTGCTATAACAAATCATCAACTGGGTGGCTTAAACAACAGAACTTTATTTCTCACAGGTCTGAAAGATGGAAGTCTAATGTCAATGATAAAATTTGTATATTTTAACCCCCTAAATCTCATGTTGAAATGTAATCCGTGTTGTTGGGACCTCCAACACGATGGGAAATGACTGCCTCTTGGGGGTGGAATTCTCATGGATAGTTTAGCACTGTCCTCTTGGAGCTGCCCTCACAAGATCTGGTCGTTTGAAAGCGTGTGGCACCTCCTCCCACTTATTTTCTTGCTCCCACTCTTGCCGTGTGATACATTGGCTCCCCCTTGGCTTCCTGAGGCCTCACAGGAAGCCAAGCAGATACTCAGAGCCATGCTTCCTGTACAGCCTGCAGAACCAAAACCAAGTAAACCCCTTTCCTTTATCATTTACACAACCTCAAATATATATTCTTTATAGCAATACATATAGCATTGAGAATGGCCTGATACCATCAGGGGGCAGCATGGCTGATGTGTAGTGAGGGCTCTTTCCCTGAGTTGCAGGTGGCCGCCTTCTTGCTTTGTCATCACATGGCCTTTCCATTGAGCACATGCATGAACAGAGAGCATACGAGCAAGCTCTCCAGCGTCTCTTACTGTAAACACACTGATCTCATCATTGGGGGCTCTACCCTCATAAGCTCATCTAGCCCCAACTACCCCTTGAAAACCCCACCTCCAAACATTCTCAAATTGGTAGTGGGAGTGGCAGTGTATAAATTTTGAGGGGGATACAATTTAGTCCACAGCATAGTCCAAATGTGAAATTTTTTCCCCCAGCTACTAATGTTTAGTGAGAATATGGCATGTTCTCACAACATGTGCATATGTGTGTGGACTCTTTCCTTGGGAGGCCAAGGACTTGGTTTCATTCACCCTTGTAACCAAGAGTATACAACAGTGACTGGCTCATAATTGGCACTCAATATTGCCATTGAGTTAGTTGTGATCAGAGCTCTGGGTGTTCCTACACGGGGAGGGTTCTTTAGAACAGTACAAATATTTGTAGACCGACCAGCTGGGGAGCCAAAGCTCTTTTTGATGAGGTGTCATGACCATGAGGTAGCAGGAAGTGGCCAGGTGATCCAGAGTTCAGTCTCAGTATGACCTATGACCACCCGAGTGACCTCAGGCAAAACTGTTTGATCTCTGGGCCTCAGATTCTTCCTTATATAAAACAAATGATTTGGTCAGTTCAGAAGTGCTATATTGATTCTTTTTTTTTTTTGAGACAGAGTTTCACTCTTGTTGCCCAGGCTGGAGTGCAATGGCGCGATCTCAGCTCACTGCAAACTCCGCCTCCCAGGTTCAAGCAATTCTCTTGCCTCAGCCTCCCAAGTAACTGGGATTACAGGCATGCACCACCACACCCGGCTAATTTTGTATTTTGAGTGGAGACGGGGTTTCTCCTGTTGGTCAGGCTGGTCTCGAACTCCAGCCTCAGGTGATTAGCCCTCTTCTGCCTCCCAAAGTGCTGGGATTACAAGTGTGAGCCACCACACCCAGCCACTATACTGATTGTAATCCATCCTATGGAGGAGGCCCCAAAACATTATCCTTAACGCTTTTAATCACAAATTTAAGGATAAATGAGATTTTATCTCACTCTGGGTGACTTTTAAGGACTTGAAAACCTATTTCTTTTTGTGCTTAGAGCTGCAGTAAATCTGAAGGCAAGGTTAGGGGGTGCTCCTGGCTGTGGCTGTTACAATCACCCTGGTTTATTTGGGGGAGAATCTAGGGTATTTGTCATCTGTCTTTCCCTGGTGCCAGACAGACAGCAGTGAGTACAAGATGCCTCTGACACAGCAATGTGCTAATAGTTGCACTTCCTGGCACACCTCCAGCCCCCAAGATGGAGTGGCCTGACATCCACACCAGCAGAGAATCAGAGAAAGATGAGACACTCTGATGCTTGGGAAAGTCATGAACTATTGTTACATAGATAAGTAACACAAAGTGACCCATAAGAGACACAGTTGGGACCCAAGTAGACACTTGTAATTGGAGAGTCTACCCTACCCATGATTTTCAATATCAGCCAATAGCTGATAGATACCAATGTTAATTTCTTTGTCATGAAATCTTGATACAATATGGTAAGACTTTCCAATCAGCAGTTGGCAGCATCCTCAGGATATTGTTGATGCTATTTGACATCAAGGGTCCATGCTTTCACTGTTATCTTATTCAAGCTAGAGCAGATATCTGAAAACTTTCTTTGTGCATCAAAGCATCTGCATAGCTCAGATAAGGAATGCACAGCTCATGTGTTCTTTCTTATCTCTCCAGCTGTTTGGGAGAGATTCCAAAGCTCAACACCCCACTGCCTTGTGTAACCAAGTCAAGACCCCTGTTAGAAAAGCAGCTCAAGGAAGCTATCCTGGGTCATCCACAGTATCTTAGCTTATTTAATTCAGCAAGCCCATTCAACATTTCTGATTATATTGAGTGAATTCAAATTCTCAGTAATCAGCTCCAGGAAGACCCTCCTGGCTCCCATCTCTTTTCCTGGCCTGGCTTAAGTCCCTTCTGAGCTCTCATAGAATCCCTTGCCTATCTATATTATTGCTTTTTTCTGGGTCTGTGCCAGATTGTACTGTATTAATTCCTTTGGGGCTGGAGCTATATCTTATTTTTTTTATTGTTTTTAAATTAAAAAATAGTACATCCTCACAATAGAAAAAAAAATTCAAACAATATAGACCTATATAAACAAAAAAGTAAAAGTCCCTTTTCTGTCTCCTCCAATTTGCAATCTCCCTCTTCTCCCCAGAGAAGACCACTATTAACAATGAGTTGCATACCCTTCCAGAACTTTCCATTTGCAAGCCTAATAGTGCTAATAAAAGTGCTAACAGTTATTGAGTGTTCACTAAGAGTCAAGTGCTATGCTAAGCATTTTTATGCGTGTTCCCAATTAATTCACAAATCAAGCCTATAAAGTCGGTGCTATTTTTTATTCCCATTTTACCAGGTGCCTGTTACTAAATGGTAAAACCAGAATCTGAACCTGGGCAGGCTGAATTCGGAGCTCATGCTCTTGAACTTGTATCGTTTTCTCACTTGTTTCTGGACCTTGCAATATCATAGACACTTCCCCATAGTGACCTAAAAATTGTTTCTTCCTTTTCAAAAAGATATTCTACAAAAAGGTATTTGGTATTCTACAAAATGAATGTATTCTGTTCATTTAGCCATTCTCCCTCTGAACAACTTTTAGGATTCTGTAGTTTTTCATTTCCTTATTTCACACCGAATCTAAGATTCCATTGATTGTAAAACGCATCCAATTTCAGACATTAAAATATGTGGGGGTGTGGGGGGTGACAGGTGCGTCTTAAAACATATTTTTGCATGTAAATATTTTGTAAATAATGCTTGTAAATAATTTTCCTGTGTGTATTTCTGCAGAAGTTTCCTAGGAATAAAATTGTGTGTCAAAATGAAGGTGCATTTTTTATTTTGATGCATACTGCCAAATTCCCTCCAGGAAACTTTACCTTAATCATCCTGTGTTCCTCATTTCCTTAGCACAATGTCTGGTACTTTTCAGGTGATAAATAAATGTTCAGTGGGTGAAATGCATGACCTGACCCAGCAAATGCAATGTATGTTGAGATAGTCACACACGCAAAAAAGCATAAAATATGACAATGACTGACAATGAAAAGATGAGAATATTTTACCACCGTATTTGTATGCACTTCTTGTTGAAGCACTGGTTAGGGTAAACAACAAACGCTAATGCATCTTACGCAGAAGGATGTTTTCGAAGTGATTACCAGGTATCTTGCAAAATTATGTAACCAAAGATTAAACACTCAATTTAATAAGAATACACTAATAACGCCAGCATTTTACAACCCCCAACCTACTAGATATAAGAGATTTCCAGAGATCTTATGGTCTGCCATTTTCTCTTTACTTGCAAAAACATGCCTGCACCCCTGACCCTAATCTCCAGAAATCAAGATTCTGCAGTGGGAGCTGCATTTAACAAGCGCTCCAGGTTAACCTAATGAACTGTAAAGCGTGACAGCGCGTGCATTAAAAGGGCTTTAAGAAGAGGAGTTTCTGAATTAGATTTGCGTTTTAGAAAGATCCCTCTGGCTGTAGAGTGTAGAATCAACTAGAAGTAGGCAAAGATAGTTAATGGCATTTTCAGCCCCGCGTGTGAACGGCCTAGATGGCCGTAGCGCTGGGCCGCCCCCTGCCGGCCCTCAGCAGCCTCGTTGTGAGCCGGGCATAGGCGGGCGGCTGCCGATTGCGACTGCGCGCTCCGAGGTCTGCAAAGCCAGCGCAGGGGCACCTGCAACCACACCGCTCAAGACCGGAAGCGGAAATGGAATCGAGATAGCGTCGCACGATTAGTCGGCCGCAGCCACCTCCACGCCCTAGGCCGGGCCGATTCACTGAGTCGCCGGAAGCGGAAGTCGCTGAGGGGTGGTGGGGCGGTTGAGAAAGTGTCGGTTTATCTTCGCGTTCCTTGGGTTCTCGCCGCGGCTTGCCTGGGCAAGTAAAGCGCGATTGTGACAGTTCTGCAGTCCCGCTGACTCGGCTGAAACCAGCTCCCGGCCCGAACCCTCGCCCGAGGGGGTGTTCCGATTCCTCCCGCGGACTCCTTGGGACCCGCGGTTCCGGGAGTCCCTTGCCCAGGGTCCCTTTCTTGCAGTGAGGCTCCGTCCGGCTTCCCCGTGTCCCCGCAGACCCCCATCATGGGCAACACGAGCAGTGAACGCGCCGCGCTGGAGCGGCATGGTGGCCATAAGACGCCCCGGAGGGACAGCTCGGGGGGCACCAAGGACGGGGACAGGCCCAAGATCCTGATGGACAGCCCCGAGGATGCCGACCTCTTCCACTCCGAGGAAATCAAGGTGTGAGGGGTGTGGGAGAATCCGATTCCCGTTGACTGATGTTGAGGAGAGGAACCCTCCACTAGATTCCTGCCACATTCTTTCGAAAACCATCAGAACGAGGAGGGAGGTGGTACCTTACCCGATGCACTTAAAAGCCGGATGGTCCTGTAAGAGCCCTCTTAGCAGTCCAGGAACCCGTGTCTAATTAGCAATATGAGAAAGTCATCCCGAGGGAGGAGACACGCACTTCGTTTAACATCATTAAGGAGAAGCAGCTCTGGGACAGAGTTTCGATTCTTAATTAATTCAGAGAGTCGAGCTAACAGCATTTGAGTCCCAGCCTCTGCCGTTCTCTTAGGTGTAATTAATTTCGCCGATTTGAGACAAATTCCCTCACCTTTACACAGACTGGAACTTCTGTAAAAGTTAGAGAGTTTATTATCCATGTTGGAGGCGAACCAGGTACATGCACAAGCTGAAAGCGTGGAACGGCTGACGGCAGTTGCCAGAGGTGTTTAGTTCTGTCAACACTTTTGATTCACCCTACTTACTTTTTTTAAAGACGGGTGTCTCACTATGTTCTCCAGGCTGGTCTCGAATTCCTGGGTTCAAGCAATGCTCATGCCTCGGCCTCCCGAAGTGCTGGGATTATAGGCGTCAGCTACAGTGATGGCCGGTTCAGGCTTTTTTTTTTTTTTTTTTTTTTTTTTTTTTTACTGGTTTCTTTTCTTTTTTTGAGACGGATCTCGTTCTGTTGCCCAGGCTGGAGAGCAGTGGCACAATCTCGGTTCACTGCAACCTTCGTCTCCCACGCTCAAGCCATCCTCCTGCCTCAGCCTCCCGAGTAGCTGGGACTACAGGCGTGCGCCACCATGCCGGGCTAATTTTTTGTATTTTGGGTAGAGTTGGGGTTTCACCATGTTGCCCAGGCTGGTCGCGAACTCCTGACCTCAAGCGATCCGCCCGCCTGGGCCTCCCAGAGTGACGGGATTACAGGCATGAGCCACTGCAGCCTCACCCGTCTTTTTTTTTTTTTTTTTTTTTTTTTTTTTTTTTTTTTTTTTTTTTTTAAAGCGGACATAGAAAAGTCATTCGACTTCTAGAGGTCAGGGGGTAGTGAGGGTCTATCTAAAGGAGGCAGTCAGCAGCTACTGAACTTCCCTCTGATGTTGTTTAAATATGATTTAATCGCTTTTAAGCCATGCCAACATTTTTCTTCCTGGTGCAGCCTGTTTTAATTCATTGAAAACTCAGGTGACTTTTGACTCCTGCTTCAACCACACTCCTGTTAACCACCTTCATAGGGTGGGTATTTCCAGCTGCAGGGCCCAATCCAAGGACACTTAGTGATTCTTGCAGCTGGTATTTATGTTTTATGTCTGAACTACTTGTTTCAAGGAACAAAGTAGGTTTAGGAAAGATAAAGCTGCCCTCTGCCCGACATACCCTGTTAGTATCCAATTTCATGTTAATCATCATCCATTTAATTGCCTGGCAACTCATTCCACCTGTGTTTGTCCTCATGTAGCGTGAGGTGATCACATCTCACACCTTTTGGATTTTAGTTTTGAGCCTCCTGCAAAGGACCTGCTTTTATGTGGCCCTACAACATGTGGTTTGAACTTGCTTTCTGAATTTGTTGCATTCTTGAAGAGCTGTGTGCAAAGTGACGTTCGAATCATGTTTCTCCAATGACTTGACGTTCTTTACCCAGGAAGTAATTTTGGTCCCTGGTCCCAAGAAGTCTCTTTAAGACACCAAAAGAGTCAAAACTATTTTCTTCAAGAAGTATTTGTTCTGTTACTATTCCAAAACTCCTATAGGAAATGTTGAGCACACACATAATCTATGGGGAATGATTTCAAGCGGTGCCCATTCTCATTTCATTAGAGGTTACTGAAATCATGTAGCCCTGGGTTGAATGCCCCAGTTACCAAAAAAGTCATGAATTCTTTTAACTACACCAGTGCACTTGTTTTGGGTATAATGAGTTATCGTTAGTGTGAAGTGATTCCAGTCTGTTATTCTTTAATAATGTAGATCTTATTAGAATTCAAACAATGCAGGCATCATTTGGATAAGCTGAGGTCAGTATTTGAAATGAAGGTGCTAGAAACCTGCTTAATTCCCTAAAGAGTCTTTTCCAGCCTGAACCTCCTGCTCTTTTAAGTCTTTGTCTTCTGACTAGGAAAAAAATCTAAAAGGTGCATGACTACATATATATCACCCAGATAGAATTGAGTGAGTTTATTTCTCACTTATTCTGGAATACCTCAGTTACACAGAGCCTACCACACTGGAGGCTATCGTTTATCCTAATGAGGGTTCAGTCTTTGTCTTGCCTTTTATTCCCCAGTGCCTAGACAGCACTTTGTGAGTAGTTTTTCCCTTCCTCAAAATCTGGATTTGCCCATTTTCAAGTTGACAGCTCTAGAATTGTTCCTCTTAAATTTTCATGTACAGTCATCCATCACTTAATGATGGGGACATGTTCTGAGGAATACATTATTAGGTGATTTTATCATTGTGTGAACATCATAGAGTGTACTTACACAAACCTAGACTACCCACCTAGTTTATCAGTTCGTTATCACACTGCTCTGTAGAAATACCGGAGACTGGCTAATTTATAAAGAAAAGAGGTTTAATAGACTCAGTTCCACCTGGCTGGGGAAGCCATGGGAAACTTAGAATCACGGTGAAAGGCACCTCTTCACAGGGCAGCAGAAGAGAGAATAAGAGGAAACAGGGTAAATGCCAGATGCTTATAAAACCATCAGATCTTATGAGACTCACTGTCGGAGAACAGTATGGGGGAAACTGCCCCCGTAATCAGTTACCTCTACCTGGTCCTGCCCTTGATACATGGGGATTATGGGGATTACAGTTCAAGGTGAGATTTGGATGGGGGGGACACAGACCCAAACCACGTCACCCAGTCTAGATAGTGTAACCTATTGCTCCTGGGCTATAAACCTGTACAGCATGTTATTCTACTGAATACTGTAGACACTTATTCCACAAGTATATTTAAGGATTTGTGTATTTAAATATATCTAAACATAGAAAAGATCCAATAATATGGTATAATCTTATGGGACTACCATATCCGCAGTAAATCGTGGACTGAGGCATCGTGCACATGACTACTTCAAATCTTGCTTAATTCAGGGAGGAATATGACATTTATGAAGCTACTCTTGGATTTGTGGTATCACAAGTGGGTTTTATAGTTTCTGCTAGAATTTTGATGTCAACTTCTTTAAAGACAACAGTAGCTAATAATTAGTAAGCACTCACTGTGTCAGACACTATGCAGAGCATTTACATGGACTGTCACAGTCTTCACCACAACCTTAAAAAATATATTTTGCAGGCAGTGAAACTGAGACACCACTAGTAAGTTTCCAATCCTGACTATGAACATAGATAGTAACAGCTGCCTCTTTAAAATGAATTGTCAGTGTTGTCTGTTGTAGGGAGCTCGCTTCTGGCTTCTTGCTCTGAATAAACTGCTCTGTTTCTAGGCACCAGAGAAGGAGGAATTCCTGGCCTGGCAGCACGATCTGGAAGTGAATGATAAAGCTCCCGCCCAGGCTCGGCCAACTGTGTTTCGATGGACGGGGGGTGGAAAGGAAGTTTACTTATCTGGATCCTTCAACAACTGGAGTAAACTTCCCCTCACGAGAAGGTAATTGCCTGGGGAGTGCTCACTATCTAGACGCTCTTCTAAAACGTCTGAGTGAAAAGAAAATGGGTGCCTGGTGGAAAAATACTTTTGCTTAATAAGTCTTAGGTTCTAATCGCAAACCTTAGTGGTCTCTAGTTTAAAGTACACCTTTCTTGGAGGAAAGCAACATCTGTGCATGGAGAATATTTCTATGTCACAGACATCTTTCACTTCAGATACTCGGCTATCTGTTCAGTCAGAACTTTTCCACAGAAACACAAAAATCTATTCTTAATGCAGAAAGGGAGCACTGGGCTGAGAATCTGAGAGACCCACGTTGGCCAGGCTGTCAGTCGCCTGAGTGTCCCTTTCTGTAAAGAGGGAATTTTGGACCAGATGATCTGATGTTTCTTCTAACTTTGACTCTGCATAATACTTTGTTTGAAAAGTTGGCCGGGCACGGTGGCACACACCTGTAATCCTAGCAGTTTGGGAGGCTGAGGTGGGCGGATCACCTGAGGTCAGGAGTTCAAGATGAGCCTGGCCAATATGGTGAAACCCTGCCCCTACTAAAAATACAAAAAAAAAAATTAGCCGGGCATAGTGGCACATACCTGTAATCCCAGCTACTCAGGAGGCTGAGGCAGGAGAATTGCTTGAACCTGGGTGGCAGAGGTTTGCAGTGAGCCAAGATCATGCCATTGCACTCCTGCCTGGCCAACAGAGCAAGACTCCATCTCAAAAAAAAAAAAAGTACACGTTGGCTGGGCATGGTGGCTCGTGCCTATAATCCCAGCACTTTTGGAGGCTGAGGCAAGAGGATTGCTTGAGGCTAGGAGTTTAAGACCAGCCTGGGCAACATAGTGAGACCCCTATCTCTACAAAACAAAATCAAAAGGTGGCTGGGCATGGTGGTGCACACCTGTAGTCCCAGCTACTCAGGAGGCTGCGTGGGAGGATTGTTTGAGCCTGAGAGGTCAATGCTGTAATGAGCTGTGGTTGCACCACTGCACTCCAGCCTGGGCAGCAGAGCAAGACTTTGTCTCCAAAAAGAGAAGAAAAATACATACTATGTAGTCACCTTTAGCAAGGATTATAGTAAGACATTTTATCAGGAACCCCAGCATGGACTTCTGTCTTAAATTGTCAGTGAGAGAACACCTTTAGTGAGTATTCTTGATAAAATGAGGGAGGAATTGTGCCAGGCCTCACTGTTGTCAGGGGCTGCCTGCTTTCCAGCGGTTCCATTGGAGGAGGAGGAAACCACTCAGCACAGCATTCACAGGTCAGTTCAAGTCAAGGGAACAAAACAACCTAGTGAAAGGGTTTTTCTTCTTTTTTTTTAGTGGTTAGGCAACTTTCTTTAGAGAACATTTGAGCTTCCTGTTCAGTTGATCCCTTCTCCTGCCCAAAGCAAAGTGACAGGGTAAAGCTAGGCAGCTCGCTATTTGTCTTCTGGTATTATCCTCCCTGGCATCCAGGAGCCTTGCAAACTTGAAAGCACAAATGCTTGTTTGTTGACCTTTTAAGGTTAGGGATGTGGTTTCCTGGTATTTGAGCGAGGTGAGTTTTCAGGAAAGTGTGTCACACTGCTGCTTCCTTATAGCCTTTCCAGATTGAGATCGCTATGCTGAATTGTCTAAATGGACTAAAAATGTTTGTTCTCCTGCAGGAACTCTTGGTTTTATGTGAAAATGTTTTGTTTTATTCCTCGCAGCCACAATAACTTTGTAGCCATCCTGGATCTGCCGGAAGGAGAGCATCAGTACAAGTTCTTTGTGGATGGTCAGTGGACCCACGACCCTTCCGAGGTACTCTTCTTCCCACCTCCGGTCCTCTGGGTGCCCACACAATACAAATAAAATACCTTCCCGGGAGATTGCTGCCAGGTCCCTTTGCCTTGCTAGTAAAAGTCCTCGTGTGTGGCAGAGCTGGATAGCAACACTAACTGTCAGACAGTTGGCATACTTGACCAAGATGAGCAGGGCGGCTAGCCAGGAGATGAGGCCTTCCAGCCAGGAATTCCAAGTCCTCTGAAGAATCACTCCGCAGACCTTCCACGTTATGATTTCTGCCTGTCTGTCTCTTCCCAGCCCATAGTAACCAGCCAGCTTGGCACAGTTAACAACATCATTCAAGTGAAGAAAACTGACTTTGAAGTATTTGATGCTTTAATGGTGGATTCCCAAAAGTGCTCCGATGTGTCTGGTATGAACACAGTTATTTTATACACATGTGTGCAGGTGGGGGCTGTACAGGCTAGAAATACTCTTGTTTCTCTTGCCTCTCTTGATCTGAAGCTGCCCAATCAGATAGGCAATTATAGCCCCCCTTAAAAGCCACAGAGCTTAATTCCTAACTGTCAAGTTGTTGAAATTTAGCCCCAAGGGAGCTGGAAGTGATTTCCTTGGTCATCTCAGGTATTCAATAGGTCACAATAGGCCTTGGCAGACCTGACTTGTTTCCAAACAGCAGAAATGGAACCGTAGCTTGATCTCATGCTGGGGTAGGGCTGAAGAGGCTCTGGAGGGTCAGACTGAGTTAGTGACAGCCCAGCACTGGAGAAGCCTGTGTCTCATCCCACTCATGGTACCTGAAGAATTTCAGCCTGACAGATGATAAATGGATACCTCAGGGACCTCAGCGGTCATTTGTGTGGTATATTAGCACCTTGTCAGAATCCCTCCAGGGGAGGAGGAGGCTCCCCACAGGAAAGGGCCTCCACAGCACAGCTTTCCTTGATGGGAACCTATTTAGTACAGAAATACAGACCCAGTAAAACTTCCCCATCTTCTAAGAGCCTTTCAGGCATCAAGGTTTCAGTCAATTCTTTCCATCCAAACCCCACAGGAAAAAACTCCTGGAACATGATTCGTACAATTCAAGGGGAGGCGGGTTGCAGTCTGAAGTGTTGGTGCCAACCACACTTCCCCTTCTTGGAGGCAGGGGTTTAGCAATTCCTGGACCCTGACGGAGGCAGTGGAAAGATGCCCCAGGAAAGTATCTGGCACACTAAGAAAACAGATTCCGTTCAGTTTATAGGACAGTTCTTCATCGTTGTCTAGTTGAGCCTGGAAGTTCTCCCACCAGGATTTCTTGTTACCAGTTCAGAAGTCACAGTGGTAAAATCACGATGGGCTCACTGTGGTTGACAGTTCGTTGAGCAGGACTTGGAATCCAAAATCAGTGTGCTTTTGTCTGGATAATTAATCTTTTAGAGATATCTATCTTTTTTTGCAAATAGTTGGGAATCAGGGAATGGAGGAAGTGCACCCAAATATCCTCCAAAATATGTAACTTATTGATTGATGTAATTTTAGGACACTTACAAGCTTTTCAGTCAAGTTTCCACCTAGGAAAAGAAAACGGACCCCTCACTGATAAGAAGCTAATTCCACATTCTCTACAGACTTCTCCTATTTAGACACTTCCTCAAAATGTTATTTACTTTATGGCTCAGTTTTCTGCACTTAATGCTTTTCTCAATTTCTTGCTGTAATATGGTTGGGTCACATGAAAGGTGCTTGTCCCTAAAAAATGACATTGAGGGAATTGGCAGAGCCGGGGCATAGCAGATCTTCTCTGGACCAGCCCCAGGATCTGGCCACCAGAACCATCCCACGTGTTCTTTGGAGGATGGCTTGGTACC
Source organism: Sapajus apella (assembly GCF_009761245.1). Classification (NCBI taxonomy): domain Eukaryota; kingdom Metazoa; phylum Chordata; class Mammalia; order Primates; family Cebidae; genus Sapajus; species Sapajus apella. The sequence goes on from NW_022436942.1 coordinate 77,913,389, forward strand.
TTCTGGCTAGCCAAATGTCACTATGCAGCTGTTGTAGCATTATGAAATACTGCTCTTGTAGAAGCTTCTCAGTGTATCTGATATTCAAGCAGGAGTTTGGAAGGAACTTGAGTGTGATGGAGTTAAAGAGCTTTTAGAAATTGGGCTTTCAATTTTTCTTCCCTCCATTTTGAAATGTGCCTCATTTAGCCTGTTTTCTCCATTGCCTTGTCTAAACAGACTGCCTTATCTTCTTTTGTATTGTGGCTGGCGCTGCCCGTAACCTGGACTTAGCCACTTAATCCTCACTTAGCCTCCAGCTTCTTTGTGGTCTTTGCCAGCCCAGCCTGAAGCCAGAAGGAAGCATTATTCTGCCATGGCATGTGGAGTTAAGTTATTGAGAACAGCCTCCTTATGATCTGACCCAGACTTACTGTCTGGGCCACAGCCTCCATCTTCCCCCAGGGCATCTGAATTGACGACTGGGTTTTATGCCAGTCACCCAGATTCCAAAAGCGTTTCTCCTCTCCACTGTTCTGCACTCTTGGAACCTGTGTATCCTTCAAGGGAATGTAAATCTGCATTGAGGGAACAAGAGACAAGGAAAACTAGACGATGGCAACATAAATAAGGCTGCTTCCAGAATGCCTGATTTTCAAAGTAGATGTCCTGTTCCTATCTCCCAACAGAGCTGTCCAGTTCCCCCCCAGGACCCTACCATCAGGAGCCCTACGTCTGCAAACCTGAAGAGCGCTTTCGGGCACCGCCCATTCTCCCCCCACATCTCCTCCAGGTCATCCTGAACAAGGACACGGGGATTTCTGTAAGTACACAGGCATCTGCTTGGACTGTCCTTCATGGGTCATGTTCAGTTGCTCCCTTTCCTGTGTCCACCTCTTGCAAAGCAGCTGGTGAGCAAAGCTCAGTGTCGCCCACTAGTGGGAACCATCCCGTTCACCTCTGCCATGGGGATGGGCTGCCAGTGAGAGGTTCCGAGTGTGGATGCTGCTCAGTGTCTCACAAAGCCTTCTGCACTTGCTTCCTTGTCTTTCACTCCTGCCTCAGCCTGAGCACTGTTCCGTTTACATTTCATGACAAAATGTGTCACCATCCCTTCTTAGTAAGCTACATGTTGGAACTCAGGCTCTGGCCCTCACATTTTAGAATCTAGTTTTAATCATTAAATTGCTTTTAGAAACATGAGTACTCCTGGATCAAAATTTGGGATATGTAAGTAACACACGTTTCTTCTCCGGGAAATTATTGCATGCAAAAAAGAGGAGTGTGTCCTCCTGGATCCTGAAGAACAACCGATATTCTGTTGTGATTCTGTTTTCTGTTCCATCTAACCTGGATTGACCGCCCAGTCCACCTAGCTCTGGAATGGATGGCATAGCCATAATTCTTGGGAATCCAGGAATTCAACTTGGTCCAAGTACCTCTTAAGAGGCACTATTTATGAGGTGCTTAAAGTGGCCATGCTGCTCCTGAACCCCCCACCCTGAAGTGGAGGGCATGTGTGCTGAGACGAGGAATGAACGTGTCCACAGGCAGGCGTCCCTACAGCGGTCGCTGCTGGGCTGCTGGGACAGGGTCTCCGTGTTGTTACCCTGCCCCAACAGGACTTGCTTTTCCCAGGTCACCACCTGTGCTGGGAGTCCCCCTGCAGCTGGGTGGGCCATCCTGGTATAGGCCCAGAAGAAGCCAGTGGTAAGGACCGACCAGCACCCCTCAGCTGGCAGGGCCCACTGTATTTCCAGCACTGAGTTGGCAACAGTCTGACATAGGCCACAGATGAAGAGTTTCAAGGACTCGTAGCTTCAGCCTTAGAACCACTTAGTCGACACGCTTCCCTTAGCTCTAACTTTACAAAAGTTGGTGGGTTAGATGACTTTCAGTGCCCTCCCAAGCTAGTAAGGCTTTGTTTTTTCTAGAAAAGGGAGGCATCACTAGCCATCTTCTCTGATGGAGACTGCTGCTGGGAGTAGACCAGCTGAGTGTGGCCCAGGGCGCGGGGAATATGAGAATGTCAGGACCCCTCTGTCCAAGGTAGCACGAAGCTCTAACGTAAACTCTGGTCACAGTTGTAATTTCTAAATGATTGACATTTATTTTGCCCCAAACTAGCCTTAAATGTTTTTCATGTATTCTTATTTAAGCCTCACAACAACCATGTGAAGTAGGTGCTATTACCCCCATTTTAGGGGTGGGGAAACTGAGGCACAGAGAAGTGGGGAGAACACTTAAAATCTTCTCTTAGAGATTTTCAAGAATACAATACATTGTTGTGAATACTAGTCACCGTGTTGTACAGTCGATCTCTTGAACTTATTCCTCCTGTCTAACCGAAATCTCCCCACCCCTCCACTCCTAGCCCCTGGTAACCCCCACTCCGCTCTCTACTTCTGTGAGTTGGATTTTTTGGATTCCACATAAGTGCCATCATATGGGATTTGTCTTTCAGTGCCTAGCTTATTTCATTTATGTCCTCCCGGTTTGTACATGCTGTCACAAACGACAGGATCCCTTGTTTAAGGCTCAGTCATATTCACTGTGTATCTGCACCTCATTTTCTTTGTCCATTCATCCATTGCTGGACACTTACGTTGGTTCCACATCTTGGCTGTTATGAATAGAGCTGCAATGAACGTGGGAGTACAGTTACCTCTGACAGGCCGATTTCATCTCCTTTGAGTATATACCCTGGAGTGGGATTGCTAAATGATGTGGCAATTTTAGGTAATTTTTGAGGAAACTTTATACCATTTTCCATAATGGTTGTACTAATTTACATGCCCATCAGCAGTGCACTAAAAACAGCTTTGGAGTGTTCTCACCACAAAAAAGTGGTAAGCATGTTATGCGTATGTTAATGAGCTTGATTGAGCCATTCCACGATGTATGCATATTTCAGAACAATATATTGTACATGGTAAATATACATAATTGTATCTGTCAATCTTTGAAATTAATTAATTTTTTAAAAAGGCCTCCCAGGCTCACACAGGAACTGGCTGAGCCAGCATTCACATCAGACTGGTTGGTGCCAGATCCTTGTAGTTGGGGCTCTCAGCAGCCACCCTGAACGGCCTCCCAGCAGGATTTTGCTGAGTATTTGTTGACACAGTGATTTGCCCAGCTTCTGGGGTCCTAAGCTGTTCTACATTTTTCCATTTGAATCGCATTTATAAAAGTTGGGGGTGTACAATGGCAAAAAAAAATCCTGATTTATGGCTTTTCTTAAAACAGGAAGGTGTGGCCGGCAGCTCTGAGTGCCAGCCCTGTGGGAGCTTTTCCAGAGTAGTGGAGTCTTGTCCAGGTATCTGTTGTCATTCTTCAGGTTCATTGTCTGAGTCTTACAGATTCAAGTTTAGAATCTGTTGCTCAGGAGCGTTTAGTACAGATGGTCTCTTCTTGTGTTCTCTGAAAGTACTTTTCAACAGACAGCTGCTTTCTTCCTGCCCCTCCCTCTCATAAGAGGACAGAGCTGTGGCCCACACTTTAAAGAGGCTAGGGTAAATGCCTGGCCGGAGACACACACGGATGCCTCCAGCAGGTATACAGGGAGCTCCCTTCAGGTCAGAAGGCACGACCGTCATCTCCTTGAATAAGCCCTTGTGCTGCCTGACTTGGGAAGAGAGGTCGGCCTGTGAGAGCCGTCTCCTGTCCTTTGATAGCTGGTGCTGTGAAATAAAGGGGAGAATCTTGGTTTCCAAATCCAGATGCTCACCACTGCTTTGTTCCCTCACAGTGTGATCCAGCTTTGCTCCCTGAGCCCAATCACGTCATGCTGAACCACCTGTATGCGCTATCCATCAAGGTAATGGCATTGTCTGTCCCATTACAGCTGTGTTGCCCAGTGTGTGCTCTTAGGACTCCCAGCAGTGAAATAACCTGGGGGTACTGACTTAAAGGGCAGCTTCCAGGGTCTGACACAGGCCCTCAGGCTCAGGTTCTGAAGATGGCCCTGGAATTTGTGGTTTTATGAAGCCCCTAATGATTCTCATGTACTCTGAGGCCTGAGCCCTTGACTTAGTCCGGCCTTTGCTCATTTCCACCTTGTTCCTTAGGATGGAGTAATGGTGCTCAGCGCAACTCACCGGTACAAGAAGAAGTACGTCACCACCTTGTTATACAAGCCCATATGAAGAGTTGGGGGCCGATGGTGGCCCAGGAGACAGTGTGCACCGCCAGGCTCCACGCGTGCATACTTTCCCAGAGGTGATGGACTGTACATTGTTCATTTCACATTCTTCAGAAGACATTTCGTACCTGCCCTGGTCCTGCTTGAAGGTTTGTCCAGGGAGAGCAGCCCCTGCAGCGCCTCGGTCTGGCGGTCCTCCTAGCACTCCCAAGGCTTGGAGCCTCGGGGACTCATCAAGGCCAAGAAAGGAGGGAGGGCGGCAGAGGATCTGCAGCCCTGGCCCCGCAGTGCATGAGGCTGGGTACAGTTCTAAACCCACATTCTCAATTCTTCTTAAGCCAAAAATGAACGCTAATTCCTATGCCAGTAAAAATCTGGGAGGCAGAGACTGAGGCCACACAGCATTTCCAATCATGTGTTTTTACGGTCAGCCACCTGTCCCTGCTGAGGCCTGGCTGTGGAACTAAGTATAGCGTTGGTCTTGCCTCTCCTTCAAAATCAGCAATAGATTGTCCCTCTCAGCTCCAGGGAGATGTCATTTCTATAGAAATTAGAAACTGTCTGATTTCTAGATGAAGTTTTAAAATTGTTTCTTACAGTCATGTGCACTAAGTACTCTTCGTAAGCAGAGGTGGCTGGCTATGCAGCCTTAAGGCAGTTTCGACTAGAAATCACAGGGACTCTGCTCAGCAATAATCTGTTCTCAGAACAGACTTTTCTACCCACCACTGGATTTTTCCATTCAGCTGGATGATCCTGAGGACTGACAGCCAGGAGGTTGTCCAGCTTTTTATTCCAGTCATAATAAGGTGACTGTGTTAAACCACACAGTGGTTAAATCACACAGTGTGATTTTACAAGGTCCTATACCACCTTGCTCAGGACCTCTGCCCCTAGTTAGCAGGCAAGGCTGTAGCAGTTGCTGCTGCTGACTCCGAAAGGAATGTAGAACTTGCAGCAGCCTTCTGAGTTTGGTCAGGAAGATGCCCTTTGGACCAAAGCAGACTTCTTTTCACACAGCTCAGTTTCCAGGGATCGCCACAGATGTGCCCACTAGCCCAGGTTCCTGTCAGTCATCAGAAGCTACCTTTATGATGCCCTTTATTCCTGGTGGGAGAGGGAGAAATGAGTTCCCTGGGTGCCAGTATTTATTTGGTATCCCTGAATTTGGGGCACCCTTTTTTTGTTGCTGTTTTCAAAACACTGAATTATTGTCACCTTGATGTACAATTTCAGTAAAGCTTTGTAAAGATAATTGGACATGTGCTTGGACAAGCTCTGATTTTATTCCATCCCTTGGAGAAGAGACTGGAACTCTTCCAGACTTCCATTTCAGTACCATTCTTGTGGCACTGAGTGGACAGGGCCACTCCAGCTGCCCAGGCCTGAGAACCATTCCTGTGACCCACCCATTCACATAGCATTTGGAAGCCCATGATGAAGGGATCTCTAAAACTCAGCCCCTCTGAACAGCCCGTCACAAAGGGAAGCTGAAGAGGGTAATAACAGAGGCTCCTGGCTTGGGCAAGTTGGTAGTGTCCCCAGGCTAGAGGGTTTGTTCCCTTTTGCTCCTAAACAAGCCCCAGAGGACAGCCTGGGATCGTGACCCTGGTGCATGAGATACCAGGACATTTGTGGAGTCAGAGCTGTTTTCACCCACTAAAAGAGGCTATGTCCCTCCTCCAAAAAAGGTGGAAGGTTATGAGTGTCTCTTTTAGCCTTTTCTTCTCAGGTATCAGGAAACAGTTTAAATAAATTGAGCAGAAAGAAAAGCATGCAGATGAGCTCCCCACTGGTGCAGAAAACTCAAGCTGAAAATGCAACGTAAAATAAGACTAGTTTACTGGAGCCAGTCAACCCAAGAATCCTCGAAGCCCTGGGGCCACAGGGGACTCCCAGGTGAGGTCACGGCTGAGACGGAGACACAAAACAGGATGTGGTCTGAGACAACACACCTGTGTGCATATTCAAAGGATTTCATTTTTAAAAAGCAATACAAAGTACATTACAGTTGGAAAGCCTGCCCCCCGACAAGTGAAAGACTCAGGGTTAATGGTGATTTTACAAAGGTGGAAAAGGAGACCTTGTTTTGGCCAAATCGCAGGGACAAAGTCACATGTCAAACTGTGTCCTATGACCAGGTAATCCTTTCTCCATTAGCATTTCCTTTATGGGTGAGAACTTACAAAGTTTAACTCAAATTGCTTTTCAGTGAAGATTTGTTTTTCCCTCTGGCAGCTGATTAACTTATAGAGCCAGATTAAAGCCTAAAAAATACCAGAATATAAATCCGTATTGCAGGGCTAGGGCCACAAACAGGAAGTCAAAAGCCCAGACAAGAAAATTGTGCCTGCACCTCAACTAGCTCAATTAGGAAATCTCCAAGATGCCTAGGCCGAGAGAAAAAACCTGGAACATCATGATACGATCTATGGCTGAGGTCAGAGGCTGAATGAACCATTCTAGGAAAGAACAAAATTTCATTTTAATTCAGTTCCTCCTGTATGAGCACAATTTCACTTTCAATGCACTTCCCTGATCCTCCTCTGCTATTTGGGTCACCTTCAAAATTCAAATGTCCCCAGTGTTACAGTATTAAGAGGTAGGCCCTTTAAGAAGAGATTAGGTCAGCCAGGCACAGTGGCTCACGCTTGTAATCCGAGCACTTTGGGAGGCTGAGGCGGGTGGATCGCAAGGTCAGGAGTTCAAGAGCAGCCTGGCCAACACAGTGAAACTCTGTCTCTACTAAAAATACAAAAATTAGCAGGCGTGGTGGCAGGCACCTGGAATCCCAGCTCCTTGGGAGGCTGAGGCAGGAGAATCGCTTGAACCTGGCAGGCAGAGGTTGTAGTGAGCTGAGATCATACCACTGCAATCCAGCCTGGGTGACAGAGCTACACTTTGTCTCAAAAAAAAAAAAAAAAAAAAAAAAAAAAAAAAGTCATGAGAGCTCCTCCCCTCATGAATGAAATTAAGGTTCATATAAAAAAGGCTTCAGGTAGCAATCAGCTCATGTGCCCTGGTACCTTCTGCCACGTGAGGACACAGCTTTCCTCCCTCCCAGAGGACCCAAGCACAAGGTGCCATCTTAGAAGCAGAGAGTAGCCCTCACTAGACAAGGAAACCTACCCATGCCTTAATCTTGGACTTCCCACTCTCCAGAACTGTGAGAAAATGAATTTCTGTTCTTTATAAATTACCCACTGTCAGGTATTTTGTTAAAGCAGCACTAAATGGACTAAGACATCCAGTGTTTACAAATGGTTTGAAAACTGAGGAAGACACAAGTCATGGACCACTCCTCAAATCATAAAGCTTCTAAGGAACCCTTCAGCACTTCTCTTAACTAGCAAATTAGTGGAGAAACAGAAACTAGAGCCTTCTGCGCCGGTATGCCAACTATAATTGTCTTCAGGAGAAAACACGGAAGTTGTAGATAAGTATACATTTCTTCTAAAACCCCAGTCACCCAACCAATTGAAAAAACATCGACAGGGTCGCTGTAGTGAGTCAGACATTTGGAGATCTCAAAAGCTGGAGCAGCAGCTGGAGCCCCGTCTCTGGGACCCCAGCCACTGGCTCTGGGAGGAGCCACTGGGCTCTGCCCTCAGGGTTGGCTCCCACAACATCATCATCTTTTTTGTCTTTCATACAACTAAACGACCTTTGCCCAGATGAGAATGCCAGCTCTTACTGCTACCTCTTCTCCCTTCTAGAGCGAATTCACCCATCCCACCTGAAATAATGGCCAGTGAGAACAGGCCAAGATGTGCATACTCTGGGTCAATTTTATGTTTTGGTTTTATTACTATTTTTTTTTGTGTGTGGATCTCTGAAAGACAGCAGAGTTATGTAGAGTAATAAAGTCATTTTCAAGGTTCTTTCATCTACCTCTAACAACTCCTCTAGGGCAAACAGAGTTCCGTTAATCATTGATAGACTCAACGGAAAACAAAGTGATCAACACTGGACTCCATTTCCACTGCCTCCACCCACCCTCCCAGCTTCAGGATACAGAGCTTCAACATTTGAGTAGGCAAATGAGAAACATTTTCTCATATAACACTGTATGCCTAGAGCCACAGTCCACATGATTTAGACATCATTAGCAATATTTAAATTGCCAAGATGACATCTGACTAAAACTAGAACAGACCAAGGTTTCTCAACCTTGGCACTGTTGAGGCTTTGGGCCAGATAAAGCTTTACAGTGGGGGGCTGTCCTTGGCACTGTAGGATGTTGCTCAGCATCTCTGACCTCCGCCCACTGGATACCAGTAGTACCCCCCAGTTCTGACAACCAAAAGTCTCCAGACATTGTCAAATGTCCTCTGGGAGGAGGGAAGCAAAATCTCCCCATGGCTTAGAACCAGTGGAACAAGCCAATGTAACCACTGTATTCTGAGAATGGAAGCTGAGCTGACCCCATGAATGCTTTCTATAGCAAATCACATTCAAGAGGTCCAATTCTGAAGACAGTCCTATTAAGCAAATTATCTCTTTCTGGCTGAACCCTCCGAATCCTAAAGTTACATGGTTACGAAATTTGCTATGCAATCGACCTGTTTAGTCTGGAGAAAACTAAACTGTAAGTGCAGAAAACATAACATCTAATTTTGTGCTTATGAAACAGGAGTGGCAGCATGAAGTGTTAGGCCTCATTTTAGGGTGTGGCTGTGGAATTTGCTGGTTGTTTGTTTCAGGCTATTCCTTAGGGTTCAAACCCCTTCCTTGGCACATCCCTTTAAAACCAAACCATGTTTACTTAGCTTTGGAAGTTTCCTGTGGCCTCCCACAATCCTCAGGACAATTGCTGAAATGGTTGGTTGATATTTAACAGACGTTTTTCAAGTGCTACGAGGAAAGAAAGCGTCCACATTTTACTTCTTCATCTTCTGAATTATTTTCATTCTTACAACTATGACCTCGTGGCAGATTTTCATCCCCAACAGTAACATCGAAAAGAACAGAACTGCATCTGTGGTTCCCACCACAAGCAACGAATGTCAGATACGACTCTGCAAGTCCAATTTTGACCGTGGTCAGACTATGTCATTAGAAAATAAAAATTCAAACCCTACAACCCACAGGAACCATGAAAACAAAAACATTACCATTTGCCAAAACCCGTTTGTCTGGATTGAGCAAGTTTATACTAACAAACTAAAGAATGAGAAAAAATTTATCTTGCAGACTGTAAAAGTTCATCTAGTTAAAAATGGGAGTATTTTCATTTTTAATTACCTTTGATTTGAATTCTTCCCTACAAAGAAATCTACATTAAATTGTAGTTGACCTTATCATAACAGATGAAAAACATCTTGAACTGACCTGTTCCTGGTTAGCTGATTACAGAACTACATAATCCATTCTTGAGTAATCCTTTCCAAATGGCCTATGTGACTGCTTAGAGAGCTTTCCAGCTCTGCAGCCTGTAAAATGACCTTAATAGCCAGTTCATGGTTATTGGAAGTACTGACCAAATTTACACAATGTCACACTCTTGGCAGAGAATGCCGCCATTCTCTTAATTCCAGAATAGCAGCGTGCCCTAACCATCACGTGGCATCCCCTATCCCACTGTAGAGGAAACTACCCTTCCCGCTACATAAAGAAGGTCCCATCCATGAGAATACACCTCTATTGACAACGCTGGTGAGAGGTATTTTTCATGGTCTCTCAAAGAAGAGGTCATCGCACTAAAGCACATACTTTTAGATCATTGCTTTATTTCACTATTGTTCAACTACAAAGTTCATTCCTCTCAAGGTGGATCTTGAATCATTCCTTGTGTTCTCTTCCTCCTTCTGAATAAAAAAGGTAATGAAGAAAAAGCCTGTACTTTTGGAGACCTAGAATCTTGATTGATGCTAATAAGCTTTTGACTGCAATTTTGTTTTACGATATTTCCTGCTGGCATCCTGGTGGTCACACGAGGCTCCCCACCCTCCAGTGAAGATGGCTGTCCACAACTACCACCATTGAAACCAAAAGTAAGTGTTGAAAAATGCACCTTGTACAATAAAAAAGTAGAAACCAATTCAATTTCCTCTTTTTTTTTTTTACGAATATAAAGTTTCTTGTAAATATGTACAGTCTTTTGAGCTAGTTCTATATAGCAGGAAGCAGTTCACAGATGAGACACACAATATACACTTTCAGGCCTCAAGAAGCCCATTTCTCATGAAGATCCTAAATGAAATGCCAAGACTGAAAGACCAATTTTCAGTGACCTTTCCAAATACTGTGGACCAAGAGACAAAAACTTCAGCAAACATTCAATCAAATCTGCCCTGGGGACGGGAGGGGAGGGAGGATGACCCCACAGAGTCCAAGCAACACATAAAACGCAACAGCAGGGCATTTGCCAGAGGACCTAGGAACATGGAGGTTTGTAGGCGTTTCAAACAAGAAAGCACTTAGGTTAAGACACGAGCAGGAAGGAGCCGGGATGCAGGCCAGGCTGCAATCGGGAAAGGGATCTGAACTGTGGACACACGATTGAAAACACGGTCGTGTTCACCTGCTGCGGTGGAAATGGGTCTACCTTTGAGCCTACCTAGGAGGTTGCCTGGGTTTTTGAGGCGGGCCTAAGAGTCATGGAGGACCCAAAGCAACAGACGCCTTGTGGGAGATTAAAGGCAGAAATAAGGCCGCAAGTTAGCTTGCCAACTGCAAAGCCTCTAGGTCGATTCTATACCAGTTGCCAGGAATTTCATACTCTAATCGGAGGCTCCAGGGACCCAGTGGGAGCCGCACTGCACCTAAGGACTTCCCAACCCGGGCAGAGCTGGAAGAGTATTGAGCTGCGGCTGCTTTCTCCAACTTCCTGGTCTTAGGTGTACCCCTAGGGAAAGGCTCGTTTGGGAAGTCACAGTTTCGTGGGGTAGAACCGCGCTGGGTGGGGTGTGAACAGAGTCATCCTCAGCAGGCAGGGAAGTGTGAAGTTTGGAGGGGACATTGAGTGGGAGGTGGTGGTTTGCTGAAATCCTTCTCTGGTCGTAAGGCTTGAGCGTTTTTTTTGTTTGTTCAGTGCTACAGACTGCAGCTCGTGGTGGCCAGTTAGTCGGCAAGTCGTCAGAGGGTCTCAATTCGGCAGGAGCTATGGGATGGTAGTAATACATTGGCAGAGCAACCCAAGGGGGCAGCACATGCAGTGGACCGCCATGCAGAACTCCCGACAGGCCTCTTCCCCATCCCAGAGTGGGGAACAACATGCCATCACAGACAGGAGGTGGGTGCCCCCGTCCCCTCCCTGACCCCGAGACCCAGGAGTGCTGGGCTCCGAGCAAGTCTATTGCATGCTTTCCTGGCCAAAGCTACATGGAAAGCGGGAACAGCAGGCTGGGGAGATGATGCCGGGGGGGGGGGCGGGGAAGGAAAGCGTCTCGAGGTCCCTTGGCCCCAAGTCACTGCTTCCGAGCTGAGGCCCGTTGACCTCCATACATTCTCAGCTGGTGGGAGGGGAAGTTGTCAAGGCCATAAAAGGCAATGAAAACAGTAAACATTTGGCTACGATGTCACCCTGGGGAAAGCAGGGCCATCTATGAGAATGGACAGGAACAAGAATGAACCTACGTGGCTCAGGAGGCTGGCCGACTGACCGGGACTCCTCTACACTACGCTTCGGTAGCAAAGACCCGATGGTGTGATCTAGCTAAAAATGATTACAACAGGAAATACGTTGCTATTCAAATCTATTAAGAATTTTGTTGTCTTTAAAAAAAAAAAAAAAAAAAAAAAGGGAAAGAAACCAAAAAAAAAAAAGAAAAACCAACCAATCCTAGGATCTTAAAGTATCTAATTAGGATTCTAACCACGTTGTAGTTACCATCCCGGTTGGTTTCCTTTGATGAACTAACTGGTACAGGCTAGAGCTAGGTACAAAAGTTTGTGAATGCTTTGAAAGAGTAACAAAGTGCAAAGAGATGACTGCAGGGAGGTGCCCAGGGCAGGCACTGAGCGCTGACAGCTCCGAAGAGCCTCAGCCACCTGCCCCTCCTGGAGACAGGGGTGTCCGTGCCGAGGTGGGTCTGGGCCCCGCTGAGCCAGAGGGTGGCTGAGCACGTGGGCGCTGGGGTCCCCATCAGCAGAGTTCCATAGTGTGTTTGGTATTTTCCTGCAGATTGAGATGAGGAGTTGGTTTCTCTGGCTGAGATTTATACTGAAGACTGGTCCCAGACCTAGGGGTGAAACCAGGAGGAGGAGTGTTAGCCACCCGAGGCCAGAAGTTGCTGTGCTCACCTTGCATGATGCAAATGGGAATTTGCAGCCCCTGGGCTACCCCCTTCAGCAGTTAGCAGTGAGTGCTTGGCAGGGCAGCACCCACTCCAGAGCCAGCCCTCAAAGCCTGGGGTAAGTCAGGGAGTGAAACTCACTGGAAAATCCCAAAGCTGTGTACCTGTGTTGCTGTAAGCATTGTACGCACGTACACAGTTTCATGGGTCAATCAGGGGGATAAGAAGCCATATGGATGGTGTTTCCTTCTTTCTGTACCAGCAGGTGAACTGCAGGTGGCATCAGAAGAAGAATGCCACCCAGAAAATCAGCCCCAAGTGGCAGAAAGGTGGCTCCTTGGCCCGCCTAGCCTGCTGAGGAGGCACCAAGCGCTTGAGTCATCCCCTGCCTGTGGGGGCCCCTTCTTTTCAACACCCATCCATCTCCTCAATCGCAAGCCTAAAAATTACACAGATAATTCATGCACATGATTTAAAAATTTCCAAAAGTTCAAAGTTCTTCTGGAAGGCAACCACTGTGAACACTTTCTGTGTAGCCTTCCAGAAAAACAATTTATATATACATGTGTGGGCCGAGCGTGGTGACTCACGCCTGTAATCCCAGCATTTTGGGAGGCCAAAGTGGGAGGATTGCTTGAGCCCAGGAGTTCAAGACCGGCCTAGGCAACAGATTGACATTCTGTCTCTAAAAAAAATAAAAAGGGTGGGGTGGGGGTGGGGATGGGAATTAGACAGATGGTGGCTTGAGCCTATAGTCCCAGCTTTCAGGAGGCTGAGGCTGGAGGATCGCTCAAGCCCAGGAGTTCAAGGCTGTGGTGAGCTATGATCATGCCACTGCACTCCAGCCTGGGCAACATAGTAAGACCCTGTCTCTGAAAAAAAAAATGGGGAAATATTAACCAGACATGGCGGCTACAGCCCATATTCCCAGCTACTCAGGAGGCTGAAGTGGGAGGATCCTTTGAGTCCAGGAATTCGAGGCTGCCATGAGCTATAATCATACCACTGCACTCCAGTCTGGGTAACAGAACAAGATGCTCTCTCTCAAAAAAAAAAAAAAAAAAAAAAGTGTATGTGTGTGAATCTATAGGTATGTTTGAAAAAAGTAAAGCATGGACAGGATGCTGTCTGTCATTTGTGTTTTAAAAAGGAGAGCACGCAGATATATTTGCTGGTATGCATGGAATAGCTCTAGAAACTGCTACCATTTGCCTCTGGAGAAGGGGAAAACATATTTTTTGGTAGCTATTATATTTTGAGTTATACACACATATCTATTCCTTTTTAATCACACACGTGTTATCCATTTGCTTAGGAAGCTATTTCTTAATGTACATTTTCTTCCTAAACTTCTGTGTCTCACAAAGTCTGAATTACAGTCATGGACTTCCTTTTTTAAACAGTGGCCCTGTGGGGGCCCCAGTTCCCCAAGTCACTCCTGGCCTCCACAACAGACACGCAGGCCTCGGAACGCTGCCTTACCTTGTTAACCTGGGACAGCGGGGTCCTCACGGCTCCCGCAGGCAGCCGGCCCCTGCTGCTGTCTTCAAACAGCCTCCCGGGGGACCGCTCTCTCCGCGTGCTGAGCATCCGGCCGGGGGACTTCTCCCGCTCCAGGGGGCGGCCAGGAGACTTGTCCCTGCGCAGCTCGGTCCGCCCCTCACGGTAGCGGTGGGGTGTGCTTGGCTCTCGGGGGTGGCTGGGGCCTTCGGGCGGCGCTGGGCTGGAGGCCACACGCTTGGTGATGTGCTCGTTGTATGTGGGCGGGCCTCGCTTGTTGGGGCTGCTGGCGACATAGAGTAACATAGGGAGCTGCGAGGTCACAACCCCAGCGTGGCATTTTCCGACTTCCCTGAGCAACCCCTTCACCCAGCCTCACCACCGATCAAGAGATTAGACCTGGAGTTCCTCGGACTTTGCTACTTTGATTTTGGTAGCAAAGACGGGTCAGAGAGCAAAGAGGCAACAAAAGAAAACCCACCTTCCTGGTCTCCGTTCAGGCTTTCATTTACTGAGCACCTACTCTGTGCCAGCCCTGTGCTAAGCACTTCACCTGCCATCTCTCATTATCTCATTAAATCATCACAGCAGCTCTTGAGTTATGAACAAGTATGACCCTCACTGTACAGGCAAGAAAATGGGGACAGACAGGAGTGGTTTGCCTGAGCTAATGAGTGGTAGAGCTGGGATTCCAATAAAGACCAGTTTGATGTCATAAGCCCCATACTATATCCTACTGACCTAGTATTTTCCAGAGGCTAGAAGGCACAGAAGGACATCTTCATCTAGGAGGTCAGCCTGCTAAGACCGAGAAGTCAGAGACCCACCAAGACCCTCAGTGCAAGGGAACAGTTTGGGGAAACCCTGTCCTCATCACTGTTAACTGACTTGTCTGTCCCACTCCTGGGCCTGGTGTTTGGTCGCCTCTCCCCACAGGTGGCTTTCCAGGAGTCTCTCTGGCACCTGATACGAATGCAGATGCTCAGAAGGTTGATAATTCTCAGTCATGGTCATAAGACGACCGAGAGGTATAGGGGTCAGGCCTGATATAGTCAGGAAACTGAGCAGGGCAGACAAAAACAGTAGAGTGGGCTCAGAAAATGTCCCAGGCCCCAAAGGTTAATCATTAGTAACCAAACAGTTGAAAACACTGGGATCTTTTTGTATGACCCAACTCAACCCTCCACCCACTCCTGGCCTGGATATTTCAAATGAAGATTTCAGCAGACCCAAGGCCCAAACTCCATCTCTGAAGATATAGTAAGACCCAGAAACACAATGTGGCCTTCTGAGTCCATTCTTTCCCACCTCTGACAAGCTGAAAAAGTACTAGGGTCCCTGTTATCTTAGCATAATTTGTGCTTGGAAAAGACCCTACTTAAAATGGGGGAAAAATTTATGGTGAATATTACTTGAAAACATATTTTGTTTAATTGAGGCTTTATCTTACTTAGAAAACAAACTTATTTTATGCTAGATATTTTTAGTATTGAAATTACAATGCAATTACATGCTGATTCCAAAAATGAACCAAGTATGAATCACAGAATCATTTGTTTTGGGCTAATTCTCTCAACAAAATTGTTGCTAACATGCTCTGACATCAACGTTGGACACATTGGACTTTTGCACTAAGATCCTAAAGAAGGCTCTTCAAAAACATTAGAAAAAGCTGGGCATGGTGATGCATGCCTGTAATCCTAGCTATTAGGAAGGCTGAGGAAGGAGAATCACTTGAGCCCAGTAGTTCGAGACCAGCCCGCACAATATGGCAAGACCCTGCTTCTTAAAAAGTAAAACTAAAAATTAAAAAAAAAAAAAAATTAGAGCATCTGTGGTTTTCCCAAAGGACTATCGTAATCCTTGATATTTAAATCCTTCTCTTTGGAAGAGGCTATCATTTTATCAACTTGTTCATTTTTTTCTTCAATTATTGGTCTAACTATCAGAGCCGCCTCTGTCAATGTCCATAATTGAGAAGCAACAGCAAAGACAGTGTCCCACTGTGAAGGACAGACTCTAGAACAGGCTTGAGGGCCAAATCCGGAAGACGCCTGCTTTTATAAATAAAGTTTTATTGGAATGGAGCCATGCCCATCTGGTTATGCATTGTCTTACAGCTGCTTCCGCATGGCCACAACAGGGTAGAGCAGCTGAGACAGAGACCATATGGCTCACAAAGCCAAAAATACCGCCTAGACCTGTACAGAAAAAGTTTGCCAATTCCTGCTCTACAGTAAAACACAGAGGTTGGTGTGCAGAGATAACTTCATAGGGGCTTAGTTCACAGTGAACAGTTTCATGCCACGCTCTTGGTTTCCCATGCAACTCTTAACGTTGGGAGATTCAGACAGCAAATGCTCAGAAGGCCAGAACTCCTGTCTGTGCTAAGATTTAAGATAACTCAGATTTCAACATCTTGAAATCAAGGTTTATATTCATCTCTAGCCATATGGCTTTAAAATCTGGAGGACAAATAAAAAAATAAATTTTGAATAGCAGAACTACATTAAGCCTACTGGTAATGGAAGAGAAATGATACGATGTGTCCACAGGGCTATCATAAAACAAATGGGAGTCCTCACTGCCCATGGGAAGAAGTATTGCTCAAGGAAGGCCATTGAGGTCGTCAGCTGAGATTAACGGAAGGAAGGAACACACCCATCATTCCAAGCCAAGTGGGCAGTCTTCCATCTCCTTATCCATTAATGATCCATAATCTACCACATCAATTTTATGGTTTTTTTGGCAAAGAGTTACATTTCCTGCCCTGCTTAACAGACCAAGGCAACAAAGCCTGCAGCGAATTAGACCCAGCCAAGCTGGCCTTCTACATTCTCAACTGCCCGAAGAAGCCAGCAACCAAAAGATCGTCCTATAAGCCGAGAGATAAGTAACTACTGATTTTTCAGACATGCCTGGCAGCCATGGGAAAGCAAACACATGTTTCTGCCCCTCATTCCTAGGAACTGGAACTGTGTGGACCACACAGTAAGCAACTGCTTTGAGAGACTGTGGTCTCAAAAGCAAGGTGCCTCGCCACCTACCTACTGAGACAACGGAGGAAAAAAATCTAATTACAATACTTCAATCTGTTTCTGGCATGACTTGGGAACTACTTAAAGAAGATCTAGACATTTTCAGGGGAGGACTGTGGCGCGCTAGGCAGGCACTCTTGAGGCAGGACCAAGCCAAGAGTTAGGAGCATTTAATTATTGGCACTTCTGGTTTTTCAGCAAGTTCCTCGGGCTAAAACCACACTAACCAGACATTTCAGATTAATTCCTATACATCCACAAAAGAGAGACTACTCATTAGGACAGTCTTGCCCAAGGGCGTAGTATTCTGTAATATTAGCTGTGGTTCTTCCACCAAATTATGGGCCCCTGGAATATAGAAGAAGAAGGCTTTCTACACATGTATTAAGAATGTTTTCTTAATACATAAGAAGAATGTGTCCCAGCCACACGGTACAGGGTCCACATAACTATTTATAGGGTAGACACACAGGACTGGTAAACCCGTCCAGAAGATTATCTTAGATCATTTTATTATTCACTGGGGTAAATAATCTCAGGCCTTCTTCTCAGGCCAAGGTTTCAAATTTCCTATACCTTGAGCTGGATCTGGCCCCCAGCACTGTGTCAGAAGGAGGCTCGTCCCACTTCCACACGCAGCTGGTGGGACTGCAAACAAGAGAAGCCTTCAGGACAGGAAACTCCACACTGTCCATCAGATTTACAAATGCACATCAGCCATCACCCATTCATTCCTTGCCTAGGAATTTATCCTACAGATAGATTCCTCAGCATGTAAAATGATGTAAGGAGAAAGTCATTTATTGCAGCAACAGACTGGAAACAACTCAGACAGCCATTGACGAAGAAGCAGTTAAACAAATTCCTTCCTGGGAAGGAATGTGATGCGAGCATCTAGGGAAAAATGAATGAAGAACTACTTCTCACGCTGATATGGAGCAATCTCCAAGACACATCAAGGCACAGGAGAGTATGCAGAATATGCTGCCGCTTGTATTAACAAGGAGGGGAAGGCCAAGCGTGGTGGTTCATGCCTGTAATCCCAGCACTTTGGGAGGCCAAGACAGGCGGATCACCTGAGGTTGGGAGTTCAAGACCAGCCTGGGCAATGTGGTAAAACCCCATCTTATTAAAAATACAAATATTAGCCGGGCATGGCGGTGCATGCCTGTAATCCTAGCTACTTGGGAGACTGAGGCAGGAAAATCGCTTGAACCCAGGAGACAGAGGTTGCGGTGAGCCAAGATCATGCCATTGTACTCCAGGCTGAGCACCAAGAGTGAAACTCGGTCTCCAAACAAACCAAAAAAAAAAAAAAGGAGGGGAGGTCGCGTGCGGTGACTCACACCTATAATCCCAGCACTTTGGGAGGCCAGGGCAGGCAAATCGCTTGAGCCCAGGAGTTCAAGACCAGCCTGGGCAACGCGGCGAAACCCGGTCTCTACAAAAAATAGCCAGGTGTGGTGGCAGGAGCCTACAGTCCCAGCCACTTGACGGGGAGCTGAAGTCAGGGGATCTCTTAAGCCCGAGAGGCAGAGGTTGCAGTGAGTCAAGATAGCGCCGCTGTACTCCAGCCTGGGCACAGAGTGAGACCCTATCTCAAAACCAAAAAAGGAGGGGAAGGGCACTTCCAGAATGCCACAGTAAGGACCTCTGACAACCTGTTTCTCCATAAAAGCAACAAGGTCACTGGCAATTATCAAAATCAATTTTTCAGAGCTCTGGAAATTAACTTGAACTGTAATTCAAGCCCTGTAAGTGGTCACTCTCGCGGCAGGATAGAACCAAAAGAGTCACGGGCACATGGTTATTGGGCACCTCTGCTTTTTCAGCAAGTTCCTGGGATCAAAACCATGCTGAATAAATGTGTTGCAAGAAAGGCCTGCAACAGTCCAAACAGTGTTTATGCAAGGCAAACAAAGGAATCTCAGCAAGAGCTGAAAGTTTTGTGACATTTTAACTTGCCCTATACCCACTCCCCTCTCCCCAGATCTGCAGTAGAATTGAAACCAATGTCCTTGGACCCACAGTAGCTGTGAAACCAGAAGTCTAGTAGCCACTGGAGGGAGCAGATCAGGATCAACGCTCCCCAGATGCCCCATCCCCAGAAAACTGTCGCTATCTGACCTGCCTAGCTACACTCCCTGGAAAAGGCCCACTCTCAGGGCATTGGATCTGCCTCTGTCCATTTGTTTGTACAGTCGTCCCTTGGTGGCCTGGGGAACTGGTTCTAGGACTTCCTGTGGACCAAAATCTGTGGATGCTCACGTCTCTTATATTAACTGGTGTAGGGCCAGATGCAGGTTCATGCCTATAAACCTAGCACTTTGGGAGGCTGAGGCAGGTGGATCACTTGAGTCCAGGAGTTTGAGACCAGCCTGGGCAACATGACAAAGCCTCATCTCTACAAAAAATACAAAAATTAGGGCTGAGAACAGTGGCTCACGCCTGTAATCTCAGCGCCTTGGGAGCCTGAGGCAGGCAGATCACGGGGTCAGGAGTTCAAGACCAGTCTAACCAATATGGTGAAACCCCATCTCTATTAAAAATACAAAAAATTAGCTGGGCATGGTGGCAGGTGCCTGTAATCCCAGCTGCTCAGGAGGCTGAGGCAAGAGAATCGCTTGAACCTGGGAGGCAGAGGTTGCAGTGAGCAGAGACCGCACCACTGCACTTTAGCCTGGGCAACAGAGTGAGACTGTGTCTCAAAAAACCAAAACAAAACAAATCAAATCAAAACAAATTACCCTGGTGTGGTGGCGCATGCCTGTAATTCCAGCTACTCAGTAGGCTGAGGTGGGAGGATCACCTGAGCCCAGGGAGGTCGAGGCTGCAGTAAGCTGTGATCGTATCACTGCGTTGCACCCTAGACAACGGAGACCGTGTCTCCAAAAGGGAGGGTGGCGGGCATTTGCATATAACCTACACACATTCTATTATATACTTTAAATCGTCTCTAGATTACTTATAACACCTAATACAATGTAAATGCTCTGTTAATATTAGGGAATAATAACAATTTGTAAAAGCCTGGACATGTGCAGTACAAACACAATTATTTTTTCAAATATTTTCAATCCGTGGTATGTTGAATCTACAGAGGCATAACCTATAGATGGAGAAGGCTGGATGTACAGGCATAAAGGATCTGTAAATGGAAACATGAAAACTTCAAAAAATTGGTTCCTTCCCGGGCGGGGACCTCAGGAGAGTTAGGAGGCAAGAGAAAGCCAGAAGAGAGGCTCTATGCTGGACATCCTTTTTATCCTTTGAATTCTGTGCCCTGTGATTGGATTATCAATTCAAAAAGAAAAAAGTAAAATTTTTAAAATAAAATGTAAAAAGAATGCCTTTTACAAAGAGGCCTTTTCTTGCAACATGTTTGCTCAGCATGGTTTTGATCCCAGGAACTTGCTGGAAAAGCAGAGGTACCCAATAACCATGTGCCCGTGACTCTTTTGGTTCCATCCTGCCTCGAGAGTGACCACTCACAGGGCTAGGGTTAATTTCCAGAGCTCTGAAAAGTTGATTTTGATGATTGCCAGTGATCTTGTTGCTTTTATGGAGAAACAGGTTGTCAGAGGTCCTTACTGTGGCATTCTGGAAGTGCCCTTCCCCTCCTTTTTTGGTTTTGAGATAGGGTCTTACTCTGTGCCCGGGTTGGAGTATAGTGGAGTGATCTTAGCTCACTACAACCTCCGCCTCCCGGGCTCCAGCAATCCTGCCACCTCAGCCTCCTGAGTAGCTGGGACTACAGGCACACACCACCATACCTGGCTAATTCTTGTATTTTTTGTAGAGATGGGGTTTCACCACGTTGCCCAGTCTGGTCTTGAACTCCTGGGTTCAAGTGATCTACCCGCCCTGGCCTCCCAAAGTGCTGAGATCATAGGTGTCAGCTACTGCACCGCCTCCCCTCCTTTCTAATACAAGCGGCAGCATATTCTGCATACTCTCCTGTGCCTTGATGTGTCTTGGAGACTGCTCTGTGTCAGTGTGAGAAGTAGTTAGTTCTTCATTCATTTTTCCCCGGATGCCTGCATCACATTCCTTCCTGTGCTGTACTTCAACTTATTTAACTGCTTCTTTATAAACGGCTGTTTCAGTCCAATCCTGTTCAGAAGGTCTTGCATTCCAGGGAAGGCACCAGCTGCCTGGGAGTCTCTGGCCTGTTCTCACCGCCTCACACCTGTGGGCCTCTAGGCATGGCATGCCTTCCCTCCCACCTGAGCACCCCTCACTGGTTCCCCTGCCCCCACCTCATATCGATGGGAAATCCTCCCTCACTTCCACATCCAGGCTTTAAACCACCCCACCAGAGCCTCATTTGTCCATGCTCTAATCTGATTGCTGGCATCTCTCTCCCACTGGGCTGTGAGTGCCATCAGGGAGGGGCGATGTCTGGTTTATTCACCATTATTCCTCTCCCACAAGTCCAACAGCTAGCACCACAAAATACCTGCGAAAGTAATCGATGCCCTATGCGCACTCCATTTCTCATCGAGCCAATGAAAATACCCATGAGAGAATGATCAGACCTCTCCCCTCTGACTTTTACAAGGTGTTATTTTCTAACCCTCCTGATGCTCACAATGATCAGTGTCATTTCAGTGCCACAGATCGCAAACAAATGAGTGGTTTGGGCTTAAGGACAAAGTGGCAACTGGGAATCATTCAACATTTCCTTCTGCCTTGCAGAAAAGCATGCTGGCCCCAGTAATGAGGAAGAGGAGAATCTGGTTACCTGCGGGAGGTGGAAGGGCCCCGGTGGTGTTCAGTTCCGGACTCCTTCACGAGGTTTCCCTTGCAGCAAATGACCCGTAATTTATCCTGGTATGAGGACGCCAGGTAAATCGCTCCCGAGGAGATCGCAGGGCCCAGGTAGCGCGGGTTCGGAATGTCAAGATACGCTCGGGCAGGGGTCCTGCAGAGTCCCAGAGTTCCAGTTACCTTCATTGCTAGGTAGGTTAGGAAGGGTGCAGCCAGCCCCAACACCTACCCCAACAGCTAAGGTTTTCCAAGCATGGGAGGAAAATGCTTACCCTGCCGAGGTGCGTGCCTGGATCTCAATTACTTCGAGTGAGTTGAAGTGGGTCACAAACAGATAGGGTTCTCTGTAGGCTGTGTGATCACCATGCAGGAAGAGTGCGGGCCAAAGAATGATGAAAAGAGGGAAAATCAAAATCTAGCTGCAATGCATTCTTTGACCCAGTAATCCCATGTAAAGCAATTCACCCAACAAATACATATCAATGGGCCAGAATAACCATGCATGTGTGAGGATATTCACTGCCGTGTAGTTTGTTACAGCAGAAGATGGAAAACAAGTGTATAGTGTAGGGGATTGGTTAAATAAATTTTAATACATCTGGCTGGGCATGGTGGCTCATAATCCCAGCACTTTGGGAGGTCAAGGCAGTTGGATCACCTGAAGTCAGGAGTTCAAGACCAGCCTGGATAACATGGTAACACCCTGTCTCAACTAAAAATACAAAAAATTAGCTGGGTATGGTGGCATGTGCCTGTAATCCCAGCTAATCGGGAGGCTGAGGCAGGAGAATTGCTTGAACCTGGGGCTGTGGGGAAGTTGCAGTGAGCCGAGATCATACCACTGCACTCTAGCCTGGGCAACAAAGCAAGATTTGGTCTCTCAAAAAAAAAAAAAAAAAACTATAATACATCTATGGAATTCTACACAGCTGTAAACGTGCATGAAGAAGCTCTCTTTGTACAGATATGAAAAAAATGTCCAAGGAACATTGTTCAGTGCATAAAGCAAGGTTCAGAATAATGTGGGAGGTATGCTACCTTACTGATTTTTTAAAAGGTGGGAAAAAGAATGTATATATTTTATTATGTGCTAGTATTTGCATAAAGTACTGGAAGGATAAGAAACTCATAAGAGCTTTTTTCTTTGGAGGAAGTGGGATGGAGAATTTGGGAGAGGGACACTCTAGGTGAGAGTTTTCATTGTATACCTTTCAAAACTGATTGTAAACATCTTCAAATGATTCGATTTTTAAAAAGGCTGGGTTCATAGATATTTAGACATTGCTGATCTTTTTTTTTTTGGAAATGGAGTTTCACTCTTGTTGCCCAGGCTGGAATGCAATGACGCAATCGAGGCTCACCGCAACCTCTGCCTCCTGGATTCAAGTGATTCTCCTACCTCAGCCTCCAAAGTAGCTGGGATTATAGGTACACGCCACCACGCCCGGCTAATTTTTTTGTATTGATAGTAGAGACGTGGCTTCTTCATGTTGGTCAGGCTGGTCTCGAATTCCCGATCTCAGGTGATCCACCCACCTCAGCCTCCCAAAGTGCTGGGATTACAGGTGTGAGCCACCCAGCCCAGCCATAGACATTGCTGGTCTTCTTAATACTCTATCTCTGTATCACAGTGTCACTGAAACTAGAGCAGTCAGGACTAGAACTGTTTTCTGCCTTAAAGGGAAAAGGCACTATTATTCCTGGTGGGAAGACCTGGTATTCAACTTTTTAAAGTCACTTTTTTTTTCCTAGTATGTGTGCCCTGGTACAGTTCCTTGGCCTTAAATCTGGGCTGACCGTGGGGTCTGCTCTAATCAGTAGAATGTGGTGGAAGTGAGCAGGCTTGCCAGCTTCTATTTCTGTGTTCTTGGAAGAAGCCCGCATGGAAAGCAGCAAGGCCTCCGGCCACCAGCCACAGTTAAGCGCCCACATTATGGCCAGCACTCATCGCATGCCATGTTTGTGACACTGTCTAGGGCTTTCTAGTTGTCCCAGTGGCCCTGCTGATACCATATGAAGCAGGACGGTCCAGTGAAGCCACAGAGTCAGGGCCAATGATGAGCTGTTGTTTTAAGTCGCTAAGCTTTCAGATGGCTTGTTATGCAGCAATAGAGAAACAAAATAGCCTTGAAGGGTATTAGGGCCACAACAGCATTTCAGAACATTCACACAGATATGTATGTACATATTTGTATGTATGTGTGTGTTTGGTCTTTGACCCAACAGTTCCACTTCAGAAACTTATAATCAGGGGGTACTATCTGACAAGTGCAAAAAGATTAGTACTAGGATGTTCACCGCAGTGTTATTTACACTTACCCAAAAAAAAAAAAAAAAAAAAAAAAAAACAGGCATGACCTTACTGCTTCGCCTAATTAGAACTGGTTAAATGAACAGGTATTCAGCTATGCCATGGGACACTATGCAGCCTTTGGAAATGACTGAAATAAATCCACAGGGGATTGGTCTCCTTTCTAACATGAAAGTCTAGCAAATATTCCCCAGAGCTGGGATTGCGGGCTGGTGGATCTGCCTTAGGCAGCTCTTCACCGAGCCTCAGAATCTTTCCATAAACAGTTCTCCAGGTGACTGTTACACACGGCACTTGGTATCCAGTGGAAATTCACATGCACAGTGCTTAGGAAAAAAAAAAAAATTCCATGTGCAATTCTTTTCCAGGACCCCAGCTGCTGGCAAAAGAGAAGCCCCCACACCGAGCCTCACATACCGAAGGCCAAAGGTAAGCGACTCCACTTGAGATCGTCTGTCCGGCTACGTCTTCCATAAGAATCCACGAACACTCCAAATTCTGCAAGGTGTCAAGAGCATACAGGCATTAGCACAGCCCAGGGTATCAGTGATGCACAGGGTGATGGGAGAACAAGGAGCAGAGCCGATGGGACTCACTGTGAAAACCAGAGGCCCTCTGCTGAGCCAGCGCTCAGCTTT
This sequence comes from Sapajus apella, assembly GCF_009761245.1. Classification (NCBI taxonomy): domain Eukaryota; kingdom Metazoa; phylum Chordata; class Mammalia; order Primates; family Cebidae; genus Sapajus; species Sapajus apella. Next base: position 77,938,006 of record NW_022436942.1, read on the forward strand.
ATTAAAAATGAGGGATTTTTTTAATTTACTAAGTTTTATTGAAGAAAGAAGACTCAAGTGAAAAGGAGGAAAGAAATAGGAGGAGAGGGACAGAGAAAGAGACAGGGAGGTGGGGAATGAAGCGATCAGAGGAAGGAGGAGAGACAGAGAGGGAAAGATGGAAAGACCCAGGAAAGAAGAAAGAAAAGAATGAAACAAAGAAAAAGACAGACTCAAGGAAAGAAAGAAACAAAAGGGAGGGGAGGAGAGGGAAGAGGAGGGAAGGGAAGGGGAGGGGAGAGGAGGGAAGGGAAGGGGAGGGGAGAGGAGGGAAGGGGAGGGGAGGGGAAGGAAGGGCGAAATAAGGGCAAAGGAAGAAAGAGTAAAAGAAAGGGAGAGAAAGAAAGAGCAAGGGATGGACGAGGAAAAAACTGCCAGCTCTTTGTAGAAAATGTGATTGAGTTAGACCACACTAGTATCTGGTGGTGGAGAGGAGCATCCCCAAGGGGCCTTCACGGTGCTGGAAGGATGTCCTCGGTACCCCCAGACAAACCTATCTGCTCCAGAGCCCCAGGTACCATCCTCCAAACGCTCATGGGTCCCTCGTGTCCATGAGCATCCAAAAAGGCAGCGGGCACAGCCATGACTCACCGTGGAAACACAGCAGGTACTCCTCTCGCTGCCCTGCGCCGTTCACCTGCACGATCGAGACAGGGAAGCTGTTGGAAGAGGCAGCAAACACAGCAGGTGCCAAGGAATGATCATTCTTATCCAGGAATTCTGTAAAGGCAGGCGAGAAGTGGGGCTTCAGGAATGAGTTCCAAGTCTCAGTACGGCCTGAGCCACAGCTGGGGTGGGAAAGAGGATGCAGGCCCTACCCTCAAGTGTGTACTGCTTCATGTCGATTTCATAGAATTTATTGGTTCCGATGAGGATACTGTAATTGGTGAAGTGGATACAGCTGCAGGGCTCTGAGGTCTCTATCTCCTGAGACACGAGGGCAGAAGAGAAGGATGTGAGAGGTAATGCAGGGCAGCCAAAGTCCACGGCTGTTCTGTTTCTCCCTACAGCATCTAGACAAGCCCTGTAGAAAACTCACCAAGCTTGTTCACGTTGTCATAGAAGCCATTCATCTTTTTTTTTTTAGAGACAAGATCTCGCTCTGTCGCCTAGGTTAGAGTACAGTGGTGCAATCGTAGCTCAATGCAGCGTTGAACTCCTGGGCTCAAGGAATCCTCCCACCTCAGCCTCCCAAAGCATTGGAATTACAAGCATGAGCCACTGCACATGGCCCATTCACCTTTCATGCCTCTTAGGATGAACAGTGATCCATTTCTTATCTCTTCCTATTGTTACATGCATCCCCAAGACTAAGAAAATAAGATCAGGCCGGACGCAGTGGCTCACGCCTGTAATCCCAGCACTTTGGGAGGCCAAGACAGGTAGATCACGAGGTCAGGAATTCAAGACCAGTCTGGCCAACATAGTGAAACCCCGTCCCTACTAAAAATACAAAAATAATAATAACTAGCCAGGCATGGTGGCGGGCACCTATAGTCCTAGCTACTCAGGAGGCTAAGACAGGAGAATTGCTTGAACCTGGGAAGCGGAGGTTATGGTGAGCAGAGATTGTGCCATTGCACTCCAGCCTAGGCAACAGAGTGAGACTCCATCTCAAAATTAAAAAAAAAAGAAAAGAAAAGAAAAAAGAAGATCAAACTGCAGCCAAAAAAAAAAAGGCAGGGTCAGAAACACCATTCCAGGCCAGGCGCAGTGGCTCACGCCTATAATCCCAGCACTTTGGGAGGCTAAGGCAAGTGGATCACCTGCAGTCAGGAGTTCAAGACCAGCCTGGCCAACATGGTGAAAATCTGTCTCTACTAAAAATACAAAAAGTTAGCGCCAGGCACCTGTAATCCCAGATACTCAGGAGGCTGAGACAGGAGAATCATTCGAACATGGGAGCAGAGGTTGAAATGAGCTGAGATCGCACCATTACACTACAGCCTGGGCGACAAGGGCAAAACTCCGTCTCAAAAAAAAAAAAAAAGAAACACCATTCAATGAAGAGACAGACCTTGAACAATACAACATTCTTATCAGATGAAAAAAAAGACTGAAAAAATACACTAACTATTAACAGTGGTGGTTAACAGCAATGGTTTTGGTTTCCTTCTTTTTGCTAGCTTGTAAGTGTCTAGTTTGAACCTGTCTTACCTATACAGTCATCATCACGATCATTATTATTGTCATCTTAATTATCTGCTTCCTGATTATTTTCAGGCCAACTAATGTCATCAAAAAACCAGGCATACCAATTCAAAATATGTGGCTGGGAATCATAAAGCAGCAATGATTTCGGAGAATTTTCCTAAAGCTGACAGTTCAAATTCTAATGAGCATTATCATCATCACTGAACACTTCTCGGTCACCTACCAAGTATGGGAAAACTTGGAGGCAGCATGACATAGCGAAATGGTGGAAAAAAAAAATCAAACTTCAGTTTTGGTCTCAACTTTGTAACTGAGGATTTTCTGCCAGCTCCAGTGTCTTCCCTGAAATTTGGGAATAACTATCTCTGCTTTTCTGAACTGCTATGAAAGGTGTTTGTAAAAACAGCCAGTTCAGTCCCTAGTAGGGTGGGCACTCAATGAACACGCAAACTAAACTAACAACACCCTGCCCAGAATGTAGCAGTTTCTCTAACAGGTAATGACCCTTATATATTATTCACCCTTCATTCCACCTCTTTTTTGAGATGGAGTCTTGCTCTGCCGCCCAGGCTGGAGTGCAGTGGCACAATCTTGGCTCACTGCAACCTTCACCTCCCGTGTTCAAGCAATTCTCCTGCCTCAGCCTCCTAAGTAGCCGAGATTACAGGCACTTGCTACCACACCCAGCTAATTTTTGTATTTTTAGTAGAGACAGGGTTTCACCATGTTGGCCAGGCTGATCTCAAACTCCTGAACTCGAGTGATCCACCCTTCTCGGCCTCACAAAGTGCTGGAATTATAGGTGTGAGCCACTGCACCCGGCCTCATTTCACTTTTGAGACTAATCATGAAAGCATCAGAAATATATCAGGCTTAGGAGGAGTGGGACACTCTAGGTAGGGACATCAGACAGCATTCTCCAGAAGCCAGGCAGATTTAAGGATCTAACACACATCTCATCCACACTGCAGTCATCACCACAGCTCACTCTGCTCCGAGGAGCAGCAGCTCTCTAATTACATATCAAAATAGTGCTAACACTGGTTATTCCAGAAGGTTATATTAATAGAAGCCTGTAGAACTTGAGAAAGATTCTGATAAGTGCTACCTGGGACTGCTAGCTTCTTAGAAAGAGCCCCTTTCTTTTTTCCACTGGTTTGAAGGAAGTGTCTCCAGTATCTCTTCCTGTCAGTCAACCTTCTGCTCTAATAAAAGGCTGAATGCACTGGCCTGGATGGGGAGGCAGTTCGCAAATGGGAGAAGAAAAGCAAGGAGGGAAACCACAGCTACTGGTGGCCCCAGAGGATCCTCCATAAAGGAAGGATCTCACTCACTACAGAGGTCACCCCAGGCTGAGGGACTGCAGGGTGGAAGGAACCTGGTCCAGGCTGTGTCCCAAGACAGCGCACCTTCCACATTGGCTCGCTGAGACTGGCAGGACTGGCTTTCCCACATTCAACCAAGGCAAGACCCAGAACTTACTTTCCGAATGCAGTATTTGCTGAGGTTTTCGTTGTAGCGGAGAATGACAACTTTGCTGGGCATTGCTGCACAGATGCAGAGCCCATTCTCAATCTGAAAAGCAACCAAGAAAAGAAGAAGACTGTCACCAGCATGATACCGGCTGTGGGGCAAAACTAGGAAAAGCTCTCAACCTCAGCGCTGATGATTTAGACCACATCCTTCTATGTGGTGCAGGGAGGGCTGTCCTGGGATATGAGCAGTATCCCTGGCCTTGGCCCACTAGATGGCTGCAGCACTTCGATTTGTGACAATCAAAAATCTCAAGGCTGGGCACGGTGGCTCATGCCTGTGATCCCAGCCTTTTGGGAGGCTGAGGCAGGTGGATCACAAGGTCAGGAGATCGAGACCATCCTAGCCAACATGGTGAAACCCCATCTCTACTAAAAATACAAAAACTATCTGGGCGTGGTGGCATGTGCCTGTAATCCCAGCTACTCAGGGGGCTGAGGCCGGAGAATCGCTTGAACCAGGGAGCCGGAGGTTGCAGTGAGCCGAGATCGCGCCACTGCACTCCAGCCTAGCAATGCAAACCAGAGTGAGATTCCGTCTCAAAATAAATAAATAAATAAAGTCTCGAGTCATTACCAAATGTCCCCTGGTAGGGCAGAATCGCTCCTGGTTGAGAACCAAGGCTTTACCTGGGATCCAGAGAAGGTTTCAGGGAGCCACCTAACACCACACACATTTCCCACATATGTGCCTTCTAGTGGAGACAGAATCTTTTGACAAACTTACTTTGTGGGGAGGGGGAGGAGAAAGAATGAGGGAGGGGAGAGGAAAGGTAGTAGAGACTGCTATACAAATTTAGAGAAAAAAAAAATTTTTTTTATTTTTTTATTTTTTTTTTTTTGAGATGGAGTCTCACTCTGTTGCCCAGGCTGGAGTGCAGTAGCACGATCTCGGCTCACTGAAACCTCCACCTCCTGGCTTCAAGCAGTTCTCCCACCTCAGCCTACCAAGTAGCTGGGACTACAGACATGCACCCCCCCACCCAGCCAATTTTGTATTTTTAGTACAGATGGGGTTTCGCTATGTTGGCCAGGCTGGTCTTGAACTCCTGGCCTCAAGTGATCCACCTGTCTCAGCCTCCCAAAATGCTGGGATTACAGGTGTGAGCCACCACACCAGCCCAAATTTAGAGAAAATTCCAATCCAAAGGGAAAAGTTCTTAGCTAAGAACTCATACACGTGCAGAGTTCTCCATCAAAACTCTTTTTCTAGAAAAGCTGAAACCCTTGTACTTTTCTGGCTACAACCAGATCTTTATCATTCGCCAAATGGGGCTTACTGCTCAAATCAGTCCTGATATGAAGGCCAGCAGCTGGTACAGTGGGTGAGTGAAGATGGGCTGGAATAAGGGAAGAACACACAGGAAAAGGGAAATTGTTAGCAATGTTCTGTTTCTTGGACTGGGTCGTGGGTGTGGATGTTTACAACAGTATTAGGCTTTATGATTTACATATATGTTCCATTCATGTTTTGAACACTTATTAGAATGAAAACAATTTATAATTTAAAAACAAATTTTTATTAGCTAGGCGTGATAGCGCATGTCTGTAATCCCAGTTACTTGGGAGGCTGACGCATGAGAATCACTTGAAGCCAGGAGGCAGAGGTTGCAGTGAGCCAAGATCGCACCACTGCCCTCCAGCCTGGGCAACAGAGTGAGACTCTGTCTCAAAAACAACGACAACAAATTTTTGGCCAGGTGCAGTGGCTCATGCCTGCAATCCCAACACTCTGAAAGGCCAAGGCGGTTTAAGGCCAGGAGTTCAAGACCAGCATGGCCAATGTGGCAAAACCCTATCTCTACTAAAAATACAAAAATTGTCCTGGTGTGGTGGTGCACACCTGTAGTCCCAGCTACTTGGGAGGCTGAGGAAGGAGAACTGCTTAAAGCTGGGAGGTGAAGGCTGCAGTGAGCTGAGATCACACTAGTGCACTCCAGCCTGGGTAACAAAGCAAGGGTCTGTCTCCAAAAAAAAAAAAAAAAAAAAAAAAATGTTGACTGAGTGGCTGAATGAACGACGTGCAGTGTGCTGTCTTCTGAGGAGCAAAATGTGATGGCTTTCAAAAGTAGAATGCCAGTAGCCTCAAGGGCTCTCTAAACACCTGATTCAGACTTCACTAAAGTTATACGTGTACATGTATATACACCCACAGACACTCTTTTTTATTATTTTCTATTTTAAATTTTAAGTTCAGGGGCACATGTGCAGGTTTGTTTATCAGTAAACTCATGTCATGGGGGTTTGTTGTACAGATCATTTCATCACCCACGTATTAAGCCTAGTATCCATTACTTATTTTTCCTGATCCTCTCCCTCCTCCCAACCTCCACCCTCTGATAGGCCTCAGTGTGTTTTATTCCTCTCTATGTGGCCATGTGTTCTCATCATTCAGCTCCCACTTATAAATGAAAACATGCGGTATTTGATTCTCTGTTCCTGTGTTAGTTTGCTAAGAATCATGGCCACCATCTCCATCCATGTCCCTGCACAGGACATGATCTCATTCTTTTTCATAGCTGCAGAGTAGTCCTTGGTGTAAACGCACCACATTTTCTTTACCCAGTCTATCGCTGATGGGCATTTAGGTTGATTCTCTGCCTTTGCTATTATGAATAGGCTGCAATGAACATATGCATGCATGTGACTTTATAATAGAATAATTTATATTCCTTTGGGTATATATTCAGTAACGGGATTGCTGGGTTGAATGGTATTTCTGTTTTTAGTTCTTTGAGGAATCCCCACACTGTCTTCCACAATGGTTGAACTAATTTATACTCCCACCAACAATGTATAAGTGTTCCTTTTTCTTCACAACCTCACCAGCATCTGTTTTTTGACTTTTTGATTAAAGAAGCGAACAAAGGTATTTTATGTGCCAATTTTCAATATGCCAGAAGCTACAAAAGAATTAACTTGAGTTCTCATGAACTGACTTTATCTTAAGTAAATGCCATGAATTTGAATTTTTAAATTTCTAGTAATGAAACATACTTTCATCTAGTTCAGACATGGAGATCCACATTAGATCTTTTTTTTAAGGTTCCCCTCCCTCCCTCCCTCTCTCTCTCTCTCTCTCTCTCTCTCTCTCTCCCCCCCCTCCCCCTCCCTCCCTCCCTCTCTTTCTCTCTCTGACACAGGAGACACACATACACACTTATTTTCAAATTATGGATCTTCCATCTAGTTTTGTTCATTTTCTTCCCATTTTTCTCTCAGACATTTCCTTTAGATTCAAAACCTGTACAAATTTCATGGCTACACAAATTATTTCACGTACCTAAGGGAGGCAAGAGAAGTTTAACCTAGTTTGAGGATGTACAATTCTGAAAGTTGTCAGAATCAAAATGGAGTCGCCAAACTTAAAAAAAAAAAAAAACCCTGACAATGAGAGCAGGAGAAGGCCATGAAGAGAGGGTTCTCACACTTGTATGCCTGATAAAAAGAGACTCAGCAAAAACAACAAAGCTCACTGCAATCTTATACAAAACATACTTCTGCCAGGACATCTGCCCAGAGACTACCTGTCCAACCTCCGACAGGCGTCAGTCTTGTTACTAATCTTTAAAGCCAAGGATAATTATTTCAAAAAGATTACGGAATCCTGACTTACAAACCTCTGTCTTCCTTTATCTCCCTAGATGGCCGGGTAGTTTACAATGGCATGTGAATTCCCATGGCAAAGCCTTATTCCCAAATCAATCTCTTCTTTTAGAGAGCCCTCTTTGTTTATTATTTAAATTGACACAATTTTGAAGGTTCAAATCAATGAGCTCTGTGGGACCAGAGGTAGTGCCAATTTTCAGAACATTCCACCAACTGGGACTGTGAGGAGAGCTTACCTTGCCAGCCCCAAACAAGTGGCAGCCCTTCACAGCTTCGAAAATGTTGGGTGAGATGTCTGGCTGGGCGGGAAGGTGGGACTGCGCTAGGGACTGTTTCACCTTCTTCACGTCCACAAGACACAGTGCCCGTTCTTCTCCTGAATGGGAAAAGCAACCTCTCATTAGTGTGAAGCTGTTAAGTTAAGGTGTGGGATGGTAATGGTAGTTCCAGTCACAAGTAAAAGTCATGAGAGGCCACACAGATGAACTGAGTTTTCCACAAATCCCTATAAACACATTTTAGGTCCTTGATTGATTGACTGACTGATTAACTGATTGATTCATTGGCTGGTTGATTTTGAGATGGAGTCTCACTCTGTCACCCAGGCTGGAGTGCAATGGGGTGATCTCGGCTCAACTGCAACCTTCGCCCCCTGGGTTGAAGCAGTTCTCCTGCCTCAACCTCTGAGTAGCTGGGATTACAGGCATGCACCACCACATCCAGCTAATTTTTTTTTTTTGTATTTTTAGTAGAGATGGGGTTTCACCATGTTGTTCAGGCTGGTCTTGAACTCCTGACTTCATGATCCGCCTGCCTTGGCCTCCCAAAGTGCTGGGATTACAGGCATGAGTCACCCCACCCAGCCCAGGTCCTTGATTTAAATCTAAGACAAAAACAAGTGGACTTTTAGTCAAGATTCTGAGGAGGGTGGAATTCTGCAGACACAAAATTGGAGAATGTGAACTGTACTTTCGAACATGCTTCCCAGCAAAGTAAAGAAAGAATGTGTGAGGGAGGAATGAGGGGGCATTCTATGAAGAAACAGGCTGAGACTATCCAAATATGTGGATGTCGGGAGAGGCAAGAGGCTGAGGAACTGCTCCACATTAAAGGAGACTAAAGGGGCATGAGTAAATGCAAAGCAGATTCTGGGACGTTATAGGAGCCACAGGTAAAATCTAACTATGGGCAGCATCGCGGATACTTGTATTATCCTAAGGGTCAATTTCCTAAATGCAAAAATTACAGCATGTGAAACTATTCTATGTGATTCTCTACGTGTGGATACATGCCCTTATACATTTTTCAAAACCCATAGAATGTATACCACCAAGAGAGAACACTAATGTAAACTATAGACTTAGGGTGACAATGATGTGTCAGTGTCTGTGTCAAGTTCAGTTCACTGATTGTAACAAATGTATCACTCTGGTGGGGGACGTTTGTAGTGGGGGAGGCATGCATGAGAATGGGCATATACTGAAGTTCTCTGTACCTTCCAGTTTTGCTGTGAATCTAAAACTGCTCTAAGGAATAAAATAAGGAACGCGGAAAGAAAAAAGTTGAAATTAAGAAAGGCCAGTTCTTGATCATAGTATGTCAGTTCCTGGATCCAGCCATGCCTGAAACAAGGCCTGTTTGTTTTTCGTTTTTTTCTGAGACGGAGTCTTACTCTGTTGTCCAGGCTGGAGTGCAGTGGCATGATCTCAGCTCACTGCAACCTCTGCCTCTTGGATTCAAGTAATTCTCTGCCTGAGCCTCCCGAGTAGCTGGGATTATAGGTGTGCGCCACCATGCCTGGCTAATTTTTGTATTTTTAGTAGAGATGGGATTTCACCATGTTGGCCAGGCTGGTCTTGAACTCCTGACCTCATGATCCACCCACCTCAGCCTCCCAAAGTGCTGGGATTACAGGCGTGAGCCACCACGCCCAGTCTTGTTAATGTTTTAAACACTGAATCAATATATTATCGTTTTCCCCTTTAAAAATTTAATGTCACTAACATAGTGAGAAATAAATTGTGCCCTGGTGATGTGATAGAATGCCCTCATCCTTAGGTTGATATACTGAAGAACGTGGCATCATACCTGCAACTAACTCTCAAATGGTTCAGGAAAGAAAGAGAGAGAGAGAGAGAGAGAGAGAGAGAGAGAGAGAGAGATTGATTATGTGTCTGTGTGTTAGGAAGAGAGAAAAAAATATGACAAAATATTAGCAAATGGTGACTCGAGAGTGATCACAGAGTAACAGGGTAAGCGAGCTCTCAGAATGTCATGGCCCACAGTGGTTTCATTGCAATAGGACAAAGGGTTTGGCTCTAGTGAGTCTTTGAGGCTTAGCGCTCTTCACTTGGCACACCAGGGGGATGTTCTTTGGGAATGTCAGACTGTGCTAAACTGGATACCGGAAGAAAACTGACTCTGGACAGAGGGGGTCCATTAGCTGAGGCTTGGCCATCTATGGGGACACAGAGATAAGAGCTACGACAGCTCCCCTCTGATAGTTTGTGTTTTACGAGCATGAAACGTGGCTTAACATATGGACTCCCTTCAAAGTAAAGAAAAGGCACTGTGTCCTTTGGCCTCACACCTGCTATCATGAGTAGCTTCTCCAGGTCCTTGATAATATAAATTTGGAAGACTGCTCCAATTCCTGGGACGTGGGTTAGGGAGTTTTTCAAGACATTCAGGGCATAGAGCCCTTCCTCGGTGCCCACCAACACCACCTGCAAGGGCAGAAGTCCGAAGGCAGAACATAAGCACAATCACGTCACCAGAACAATCTCTAGTAGGAGCCACGAGGCCTCCACAGCCCTTTCTTTCTTGATGGCGCGTGGTTGTAACCAGACACCAGCTGGCCGTGCCCACGCAAACATTACCTGGTCACTGAAGGGCAGTGTGCAGTTCATGTCTAGACGGTCATCACCTTCCAGTTTCAGCAGGGAGTTTCCAAGCAATTTCTTTTCATAGATGAAAGGAAAGAAAAAAAGAAGACATAGTGAGGCTGATCTGTCTATGACCAAACCATCCAGAGAGACCAAGAGAAGGTTAAGGCCATGTTATTCCTGGAAATGCTCAGAAACACACATATGCTCTTAGCTCACCCCATATTTTGATCTGAGCTCCAAATGCAAAATGCGAGTGCCACTGGTATCTCTGGGGCCGTTGTTAATTAGCATCTGAGTGATAACTTGGCTGGGATGCGGAAATAAGGGAGTGGAATAGACATGGAAAGCTACTCTGTGAGACAAAATAAGCTGAAGCTAAAGAGGTTTCACCTGCTCAGGGTTATTTAGACACATGAAAGACTCCCTCCCCCATCAGGCTGCAGCAGAAGTGCAAAGGCGCAGTGTTAGCAGCGAGCCAGCACGCCTCTGCTTCTCTTTACCTGAACCCAGGCAGGCAGGAGCTCATAAGAAACACAGTCTCGGGCCTGTTGTGTACATATTAACAAGGATTTCAGTAAAAGGCTCGTGTGTAACGACAAGCAGGTCATCCAAACAGGTCTAACCACTGAGTGAAGCTCTTTTCAAGAGGCTCGTGGTTAAGAATCTTTCAATTGCTAACACATAAAGTGTTTATTAGGAGTGAAGTGTCTGAAAAGAGCTGTTTGGTCTTCTCTGGAGCAAACACCAATGAGCAATGAGCACTGTTTGTATCCTGGAACATTCTAGGTGGGGTGATGCCAATCACAGCACACCTACGTTTCTAACATCTTAAGGATAAGTAGGACTCCAAAGCTGCCTACAGAAGAGCAAATACTGCGAAAACAACTGAGACGCTTATGAAAAGCCTTCCTGGAGGGGATGGGCTGCCAGCAGTCTATTGTACTGCTTCGTGGCCAGAGTGCTTCTAACTCAAGCCTCCAACCCAGACAAACTCGTGAGTAAACAGGACACAGGATTTCCTTATAAGTACATTTGCAGTTGCATCACCACAACCAAGGTCTACAATCCATCAGAGTAGGCTGCCGACGCCAATTCCTCCATTCTTTTTGCTTTGTTTTGGTTTTAGAGTCCAAATCTTGCTCTGTTGCCCAGGCTGGAGTACAATGGCACAATCATAGTTCACTGCAGCCTCAGCCTCCCTTCTAGCTGGAACTACAGGTGCATGTCACCACACCTAGCTAACTTACTTTCTTTTTTTTTTTTTTTAAGGGATGGGATCTTGCTATCTTGCCCAGTCTGGTTTCAAACTCCTGGGCTCAAACAATCCTCCCGCCTTGGCCTCCTGGGTCACTGGGACCACAGGCAGGAGCCAGCACATCCCTGATTCCCACATTCTAAATGGCTCACGATGCCACACAAGCAACCCTGGTACTCGTGCCTGCATCACCACCAGACTCCTAGCAGTGACAGTCTGAAGCCATCCGCCCTTTGAGAAGGAGCCCGAGGGGAATCAAGATGGCCAATGGGATTCTCGTTGTTAACACCAGTTCGCAAGTCAGCCCCCTTTACAAAGACAACCTCCAGGGCCCGTTTTCATACTCACAGCATCGGCTTCTGCTTTTTCCCTAGAAACTCTCCCACCTGCGACAACTGATTCTAAGGCGGTGACCCAGCGCTGTTTGTCGGGGAAGCTAGGAGCTAGCAAGTAGAGGGTTCTCCCGGGCCAGCAGGTGGTGTGCGGGTGAGATTCCATCTTCAGTATGTATGGGACATCTAGGAGATTCCACAGAGAGCACAGGATTGGGTGTGGATTTCCCCCATTCCCACTGGGAGGGAAGGCCCTTGAGAGATCAGAGATCCCACCAAACCAGCAAGTCCCAGTTACCGCCAAGGCAGGGGGCAGAGGAAGATGGGCCTCCTTTGCAGAGCCCATCTTCCCTGTACCACCCCTTCTGTCCCTGTTGATTGGCCAAGCCCGGCCCACCTCCAGGGCGGGGCTCCTCCAGCTCCTCCTCACCTGCTTTGGCTGTATTTGCCAGTTCAGAAGCACCAACGGCACCGTGAATAGATACATCCCCGTCGGGAAGGCACAGCTCAAATTCTTCCACCGGCCTCTGTCCAGCTTGGTGCAAAGAGGAAGGGCAGAAAGAAAAACAAAAGAACAGGAACAAGAACAAGGGGAGAAGAGAAAAGAAGAGAGAGCGAGAGAGACAGCAAGGCAGAGAGACAGGGTACGTGTGTAAAGAGAGGCGCACGAGAACAAAGAAGGGACAGAGGTGTGCAGAGAAGGCAGAGAGGGAAGATAAAAAAAAAATAAAGTGTGTCAGATGAGTAGCACAGTCAAATTTCTGATGACGATGCGGATTTATGGGTTAGTTGACTGAGGCAGAAGTTCTCGGAAGGTGTATTAGCAGGTGGAATCTTCAGGGCAGCGCCCTGCGGGTTCTTCAAGGGGGAGACCTATAGATGTGAGTATCGCACCAATAACCTTTAGAGAAGTCATTTGGTTTGTAAGTTTCAAAAATGGAAAAGCCTAGAAGGCTTTCAAGGCAGTCCAAAAAACAAAGCCTTCGCGCCAGCACTGGGGAGACCTGGGTTAGCCACGTGCAACGACCTTCCCCCTGAATTCTTAATTTACCTTCTCTGGTTTCACTGTCATAAATGAGGACTTTTGATCCCTCCAGGACAATGTACTTCCTGTCCCAGCCTTGCTGTCCTCGTTTGTTATTCCTGGAGAAAGAAGGATGGAAAAGAAAAATGTCTGAACTCGGAAGAATCATCAGGCTGGGGATGGGATGGGAGGAGGACGGGATGAGGGGGTGGCAGAGGTGGGAGAGTTCCTAGAAAAGACACTTCCCTAGAAAACATCAGGGACAGAGTGGCTTGTGCCAGCACCTGCTCCAGCCCAAGCCACCCTGCCACAGTACCTGGGCACCTTCATCCACCCTTCCAGGTGCAAGCTGCTGCTGGGCTCCTTGGTCTGGAGACCCGGAGAGTTCATTTTGTCGCGGCAGAAGGCCTCGGTGAAGTGTGTGGCGTATTCGGCAGGCAGTCCGCAGGTGGCTGGCAAGCACGTGGAGCACTTGGGGTGACACATCACCTGACATTCTAGAAAAGAACAGTGAGCCACCTGAGGGCATGCTCAGCCGACCCTGGACTCTTCCCTTCCTCTGCCAGCCAACCCCAGGGCTTCTCTACCCCCAGCCAGGCCCAGAGAGCCTGGCCCTGACTTGCAGGTAGTCTCCTGAGCTTCCCTGGTGCCAGGGCCATGCAGAAAAGGGAAACGAAAGTGCCAAGTGCTCTTGACCCAGTTTTCCAGGCTTCAATCCAGGTTGCCCACAAACAGGTGTGTAAAGAACATGCCTGCACATTTCCATTGGAGCCAGCGGAAAGGTAGGGAGAGACCGGCCTGACAAAAAGGGGCTGGGAATTAGCAAAGCCCAAGGCACTTTGAGCATCAGGTTAGAGTCATGAGCTGCAGACATATATAAACTCACAGCTTTAACAGGGGAAAAATAGCATCCTCCCACTGAAATAAGAAGCCCGAAAATGAATGCACTACATGATGAGTTAGGAAAAAATCACCTCCACCTGATAGACTTTTTTTAGCTGGAGACACACAGGTGCCCAGCACACATGCACAGATGCTGATCTTACCAAGACATTTGGATGCCTGGCGTCCAAAGTGCACGGTATCCAAACAAACGGCACACTTTGTGGCCCGCATGTTCAGTCCTACGTTGAATCGGTGAGGAATATTGTGGTGCATGCGTTCCTTAAGACGCCGACTAAATTCTGGAGGAAAATGTTTTTAAAAATCATTAGGGTACTGCAAACAATACCAACAGGAAAGTGAAAAGACAACCCACAGAATGGGAAAAAATATTTGCAAATCAAATTTCTGATAAGAGACACATATCTAGAATATATAAAGAACTCTTATGACTCAATAATAAAAAGACAACCCAATTTTAAAATGAGCCAAGAATTTAAATAGACACCTCCCCAAAGAGGATAAATGGCCAACGAGCACATTAAAAGATGCTCAACATTATTAGTCATTAGGGAGAAGCAAATCGAAACCCCAAGCAGACACCACTTCACAACCACTAGGATGTCTACAGTCTAAAACAAGGAAAATAAGTTGCTGAGGATGTGGAGAAACAAGAACCCTCACACATTCCTGGTGAAAATGTAAAAATGGTGCAGCTACTTTGGAACTCAGTCTGGTAGTTCCACAAATGGTTAAACATGGTTACCCCAGGACCCAGCAATTCCGCTCCTAGCCATATACCCAAGGGGACTGAAAGCATATGTACCCACAAAAATCTGCACATAAATGTTCACAGAAGCATAATTCACGACAGCTAAAAAGTAGAAACAACCCAAATGCCCATCAATGGTGATATGATTTGGCTGTGTCACCGCCCAAATCTCATCTTGAATTACAGCTGCCATAATTCCGATGTGTTGAGAGGGACCTGGTGGAAGATAATAGAATCACGGGGGTGATTTCGCCCATACTGTTCTTGTGGTACTAAAAAAGTCTCACAAGATCGGACGGTTTTATAAGGGGAAACCCCTCTCACTTAGTTCTTATTCTCTTTTGCCACTGCCATGTAAAGACATGCCTTTTGCCTTCCACCATGATTGTGAGCCCTCCCCAGCCACATAGAACTGTGAATCTATTAAACTTCTTTTTCTTTATAAACTACCGAGTCTCAGGTATGTCTTTATGAGCAGCATGAAAATGGACTAATACAAATGGATTAACGGATAATCAGATGTGCCATCTACACAATGGAATATTACTCGGCCATGAAAGGAATGAAGTTCTGATACATGCAACAACACAGATGAACCTTGAAAACATTACATTCCATGAAAGAACCCAGACACAAAAGGCCACATGCAGTATGATTCATCTATATGAAATGTCCAAGAGACCAAATCCACAGAGACAGAAAGTAGACTGGCAGTTGCCAAGAGGAAAATTAGTGGAAGGAGAATGTGGGGGACTGATAATGGGTATGGAGTATTTTTTGGGTGGCAGTGCCAAAATCATTCAAAAAATTAGAATGTGATGAGAGTTACACAGCCCTGTAAACTTACTGAAAAAGGCTGAATTGTACATTTTTAATGAGTGAACTGTACAGTATGCAAATTATATCTCAATAAAACCTTTAGAACAGGTTAGTTACAGACTGTGAAACTATTTTAACACTAACAGATGCATCTAGATTTATAAAACTCAACCTAAAATCTCCATTATCCAGTTATTAGGAATCAGTCTTTGTTTAAGAATATATTAGTGGTACGAGATTGACTATTTAATGGCATAGATGTCTGTGGGCATAAAGAAACATAAGCTTTTAAATCAGTTGTAAATATTTTAGTCATGAAAGCTTTGTTTTCCATGTATCTAGAGCTTTTCAGAACCCAATTTAAAAAATCACTATTATGAATTATAGAATTTCTAATTATCAAAAATATAAAACTGAAGAATTCTTTTATGTCCAGTTTTTCCATGAATAAATTCCTTTTGTTTAAAATCCAACTTTTATGAATATAAGAATTTAAATATAAATATAAGAACAGATTCCTACATTTGTATTCTAGACTGCTAAAATTAAGAACATTAGCCAGGTGCAGTGGTTCATGCCTATAATCCCAGCGCTTAGCAAGGCAGAAGTATGAGGATTGCTTGAACCTAGGAGTTTAAGACCAGCCTGGGCAATGTAGTGAGACCCTGTTCTCCACAAAGAGAAAAAAAAATTACAAGATTGATTTTTTTCCATTTAATAGGCACCCTCTCAACAGTGACCTAACTAATTAGAAGCAACTTTCAATATAGTAATCCACCCTTATGCTCAGGGGTTATATTCCAAGACCCCAGTGGATGCCGGGAACCACAGATGGTACTGAATTCTGTATATACTGTTTTTTCAATCTGATAACCAAGACAGGTAGTATGTGACTGACAGACAGGAAGTAAATACAGTGTGGATATGCAGGACAAAGGGATGATTTGCATCCCAGGCAGGAATGGAGCAGGACTGTGTGCAATTTCTTCCTGCAACTTGGAGCGGCACACAATTTAAAACTTAACAATTGTTTATTTCTGGAATTTTCCATTTATTATTTTCAGACTGCAGATGACCACTTAACCGAAACCACGGAAAGTGAAACCACGGATAATAGGGGACTACTATGGAGAGAAAATCTCAGGATCCAAGTTTCTGAATCCAACTCTGATATGCTCTCCTTATAACATCCCTCCTTCCTTTCTTGGAAAGGTGCAAGGAATAAATAACAGGAATGCACTTTGAAACTGTTTGGTGCAATATACATGAAGAAGCAATATACTGCAGTATTATCACTATTCAGGGAAGTTTCACAGCCAGAAGCACTGCTTTCCTCTATGTTGTCATCACTTTTTTTTTTTTTTTTTTTTTTTTTTTTTTTTTTG